>NC_045445.1:28129026-28252871 GCF_002776525.5 Piliocolobus tephrosceles | reverse complement strand
GGAATATAACTGAGAGTCCAAAAATAAACCCACATATCTATTGTCAATTGACTTTTGGGAAAAATGCCCAGACCACTCAGTGGGGAAAAAATAGTCTTTTCAACAAATGGTTGGAGACAACTAGATATTCACATGGAAAAAACTGAAATTGGATCCTAACATCACACCATATACAAAACCAAACCAAACCCAGAATGCATCAATGAATATAATAACTAAAACTATAAAACTATTTGAAGAAAGCATAGGAATAAATCTGAATGTCCTTGGATTAGTCAGCTGTTTCTTATGTGACACTAGTAACAGAAGCAGGAAAAGAAAACAGATAAATTGGACTTTCTAAAAAACAAAACTTTTGTGCATCAACGGACAACATTCAGAAAGTGAAAATACAATTCACAGAATGGGAGAAAATATGTGTAAATCATATCTGATAAGGCTTTAGTATCCAGAATATGTAATGAACTCTTATGACTCAACAAAAAGACAAACAACCCAATGAAACAAATAGGCAATAGACTTGAATAGGCATTTCTCAAAAAAGATATACGAATGGCCAAAAAGCATGTGAAAAGATGCTCAACAGCATTAGTCATTAGAGAAATGCAAATGAAAACCACAGTGTGCTACCACTGGACATTCAGATATAATAATAAAAAATAACAAATGTTTTGTGAAGACGTGCAAAAATCTGAAGACTCTTGAATAGTCGGAAGGACGGTAAAATGGTGTAGCTGTTGGGGAAAAATGTTTGGAGTTTCCACTATATGTTAAACCTAGCATTACCATGTGACGGCGCAATTCCACTCTTGGGTATACCCTCAAAAAAATTGAAAATAGATGTTCAAATAAAACTTGAAGAATATTCATAGCAGCCCTATTCACAATAGTCAAAGAATGGAAACAACTCAAATACCCATTAACTGATGAATGAATTAACAAAAGTGGTATATCTACACAATGGTATACTATTCAGCCATGGAAAGTAATGAAGTATTGTTACATGCTACAGCATAGATGAACCTTGAAACATTATTATAAATATGTGAAAGCAGACACAAAAGTCACATATTTTATTACATCATTTATTTGAAATATACAGAATAGGTAAACTCATAGAAGAATACAGATGAACGGTTGCCAGTGGGTTAGGAGGAGGAGAACTGAAGAGAGTCTCTTGAGTTTCCTTTTGGGGTGATGTATAGGAAAACAAATTAACTGTTTTATTCTATACTCTCATTCACAAAGCAAAATACAAACAAAAACAGAACATTTCCTTTCTGACACCAGATGTGTGTGGGTTTTCCCCACACCAACCAATTCTCTGACACCAGGTGAATATCCTAAAATTTAACTCAATTCTGACACGGTTGCAGGACTTTTCCTTAGCTCAGCTAAAGATGGGGTTATTTGTCCCACACCCACGAAAATTCAGGCTGGCAGACAATTTGAATGGTGAATAAGACAGGGTTTTATTGCATGAGAAGGAAGAAAAGGGGGAAACAGGGGCTCTCACATGCCAGAATCCTGATAGAGCACTTCCCATCTGGCTATTCAAATCCCAGGTTTCACAGAGGAAGAGGAGGGGCCAGGCTCCTCCCCACTGCAAAGGGCACAGACTTCTGTGTTTCCACTTTAGTGCACATTCCCAGTGAGAAGGTTGGTTGGAGATTCCCCCAGAACCCATCCCATATGGCTGTCTCAACACCATCTGCAGGTAGTTTCAAGGCTCAGTCCCACAAAACTGCCTGCACTATAGATGACAATTGCAAGTAGTAAGTTACCCACAAATTCTGTCTGACATGGCTACAAATCGGAGATTTCCACAATCCCCTTCTCGATGAATATGTTACAGAAGCACACAGAACTTCAGTACACATATTTACATTTACTGGTTTATTATATTGATAAAAGATGTGTTGGGGGATACAGATGAAAAGTCAGATGAAGAGGTACATAGGGTGAAGAACCTTCTTTCTCTGTGGACTTAAGGCATGCCATCCTCATGTCATGTGGACATGTTCACCAACCCAGAAACTCTCCAAACTTTATACTTAAGGAATCTTTGTGGAGTCTTTGTTATGTAGGCCTGGTTGGTTATTAAATCAATTGCTGGCTCCCCCTCTTTCCCCAGAGAATGGTAGTTGGGCTGAAAGTTCCAAGTTTCTAATCATGACTTGGTCTTTTAGGTGATCAGCCCTCAATCAGGAGCCCATCAAGAGCTGTCTAATGTAACAAAAGACACCCTTATCATTCATGAAATTTCAAGAGGTCTGTGTCAGGTACTGGGGTCAAAGATAAATATTAGAACAAAAAAAAAATGCTCCTAGCACCGCTATTGCATAGTCATTCTAAGGGTTTTAGGAGTTCTGTGCCAGAAACTGGAAGGAAGACCAAATATATATTTCTTATCATACTGTATTAGTCAGGGTTCTCTAGAGAGACAGAACTAATGGAATACGTATACACACATGGACCACACATGAAAGTGGCAGCTTTTTGGGTCACTCAATCAATGGGTCGGAGTAACACACCCAAATGAGTAATGTGTTGCCTCCAAAATCCAAATAGGCCCACTAAGCATTGTGCCTCTTTCTTGGTTGTAGGAAGGGCTAAATGCAGCAACTTGTCCTTCACCTTAGAAGGAGTATCTTGACAGGTCCCACACTACTGGACCCCTACAAATTTTACTGAGGTAGAAGGTCCCTGAATTTTAGTCAGATTTATTTCCCAACCTCTGGCACAGAAACATATTAACAATAAGTCCAGTGTGTTTGCTACTTCTTGCTCACCAGATCCAAACAGCATAATATCATCAATGGAATGGACCAATGTTATATCTTGCAGAAGCAAAAAGCGATCAAGGTCTCTTAGATTATGACACAAAGTCAGATGGTGGATATACCCCTGAGGTAGGATAGTAAAGGTATATTGCTGGCTTTGTCAGCTGAAGGAAAATAGCTTCTGGCAGGCCTTACAGACAGGAATGGAGAAAAAAAGCGTTTGCCAAGTCAATGACTGCACACTAGGTACCAAGAGATGTGCTAATTTGCTCATCTGGTACAGATGAAACCACATCTGGTACAGCAGCTACAATTGGAGTCACCACTTTGTTAAGCTTATGATAATCCACTGTCGTTTTCCAAGATCCATCTGTTTTCTGCACAGGCCAAATGGGAGAGTTGAGTGGGGATGTGTTGGGAGTCACCACCCCCTGCATCTTTCAAGTCTTTGATGGTGGCACTAATCTCTGTGATCCCTCCAGGGATGTGGTATTGTGTTTGATTTACTATTTTTTCTAGGTAGAGGTAGATCTAATGGCTCCCATTTGGCCTTTCTCACCATAATAGCCCTCATCCTACCAGTCAGGGAGCCAATATGGGGATTCCGCCAGCTGCTAAGTATCTGTATGCCAATTATGCATGATTAAACAGGGGAAATGACCACAGGATGAATCCAGGGACACATGGGACCCATTGTAAGTTTGACGTGAGCTAAAACTCCATTAATTACTTGACCTCCATAAGTCCCTACTTTAACTGGAGGACAGCAATGACGTTTTGGGTCCCCTGGAATCAACAGCAGCTCAGAGCCAGTGTCCAGTAGCCCCCAAAATGTCTGACCATTTCCCTTTCCCCAATGCACGGTTACCCTGGTAAAAGGCCTGAGGTCTTCTTGGGGAAAGATGGGAGAAAGACAGCATAAATTGTCGGTAGTGTAGGGGGGTCCTACTTCAAGGAGACCTGGCCTACCCTTCATTCAACGGATTCTGGATCCATAAACTGACTCAAGTCTGGAAATTGATTGAGGGGCTGTGATTCTCTGTTTTTATAATTCAAATCTGTCTTTTTTCCATTCTACCTAGAAGTTTTCTGCTTATGTAAATTAATAGGAATGCAGTAGGCTTCCTATCAAATTCATTTCTAGCGACTCCATGATTAATTAACCATTGCCAGAGCTCTACACAAGTCACACCATTCTGATTGCCATGTTGCCTCTGCTGTCCATTATGGTAGCTACGCCCACCTTGTCTTTGACAGTTGAGTGTTGCCACTTGGACCCTGACACCTTGGGATCCAATTATTCTCATTGTATTTAAACTGTGTAGTTGAGTGACTGCATTTCCCACTGTTAGATCTAACATACAGAGAAGAGCAATTACAGGGACCTTTAAAAATGAAGGTGCTGCCCTCACAAATATATTTTACAAGGCATTGGTCAGTGATACATTCTCTGGATCCTCTTAGCTGGGATAAATAGGTCTAAAGTGACTAATCCATTCCACTGTCCCAATCTCCTTAAGCCTTTGGATCCCTTACTCTACATTAAACCAAGGGATAGCAGGCATTTCCAGCTCACTCACAGTGGGTCGTCTCTTAATTCATATTTCAGCAAACCAAACAAGTAAGCTATTAGAACCTTTTTTAAATCCCCAAGCTGCAACATTAAATGCAACGTCTACTTAGTGGACTCAAATCAATAAATTCAACCTGATCCAACTCTATGATCCTTCCACCATTATCACACACACTTAATATCCGTTCCCATGGCTGTTCTCCAGATTTCTGTTTATATAAATTAGAAAACTCAAGCAGTTATTTTCGAGTGTAGCATAACTCCTCATGGGTCACACTCTCAACCTCACCTCTAGGGTCCTGCCGGGACATTAGTCTAGTTATAGGTCTAGAATAAAACAGGGGTATTGAGAGTGGCTCCTGAGGATAATTAACATTATCTTGTCTTGCAACTGCCTCAGGGGAGGCCATAACTGTTGCCTCAGGCAACGCAGGGGTTTTTATCCTCAGACTAAGGTAGAAAGGCTGATGGCAGCATGGGTTGGGGAGGGGATGTTGCCACTACTGGATATGGGGAAGCTGTTTTCTCTGATAGAAAAGTTTCATCAGAGTTTACAAACTCAGTGTTCCTAGCTTCATCAAGGTGCTCCCACACATCCCCATTCCAAGTTGCATGATCCCATTCTTTTCCAGTTAATGCCCTCACTTTAGCAGTAGACACCTGGTGGGGCTGTGCATGCACCTTTTGTTGCAGGCCAACCACTCGCATGATAAAAGCTTGTCTGTTTTTCCACAATTTCAACTCTTTCTCTACAGGAGATGAGACTCCCACTCAGAGCAATCTTAGCAGATTTGAGGCTCAGTATCTGCTTCTGAAGCAGGGAGATAAAATCCCTGAGTTCATCATTTTCTTTCATCACTTTGTCCACTGAACTTAGGAGCAACCAATCAGCTTCGTTATGATCCTTGTTTCTCCACATATGGAAAAGTTATTATGTACAGAGTCACGAAACACCTTGTCTCTCATGAGTGATGAATCAGGAACGTCAAATGCATTTATTTTGCATAGCTGCCTAGACAGTTCACACCGAGGACTATCGATGCTCTGCATACTCTTAGAAGTAAAGTCATTAGCATTTTGGGATCTAATCATATTAAGCAGCTAACTCCAGAAACCCCAAAAACAGTGAAGGAACTCCATCCTTAATATTCTGTTCCTCTAGAAACACTCCTGGTAGCAAAATCTGTATTAGTCAGGGTTCTCTAGAGAGATGGTATTAATGGAAAACACACACACACACCCATATATATATGTGTGTGTGTGTGTATAGGAGTTTATTAAGTATTGACTCACATGATCACAAGGTCCCACAATAGGCCATTTCCAGGCTGTGGAGCAAGGTGAGCCATTCCGAGTTCCAAAAGTGAAGAACTTGGGTTTCAACATTTGAGGGCAGGAAGCATCCATCATGGGAGAAAGATATAGGCTGGAAGGCTAGGCCAGTCTCTCTTTTTACATTTTTCTGCCTGCTAATATTCTAGCTGTGCTGACAGCTGATTAGACTGTGCCCAACCAGATTCTGGCAGCTGATTAGACTGCGCCCACCCAGATTAAGAGTGGGTCTGGGCCAGGCATGGTGGCTCACGCCTGTAATCCCAGCACTTTGGGAGGCCAAGGCAGGTGGATCACCTGAGGTCAGGAGTTCGAGACCAGCCTGTCCAACATGGAGAAACCCCGTCTCTACTAAAAATACAAAGTTAGACAAGCATGGTGGTGCATAGCTGTAATCCCAGCTACTCAGGAAGCTGAGGCAGGAGAATTGCTGAACCCAGGAGGTGGAGGTTGCCATGAGCCGATCTCATGCCATTGCACTCCAGCCTGGGCAACAAGAGTCAAATTCCATCTAAAAAAATAATAATAATAATAAATAAAAAGTGGATCTGCATTTCCCAGCCTACTGACTCATATGTTAATCTCCTTTTGCAACACCCTCACAGACACACCCAGGATCAATACTTTGTAACCTTCAATACAATCAGTATTAACCATCACACATACATACATTTCTTATTATATTTCACAGTATCAGAGGTAATGAAAGAAAGTTGGAACCACATAGTGATGATTACACAGTACTGAGAATGCACAAAAAAACCACTAAATTTTACACTCTAAAATGGTTGAAATAGTAAATTTTATGTTTCATGCATTTTACCACAATAAAACAAAACAAAACAAAACAAGAACAACAAAAGAAACGAAGTGCTGATGCATAGTACAACATGAACTTTGAAAACATTATGCAAAGTGAAATGAGTAAGATTCAAAAGACCATTTGTTGCATGATTCCAATCATGTAAAATATCCAGCACAGCCAAATCCATAGATATACTATGTAAATTATTCATAGTCAGGTCTTGATGAAAAAGAGAAATGTTGAGCAACAGATAATGGGTATGTGATATTTTGGGGGATAATAAAAATATTCTGAAATTAGTGCTAATGGTAACATAAATCTGTGAATATATCAAAGCCACCAAACTGTACACTTTAAAAGGGTGAAATTTCAGATTTGTGAATTATATCTCAATAAATTTGTCATAAAATTTTAATCAAACTTATTGAACATTATTTTGAGTATGTCTTTAATGAGAAAGTATAGTGCAGAGGTTAAGCTCAAGGGCTTTGGGGTCAGATTTTAGTTTGAATCTGGCTTTCAAAACTTAAGATCTGATCTTGGAGAATTTATTTTCTATGTCTAAGCTTCTTTTTTCTACGTAAAATTGAGATTACTGTAAGGGCTATTTGGGTTGTTGGAAGATTAAGTATTATAATCCACTTAAAGCACTTAAAATGAAGTATCTGGTATACTTAGGGTTTACATAAATAGCTGCTATTGTTGTTGTAATCATTGTTATCATTATTTCACACATAGGCATAGATAGATGACTGGCAGGAAATACATACTGCCAACTCAACAAGTTATCTCTAGATGGTAAGATAAGGGGTGATTGATATTTTCTTCAAAGTTTTGATTATTTTAAAGATATTATACAAGACATATTTTAATTATAACTAAAATAAACTGTTTATATTTTGAAAATTTGAAATATTTTGGCTTAAAAAAAGCAGCACTATTCTGAACCCCAGAACATTCTACTTGATGGTCTGCCATGAGGATTTTCCTTATTTTATTGGATCAACATCTCCAATGTAAAATCATGATTTGCTGCTGGTGGAACAGGTGGTATTACAGCTAACTGAATGACCATAACAGAAGTAACAGATCTGAGACTACTGCATCAGGCAGGTTTCCAAATTGTTAACATTGGTTATGTGATGAAAAAATGTCTCAGCATGTCAGACCTACAGATTTAGTGGTCAACTGTCCTTGATAGTTGGTTAAGTGACCCTTTAATTGTAACCTAAGTAGCCAGGAGTTTTTATTTATGGAAGATTTCTAGGACCGCAATCCTTCACATGCGACCTTATAGTACTGTCTACTTTATGGCACTGCATCACTGTTCAATTTCTGGCTTTCTTTGAAAGCAATTGTAAATCTTGTGTTGCAAAGTTATTGATCTACATATTCCAGTTTGATGATAAAAAAAAAGCCTCCCGGTGTTTGCCAATTCATATATTCTTGTTTTATCACTTTAAGTCATATAATATTTGTAGAAGAAGGAAAGTATAAATACATTTAATTTTACGGTTCACAGGATAGTACCATCATTGCAAAGATGAAACTATTCTTGTGTAATACCTGAAAAAGAGTATGAAAGTTTCTTATTTTCACCAAATATATCACGTGTTTTATCTTCCTTAATGTATATTTTTCCTTTTGTCATGTCAAAAAGCAAAATTTCAGCAAGTTGTGTTTCAAGACCTTTTATTAGTGATTCATGAATTTAATAAAATCCCATATATAAGATAAAAATCACTCTGATGATTCAATTGAAGGAGATAAGTTTATTATCAGAAAAAGCTGAAGAAAGCAGAAACAAGGAACAAAAAGTAGACTGGTCATTTCAACATTACTGTTCTTATAGGGTTAAAGCAGAGGGGACTTCCTTGTCATGATGACTCAGGTTGATTGGGCCTCTTCTGATTAGTTGTTGTGAATCTCTAGTTCTTTATTTTTAACTTAACTCACCTGTTTGCAACTTAAGTTTGATTACATGAAACCTAGCATGAGTGACTCAATTTTCGCTTGGTCTGGTCTGCTGCGGCCTAGTGCAGGAGCTCAGTTCAAAACAATAACCTCCCATACATTTTAATTAAGTCTTAAACTTCTTAACCTATAAATCACTCTATAGAAATATTTTAGATTATTACTATACTGCATAGTGAAGAAGTATATATTTAATTGTTACTCTGGAGTTTTATTTATATAATCCTTTGATTTAAATGATTTGCTTATAATTGGAACAAGAACGTCTTGTAGATTCCTACATGCCCAGTTCAACTCTAATACTAAAGGAAAATCCCATCATCCCATGAAAAGAAAAATCTTCTCACTTTTTCCGGCTTCCAATTTTCACATCATTACTTCTTTCTAGCATTTTTAGGCCCCACCTATCAAAGTATTTAATCACTAGAAACACTGTGATTCCTTTAGGGATAGGTCAGTTATCTAGACCATGCTAATCTAGACCCAACCGTAGTGATTTGCTCAAGACTCTAGGGCCAAGTTGGTCTTTAAGAAATTCCTGTGCCTTCTTCAGGTACTACCAAAATCACAGAAGCCTGAAGTTCTAGTTGACCACCACAAGGAAAGAGCCACACTGTAGTAAATTCATTACAGAGGTAAGCAATTTTACTCGGCCTTGGTGACGTTGAGTCCCTGAGTCCCTGATTTAAGCTGTGTCTAAGAATAAAAATCATCCACCTTTTTTCTTTCACTCAAACCAGGGTTGGATTTTCTCTCATTTGATACAGAAATAATCCAAAGTCATAAAAGTATATGTAAAGTGAAAAAGGAACAAAAATCAATTAATGACCGAAAATTTTCACAGGGAAAGTATTACTTATATTTAAATGTTGTGCTAAAGGACAAATATGCTTTCACCTGTAAGAAAAAAGAGCAGAAAAAATATCCTGCATAAGAAATAGCATGTGCAAAAGCATGAAGGTATTAATGTGCATAGTGTATTCAGAGAATATCAAGTCAGTGTCATACAAAGAAAAGATAAAATATTATAATAACCTTAAATTATTGACAAGATTTAATAATCCAATACAGTCCTGGTAATCTAAGCTTGATTCAAAATATTAAACGGAGGAGATGGATAAATGTTTCCTTTATAAAGTTAACAAAGAGAAGAGGAGAAAATAAAGGAAAAGAAGAAAAAAAGAAAGCCAAGATTGCTCCTAGTAGGCAAGGAAAGAATATTTTTTACCTTTATCTCTGTGAGTTTAGGTGTAGTTTTGTAGATCATTTCTTCAATAGTTGTCAGTTGAGATAGGTTGTTTTGATCTCACCTAAATGAACTGTTACATTTGAGGAAGTTTGTAATAAAACTAGATTTCCATTTTGATGTGGTTTGACAGGACCATCTTTAAATATTTAGTTATATTTTTCATTCAAAGGATTAAGAACAAAAAAGTGTATTCTTTGTCTCTTAAAAGACAAATTTCATCTGAACTAAATTCAAACTATGAAATCTGATGCAGGGTGATAAATGGCTTCAATTTTCAGGAAATGGAAATTTACTTTCTGTAAAGAAACCAATTATTAAATTAATAAAGAAGAGAAGTAGAATGGGGAGTTCAATGAAAATTCAAAATTAATATATAATTTAAGAAAGCCTAAGAGAGAAACCTTGGTTTTTTTCTGATTATAATAATAAAAGCTCATTTAAAAAATTTGGAAAATAAAAAAATTTATAAAGATAAATATTAAATGAGCATAGGCTTGTGATGCTGAGAGAAGTATTGATATATTCTTTTCAATTATTTTTCATACAAATTTTATCAAGCACCACTATTTCTGTTTAGTAACGTTGGGTTATAGTTTTGTATTCTTCTCTCTATAACCCAAATTAATTCATATACATGAGTTATTCCATTAAATAATTTTAATTATACATTGTTCATAATGTTATGTAGTAATCTACTAACAAATGTGGCACAATAGTCTATTATTGGTAATTCAGATAATTTCTAATTTTTCACTGTTACATATAAATATTTAATAAGAGTCTTTTAGACCAATAAAGTTGATGGCATCTCTATCTGCTTAATATTGTTTAGCTGTGTCCCCACCCAAATCTCATCTTGAATGATAACTCCATAATTCCCATTTGTTGTGGGAGGGACCCATTGGGAAGTAATTGGATCATGGGGGTGGGACTTTCCCATGCTATACTCATGATAATAAATCTCACAAGATCCAATGGTTTCATAAAGGGGAATTCTATGCAAGTTCTCTTACCTGCCACTATATAAGATGTGACTTTGCTCCTCATTGCCCTCTGCCATGATTGTGAGGCCTCCCCAGCCATGTAGAACTGTGAGTCAAGCCTCTTTCCTTTTTGAATCACCCAATCTCAGGTATGTCTTTATTAGAAGCATGAGAACAGACTATTACAGTAAATTGGCACTGGTAGAGTGCCATGCTGCTGTAAAGAGATCTGAAAATGTGGAAGTGACTTTGGAACTGGGTAACAGGCAGAGGCTGAAACAGTTTGTAGAACTCAGAAAACAGGAAGATATGGGAAAGTTTGGAACTTCCTAGAGACTTGTTGAACAGCTTTGACTAAAATGCTGATAGTGATATGGAAAATAAAGACCAGGCTGAGGTGGCCTCAGATGGAGATGAGGAACGTGTTGGGAACTGAAGCAAAGGGGAGTCTTACTGTGTTTTATCAAAGAGACTGGTGGCATTTTGCTCCTGCCCAAGAGATTTGTGAAACTTTGAACTTGAGAGAGATAATTTAGGGCATCTGGCAAAAGAAATTTCTAAGCAGCACACCATTCAAGGTATGACTTGGGTGCTATTAAAGCATTCAGTTTTACATATTCACAAATATATGGTTTGGAATTGGAACATATGTTTAAAAGAGAAGCAGAGTATAAAAGTTCAGAAAATTTGCAGCCTGATAATACGATAGAAAAGAAAAACTCATTATCTGAGGAGAAATTCAAACATAACTTATGCAGAAATTTACATAACTAATGAGGAACCAAATATTAATCACCAAGACAATGGGGAAAATGTCTCCAGGGCATGTCAGAGGTCTTTAGAGTAGCCCCTCCCATCACAAACTGGAAGGCCTAGGAGGAAAAAATGATTTCCTGCCCCAGGGCCTTGCTGCTTTGTGCAGTCTCTGGACTTGTTGCCCTGTGTCCCAGCCACTCCAGCTGTGGCTTAAACGGGCCAACATACTGCTCAGGCTATTTCTTCAGAGGGTGCAAGCCCCAAGCCTTGGTGGCTGCCACGTGGTGTTGGGCCTGCAGGTGTGCAGATCTTAAGAACTGAGGTATGGGAACCTCCCCCTAGATTTCAGAGGATGTATGTAAATGCTTGAATGTCCAGGCAGAGGTATGCTACAGGGGCGGGGCCATTATGGAAAACCTCTACTAGGGCAGTGTAGAATGGAAATGTGGGGAGCAAGACCCCACACAGAGTCCCCATTAGGACACTGACTACTGGAACTGTGAGAAGAGGGCCATCATCTGCCAGACCCCAGAATGGTAGACTTACCAACAGTTTGCACTGGGCACCTGAAAAAGCCACAGACACTCAACGTCAGCCCATGAAAGCAGCCAGGAAGTGGATTGTACCCTGAAAAGCCATGGGAGGGGGGCTGTCCAAGACCATGGGAACTTACTTCTTACATCGGCATGACCTGGATATGAGACATGGAGTCAAAGGAGATCATTTTGGAGTTTTAAAATTTGACTGCCCTGCTGGATTTTGGACTTTCATTGGACCTGTAGCTCCTTCATTTTGGCCAGTTTATCCCATTTGGAACAGGTGTGTTTAACCAATGTTTGTACCCCCATTGTATCTAGGAAGTAACTAACTTGCTTTTGATTTTACAGGCTCATAGATGGAAGAGACTTGCCTTGTTTCAGATGACATTTTGGATAGTGGACTTTTGAGTTAATGCTGAAATTAATTAAAACTTTGTCAGACTGTTGGGAAGGCATGACCGGTTTTGAAACGTGATGAGATTTGGGAGGGGCTGGGTGGAATGCTATGGTTTGCCTATGTCCCCACCCAAATCTCATATTGAATTGTAGCTCCCTAATTCCCTTGTGTCATGGGAGGGACCCAGTGGGAGGTAACTGAATCATGGGATTGGGTCTTTCCCATGCTGTTCTCATTACAGTAAATAAATCTCACGATATTTGATGGTTTTATAAAGGGAAGTTCCCCCACACAAGTTATCTTGCCTGTCGCCATATGAGATATGACTTTTCTTCTCATGGATTTTCCATCATGATTGTGAGACCTCCCAAGCCATGTGGAACTGTTAGCCAATTAAACCTCTTTCCTTTTTAAATTACCCAGTCTCAGATATGTCTTTATTAACAGCATGAAAACAGACTAATACACTGCTTAAAATAGATTTCCTCTCCCACTCAGAAATAGTGAGAATAATTTGATCAAACAGAATGATTCTTCAATATATTTTGTGCCAACTGTTAAAGTATCCTTCCAAAAATTTTACCAGATTATACTTTGATTAGCAGATTATGAAAGTGTTTCATTACACATGTACAACTTCATATAATAAGAAAAGAATTTTCAATTTAAACAATATCAACATAGTATCTTACTGCTGTTTTAATTATAATTTCTTACTTTATTTGAAAGGTCAAACTGCTCCATCTTATTAGTCGTTTTGTGTCTTATTCTATGAATAATTTGGTGCTTTTATTGATCTTTACATGGTAAGACATTACTTTTGTGTGAATGTTATTATTTGACTTTTTTTCTTTTAATTTCTAATATATATATATATATATATATATATATATATATATATATATATGGCAAGCAGAAATTTACATTTTGCATTTTTACATAATCAAGTATTTCCCTCTATTTTTCCTTCATCATCTGCCTTTAGAATCTAGAAGATTTTCTTTGGGCCCTGCATCTGAGATCTGATAAATATTGCATCTCCTTTTTCTGCTGCCAGTCATTTTATTTTAATATTTTACTATCAATTCCTCAAATACCTGTAATTAATTTTGGTGCAAAATACAAATATGCTTGGATTTTCTTATTAATAATTGAAAAATTGTTCCATAACCATATATTAAACATCCCTTTCTTTCCTCGGTAATTTATTATACATTCTTTATCATATTATAATTTTAAAATATATTACGGTCTATATAGAAGTTTTTGCTTTTCAGTAGGATTTTTTATGCTATAAAGAGAAGGTAGTCACTGTAGGAAAATAAATTAATAGATAAAAGTATAAAGAAAATATCTCACTTATAATTCTACCAATCCATGTTGAATTTTCCTTTGAAATACAGTTAAAGCTTGAACAACACGGGGTGAGGGGCATTGACCCCGCCATGCAGTTTAAATTTCATGTGTAACTTTTAACTTTCCAAAACCTTACTACTAATAGCCTACTGTTGACCAGAAACCTTACCAATAACATAAACAGTTGATTAACACATATTTTGTAAGTTATGGATATCATATACTATATTCTTACAGTAAAGTAAGCTAGAGAAGAGAAAATGTTATCAAGAAAATCATAAGAAAGATAAAACATAGTTATTATTCATTGAGTAGAATTGTATCATCATAAAGTTCTTCATTCTTGTCTTCACATTGAATAGGCTGAGGAAGAGGAGGAAAAGGAGGAGTTGGTCTTTCTGTCTTATGCGTGGCAGAGGTGAAGAAAATTTGACTTTTAGTGGACCTGTAAGTTTCAAAGCAATGTTGTTCAAAGGTTAACTGTATATCTGTATATTTCTTAGTCCATTCAAGCTGCTATAACAAAAATACCACAAACTGGGTGGCTTATAAAATAGAAGCTTATTTCTCACAATTCAGGAGGCTGGGAAAGTCCACAATCAAGATGCCTGCAGATTCCATGTTTGCTGAGGGCCTCCTTCCTTGTACATAGACAGAGGTCTTGCTGAGTCTACAATAGGTACAAAGGGCTAGGGAGCTCTCTGGGGTCAGTTCAATAGGGCTAAACCAGGGCTTTGTCCTCATGACCTGTATTAGTAATAGTTTACGACAGCAGCAGAACTAATAGGATATATGTATACATGAAAGGGAGTTTATTAGGAGGAATTGACTCACATGATCACAAGGTGAAATTTCATGATAGGCTTTCTGGAAGTGGAGAAGCAAGGAAACAACTAGTGGCTTTGCTCGAGTCCAAAAGCCTCAAAAGTAGGGAAACCAACAGTGCAGCCTTTAGTTTGTGGCCAAAGGCTGGAGAGCCCATGCCAAACCAAGTTTAAGTCCACGAGTCCAAAGGCCAAAGAACCTGGAGTCTCATGTCCAAGGGAAGAAGGAGCAGAAGGAAGCATCAAGAACAGGAGAAAGATGGAAGCAAGAAGACTCAGCAAACCAGCTTATCCCACCTACTTCTACCTGCTTTGTTCTAGCTATGCCAGCAGCCAATTGGACAGTGCCCACCTACACTGAGGGTAAGTCTTCTTCTCTTAGTCCACTGACTCAAATGTGAATCTCCTCTGGCAATACCCTCACAGACACACCTAGAAACAATACTTTACCAGATGTCAAGGCATCTTTCAATCCAATCAAGTTGACACCTAATATTAACTATCACATGAACTAATCACCTTCCAAAGCTCCACTTCCAGAAACTATTGTATTGGGAGTTAGGACTTCAACATATGAATGTTCTGGGACCAGAAACAATCTATGGTTAGTACATAGGTGTGTTTGTGTGGACATATGTATGCATGCTGGGTGTCATTTTTTCTTATTTTATAAAACTGAGATAAGTCCATACTGTTTTAATGTCATTATGTCAGAAACTATACTGGTTTGTCTCAATTTCATAAAATAAAATGCCTTGCTGTGTCACAGTATTATATCCTGGTTTTGAAAATTATATCAATTTTTCTCATATCATAAAATTGAAAATTACAAATGTAAACATATTTACAGCCTTCTATCACAGATTTTCACCATAATGTATTTATCCATTCCCATAATTTAGGGTGTTATATTTATATAATTACATATTATTTAAAAGCATTTTTTAGTAGCTGCATAACACCTCAACAAAGGTTATTGTTTTCTCTATTTTACTTAACAAGGTTCATAATTCTTTTAATGTTTGAGGGTAAAGGGTTTGGTATTATGAATAAAACTGCAACAAAAAACTTTTCTTATAATAAATGGCTGATGACATTTTATCATATATCTGGGATTAATCCATAGATGTGTAATTGCTAGGTCAAAGTATATGTACTCCTGGCTAGCTGTTCTATTTTAATGCTTTATCTGTTGAATCTGTGCCAGTGCCAAATGGTTTCACCTAGTGTCAATGTGCAGTATTTTACATGTATATAAAGCGAGTTCCCGTTAAATCTCTTATTTATGCAATTTTCTTAGTTTTTCTTACTCCATTTTTCTCATAAAATGATTTTAAAGTTATTTGTTATCTTAAAGTATTATTGAAATTTTTATTGGAATTACTTTAAATTTGTAATTTAATTTGTCAAGAAATGACATATTTACAATTCTGCCTCTTGCTATTCAGATATACAATATCTTTTTTGATTCATTCAAATTTTATTTTGTCACTCAACAATGTTTTATGTATTTTAATTTTTATATAGATCCAATGCATTTCTTCATAAATAATTATTCTTAAGTATTTTATACTTTTTTGTTTTTAGATTAAATTCTCCTTTCTGTAATGTTTTTCATGTAATTTTACACCTGCTATATCAGAATTCTAATCTAATTTTTAACTGCTAGATCTTTGATCTTTCCTTTTAGTACAAATGAATATTCTATGTTGATAGTAATCTAACCAGTAAATAATAAAATGGTCCTTTTAAAATAATTATTCCTTTTATTTTTGCATAATATGTTATAACATTTAGAACTGTTAAGTAACTTGCCAGAGGTCACACAGCAAAGGCAGAGTTGTGATTAAGAACCTAAAAGTCAGATTCATAGTCCATGATTCTAAACACTTTATCTCCTTTCTGTAGATTTTCTAAAACAAATCTACCTTTGCATTTGTATTTCCTGGATAAACTCTACTGAATAATGGTTTATTATCCCACCAAAATATTGACAGATTTAGTTTTCCATAATTATGTCTAGAATTGTCTTATCTATATTATTAAGCAAGATGAGTCAAAGTTGTTTTTTATAAATTTTCTTCCTTTGTTCCTCATATATCTCAGAAATTTTACTCAGATTTGTATAACTTCATGAAAGAATTAAAAATATTTCCTCATCTGTAAGCAATTTGTAATCAGTAAAATACAAGTACCATCCTTAGGATTTTGAAATAGTTGCAGATAAAAATTGGGCTCATAAACTTCTGAAAAACTATTTTATACATTTGTTTAATGGTTATTGTTCTTTTCAAAATTTTCATTTCATCTAATCTCAATCTAAATTTTTCAAAAATGGTTGGAATACATAAAGTAGTTTAAAATGTATCCCAGAGTACTTTATAATATTTATTTATTTTCCACATTCCAGAACACTACTAGAAAAGGCTTGGGTTTTATTAATTTGTATGATAGTTACAAATCCATGAGTTAATTTTTATTTTTGACAGAGAAATGTTCAAAATAAAGAGAGAAACAGTCTCTCCAGTGATACATGGCTGAAAAGAAGTGTAGGGAATTGTATTGTTAAAAAATTATATATTTCATAAATGATACAAAGTAAGTAGCATGATTTGGGAAATTAGCTTTGCCCAAAAAAGAGATTATGCCCTAAAATAAGGTACATTTTGGTGTTGGCAGAACAATCTTAGAAAGAAACATGTGCAAGTATAAGTGAATGTGACAGAGTTCACTTTTCTGAATTATAGCTGTATAGGTTTGGCTTTCCTGGTGTTAATGATACGCTTTATGTAGCATTTCACAGAAAGGGGATGGATAAAAACATCACCATACTGAGCAGCATGAAGAACAGTTACATGGATGCATTTTGTGAATGATTTTGTACTTCACTATGCCCTTGGAAAGTAAGAACACACAGAATTGGAAGTTGTTCTAGATCCTTGAAGAATCGCCATACTGTCTTCCACAATGGTTGAACTAACTTACACTCCCACCAACAGTGTGAAAGTGTTCCTATTTCTCCACATCCTCTCCAGCATCTGTTGTTTCCTGACTTTTTAATGATAGCCATTCTAACTGGCTGGAGATCGTATCTCATTGTGGCTTTGATTTTCATTTCTCTAATGACCAGTGATAATGAGCTGTTTTTTCATATGTTTGTTGGCCACATAAATGTTTTCTTTTGAGAAGTGTCTGTTCATATTCTTTGCCCACTTTTTGATAGGGTTGTTTGTTTTCATGTAAATTTGTTTAAGTTCCTTGTAGATTCTGGATATTAGCCCTTTGTCAGATGGATAGATTGCAAAAATTATCTCCCATTCTTTAGGTTTCCTGTTCACTTTGATGACAGTTTCTTTTGCTGAGCAGAAGCTCTTCAGTTTAATTACATTCCATTTTCCAGTTTTTGCTTTGGTTGAAATTGCTTGTGGTGTTTCAGTCATGAAGTCTTTGCCCATGCCTATGTCCTGAATGGTGTCGCCTAGGGTTTTTATGGTTTTAGGTGTTACATTTAAATCTTTAATCCATCTTTAGTTAATTTTTTATAAGGTGTAAGGAAGGGGTCCAGTTTCTGTTTTGTGCATATAGCTAGCCAGTTTTCCCAGCATCATTTATTAAATAGGGAATCCTTTCCTCATTGCTCATTTTAGTCAGGTTGGTCGAAGATCAGATTGTTATAGATGTGCAGTGTTATTTCTGGGGTCTCTGTTCTGTTCCATTGATCTATAATCTGTTTTGGTACCAATACCATGCTGTTTTGGTAACTCTAGCCTTGTAGAATAGTTTGAAGTCAGGTAGCATGACACCTTCAACTTTGTTCGTTTTGCTTAGGATTGTCTTGGCTATACAGGCTCTTTCGTGGTTCCATATGAAATTTAAGGTAGTTTTTTCTAATTCTGTGAAGAAAGTCAATGGTAACTTGATGGCAATAGCATTGAATCTATAAATTACTCTGGGCAGTATGACCATTTTTTACTATGTTGATTCTTCCTATCCATAAGCATGGAATGTTTATACTACCACCCGCCCCCCCCAAAAAAAAGAGGCAATTCAATTATATATAACCAGAGATGAGATAATGAATTAAGATTCAAATATATTCTTCATTTTGGCTGAGTGCTGTTTAGTTTAACTTAACCTGCCCTGGGTTATTATCTTGATTTCCTTCAGATTCATAAATTTTCTCTCTAAAGCCTACCATAGCATCCTCATAGCCATAATAATAATTATTTTTTTGAGATAGAGTCTCTCTTTGTCACCCATACTAGAGTGTAGTGGCATGAACAAGACTCACTTCAGCTTCAACCTCCCAGGTTCAAGCAATTCTCCCACCTCAGTCTCCTGAATATCTTGAGACTACAGGCATGCACCACGAAATCTGGCTATTTTTTTTTTTTTTTTTTTGTATTTTGGGTTACACCATGTGGTCCAGGCTGGTCTCGAAGTCCTGAGCCTAAGCCATCCACCTGCCTTGGCCTCCCAAAGTGCTAGTATTACAGATATGAGCCACCACAGCTGGCCTACTCCTAGCCATTATTTACATTTGTATTATATTGTCACTGTGTGTTAACCATACATGCCTCCCTACAAGCTCGATGAACTTTTGGAAGGCAAAGATCCTTTTTTAATTATATTGGTACTACTATGTCATTATCTAGAAGAACACATTTGTTCCAGTACCCAGCTGATTGACAGGCAATAAATATTTTTTGTAAGATGTGACATTCTGTGCCTGCATCAGGGAGTGACTTGAGATAAAACAAAGCATGAAATAATAATAAACAACTTATATGAATAAGTGGATCAAGATAATTTTAAGTTCTATTGAAGAATTAACAACTTTTCAATTCTTTAAAATTCAGGTCCTGTGAAATGCTGGATTCATTGAGATTTTCTCCTTCCCTTAACCCCTTCCTATCAAAAGATGGTTGATACAATGATTTCTTTATATGAGATATACTTGCACTCATATGTTTATTGCAGCACTATTTTCAATAGCAAAAATATGGGGTCAATTGAAGTGTTCATCAATGGATGAATCTGGGCTGGGCACAGTGGCTCACGCCTGTAATCCCAGTACTTTGGGGGACCGAGGCAGGCAGATCACGAGGTCAGGAGATTGAGACTGTCTAAGCTAACAAGGTGAAACCCCATCTCTACTAAAAATACAAAAAATTAGCTGGGCGTGGTGGCGGGTACCTGCAATCTCAGTTACTCGGGAGGCTGAGGCAGGAGAATGGCATGAACCTGGGAGACGGAGCTTGCAGTGAGCCCAGATCACACTGTTGCACTCCAGCCTTTGCAACAGAGCCAGACTCCGTCTCAAAAAAAAAAAAAAAAAAAAAGAAAAGAAAAAAATCTTGTATATACTCAATGGAATTACTATTCAGCCATAAACACAAATGAAATAATGTCTTCTGCAGCAACATGGATGAAACTGGAGGCGATTATCTTAAGTGAAACAACAAAGACACAGAAATAAAAATATATTCTCAGTTATAAGTTGGAACTAAATAATGTATACACGTGGACATAGAATGCAGACTGATATACAACAGTCTGGGAACAATGTGAGGGGTGGGAGGGAGGTGGATGGTGAGAAATTACTTAATACGCACAATCTATGTTATTCAGGTGATGAATACTCTAAAAGCCCTGACTTAATCACTATGCAATCTATGCATATAACAAATTTACACTTGTACCTTATAAATTTATACAAATAAAAGATTACTGATACACTGAAAAACAAATCTAGCTATACTATGTTTGTTAGGTGTAGAACTCACACTCTCAGTAACTAGTGTGAAGAAGAACCACCCAGAATCCCAGAGCTGGTAAGACGTTTTAAGCTGAAGACATTTGAGAATCACTGTAAGCAAAAGGAAACCTTTTCTAAATCGTCCTTATCTAACTAAAAACGGAAACTTTGGAGAAAGGGGGCCACCATAAATTCTCTCTTCAGCGTGGGTCTACTCTCAGGAAACATACCAGCAGTAAACCTACCATAAATACCTTCTCTGGGATAGTTTCACGGCCATAAAGAAAACTGAAAGACCACTCACTGGAACCTGTACCAACCAACATTATCACAAACTTTCTTAAAATTCCATTTGTCTTTCAGAAGCAAATACGTCCCTTTTAGCCGAACAAGCTTTTTCTCTCCCCTCCTTTTTTTCTAAATTAAGTACATAAGTCTCCAACTGTAGCCAGTTATTGAGTTAGTTACTTCTTCTGTAGCTCCAATGTGCATACAAATAAACCTTTTTTCTCTGGTCAATATGTTGTTTGTCTGTTGAATTTGCAGGACAGAAAATTTTTTTCTTCCCCAACACAGTTTTGACTATGACACTTTGGTAGTCAAAAATTTACATAGTGAGAGTGAGATTATACATGAATGAAACAGAGTGCACACTGACATATGACAAATCTAAATTGCATAAATTTCCCATTTCCTGAAGTATTTTGTAAAATAATCCCCGAAGGAAAGACTGATTTTGGTCATCATGTTTTGTATTGAGAACTGTTTTGAGGACATAGCTAACTGCAGTGCAAATCTGATTTGAGACTGAGTGTAAATTTATATCCAAATTGGAAATTGGGAGGCTATCTTTCACCAGTTTTCAAATCTACTGTTAACTTGAATTTTATAAAGCCCAGAATATCTTTCTGTAATAACTCAGATCTTATTAGTGAGGAAGCTAGTTCCTAGATTAAGAAAAACAAGTGTGGTGGCTCAAGCCTATAATCCTAGCAGTTTGGGAGGCTAAGGCAGGCAGACGGTTTAAGCCTAGAAGTAAGAGATCAGCCTGGGAAACATAGTAAAACTCCATCTCTATTGGAAATACGAAAATTAGCTTGGTGTGCTGGCACACGTCTGAAGTCCCAACTAATTGGGTGACTAAGGTGGGAGTATTGTATGAGCTCTGGAGGCTGAGGTTGCAGTGAGCTGAGATTGCAACACTGCACTCCAGCCTGGGCAACATATCAAGACCCTGTCTCAAAAAAATGCACTTTGGGAGGGAATATGAACAACATAGATCAAATGACATTTTGGTTAGTACATATTGATCTATCTTTTCTATTGTAATTAATAATTATCTTATATATGGAAGTTCACTCCTTATTAGAAAGGTATTCAGTAAGTAAGATCGTCTTTCTAGGATCTCTCAGTGGTTTTGTTAAAAGCATTATGATTGCTATTCTTATTTCTAAACTGACACTAATATTACATGTTGAGACATCGTTAGGTTTAACTACTTTTCATAGTATTATTGAAGATGAAGAAATGCTAATTACATGAATAAACCTTACAGTGTTGAAGTTACTATTTGTTGTATTAGATTTGGTATAATGCCTTAGATGAGAAAAGAAGCAAGTTAGAAAATTAACTGAGCTCATTATAAAATTTAATTTATTTATGTCAGTAAACTGGAGAGAGAAAAGTTTGGCCTTCCAGCAAAATCACATCCAAACCTCTTGCTGAAGGAATGTAATTTGATCGGTAACTATAAGCCACTAAAAGACAACTTAAAAAAAATGTATAAAATCAATACAAAGGCTCTTAGGCTAATGACATCCTGAGGTTAGGAAACCATTTCAGCCATCTTGACTTCATTTCTTCAACAGGCATTCTATTTGACTCACATTTATTTGAATTGCATTTAGGGCCGGTAATGATTTCACACATTAAAAGTTACTATTTTAAAGAAGCTTGTTTTGGGAATAATTATGTTGAGGAAAATGTATTTAAAAGCATTCAGAATTCAAAAATCAGACAACAAAAACCTTTACCTGAACCTTACTACCTTTTCCATGTAATTCTTTAATCATTCTGGCAACAATTATATATTTAATCATATATGATGTTTCAGGGTAGCTTAATACTTCAATTTGCTATTTACACATGGAAAAATTACAGAACTAATTAAGGATATTCAGATTAATTAAAAGCATTAAGAGGTATTACATGTGAAAGGAAGATTTTAATTAAACATTTCAAGTTTTTTATTTCAAGAAACTCTTGTATTGAAAAATACAATGTAGTAACAATTTTATCTGAATTGGCTATACTAGAAATAGGACAAGTTGAGTTTTAGATATTTTTTAAAGTGATCTGGTCATAATATTTTGGATTCGCTTAAAGTTTCGTTTTATTCCTTACTTGTTAAAAATGTTTAATTAGACGAGTCTTCACTGCTCTTAATACGTGTTTTACTAGCAATGGAAGGAAGCAGTTAGAAGCCCAAAGCTTAGGTTTAAAAATCTCCAGAGGAAAAACATCTTCAGGAAAGACGATACTGAATGAGTTGGTCAGAGTATTAATTTTCTTTTTTAAGTAAAACTGGAAAATTCCATATATATAGGGCTGCAAAGTAGATGATCAGGAGACAGGAGTTGTAGCATTAAAAGCAGCTGCCAAAAACTAATAGAAAAGCCAGAATAACAGGTCGATGGAAGATTTACATGAAAGAAGGAAAATTCCACTCTCCTCCTAGCGAGATAAGGCAGATAGAGAAGGATGGTTGTGAGGCTTTTGGAGAAAATGACCCTTTAGGGTTCAATTCTCACAATTTCCTTAACTGCATTTGTAAGCGATGGAGTGGTAAATTTAACGGACAACAAATTTAAAGTGACAACAAATTTTTTTCTTCTTTTATTAAGCTAAAATTTGGAGTATGTTGCCTTTACAAAAATAAAAACAAAACAACAAAAAAACCAAGATTATCTTCTTTTGGTGAAAGGAATTCAGAATTTCAGAGATGAACATGATCCCCATGAAAAGGACTATTCTGTCAAATCTGTTGTTCTTGAAAAAGATGAATACTAAAATCAGATAGTGATTCATGATCAACTACTCTTTCACTCCACTATGTAACAAATTTTATTAATATTCTTCAAATACATAAGATTACATTGTTGACCAATATTCCACAATAGGAATATACCAGAATTTACATAGCCATTTTAGTATTTTTGGGCATTTGGGTTTTTTCATACTTTGCTATTCATTTAATATCACTATGGTGAACATTTTTTGTGCATAAATCTTCTTCCACATCCCTAATGATTTCTTGAAATTGATTTCCAAAATATTAGTTGTTTGTTAAAGGCAGGTCTAGAGGAGGAAAAAAAGGTCATTTTCTTCTACCCATCTTAGATTCTTCAGTTGGGGCCCTGCAATTTAGACTTCTAAAAGACAGATTAACATGAGAAAAAAATAACAGAGGTTTATTTATGCATGCATTGCATGTACACATGGAAATACTCAGTGATTTGTAACTTAAAGGGGTTGTTAGAATTTGGGCTTATGTAGAATCTTAATGAAGAACAATAAAATTTTGTACAGAAGTGGTAAGACAAAGGAAAAGGGGTGTGTGCTTATAGGTCCAGCAAACTGTGGGAAGATAATTATCTGAGGTAAACGATGGAGTCCTAATTAAAAAAAAAAAAAAGAGTCAGGCTGGTGGGCACAGGGGAAAGCAGAAGTGTTATAAGTCTGCCTTTCTTCACGGTCCAGGACACATAGCCCTCCTGCACAAATAACTCAATATCTTCCTGTGCCTGACTTATCACCAAATCTTTGGCTGATTTAAAAAAAAATGCAAGTTAGTACATGGCGACCTTGGCACTATCAGTACTGCATGTAGCTTTCTGTAAACCATCCTATAAAATCCCCAGAAAGCCTTTGTCTCTTTGCAGTTAGCTCTTCTTTTGCTGACCTGTCTGTTGCTTCCTTGCAACATATTTTCATACTTTCTCTAATAAATATGCCTTTCTTTACCTACAACTGTCTTGCTAAATAATTTTTACCAGCCATGTGACACCAGCCCCAGAAAGTTGCTACATAGACATAAACTAATGGAAGATAAAGGAGAGTTAGTCAGGCTTATGTAGAGTCTTTTCCAGTGCCATTTTCTATCTGGTGACAAGGTCTTCATACAGGAAATGGGACATTTTCACAAAGGAAATTCATGTTGTGTTTTCAGGTAGACAGGGGAGGGGCAGTGAGCTCATCGTGTGTCTACCTCTTCTCAGTTGCCTTCAACTCAAAATAACCTTTATACCAGAGTGCATATATTGGGATCGTATAATCTGAACCCTTTCATGGACAATAATTAAAAATTCTTGAAGGGTATGCTAATTTAGTTTTGGACCAACATAGCATTACACTGTTCAGTTATTTGACCCAACACGGCATATGATTCTCTCTTATCATTGCTAATTTAACAGGTAAAAATGTATTCCTATTTGTGTTTATTTGACTATTGGGAAGGCAAAGAAGGAGAACTGAGAGAAAATTAAGATAAGACCAAGATTTCTCATACAAACCATGGATTGATGCTTTTATTAAGAGATATAAACAATACAAGAGGAATCATGGATTTGTCACATGTACACCTCTGATAAAGATTTGAGCTTTAGATTAAAATATAATAGAATAAAATATAAGTGGATATTTTGTTTCAGTTCCGTTTCTTCATCTTTGATTTATTAAGTAATACTAAACTCCTTCTATATCACTGTTTTGGTTCTCAACTCAGTAATTATGAAACCTACTAAGTTAGAATTTTTAGTAAACACACAGTCTACTTTTAGAGACAGGTATAAAAACAAAATGTATAGCATATTGAGATAACTCCCAATATATGTAGAAATTTTGTTGAGAACACAGAGGAAGTAAATAATAATTGGGGCTAGAAGGTGGGGAGATTATGCTTCTTGTAATATGTATCACAACTTGATTACTTATTAGTTTATCATTAGACTCTAACATCTTGGAGGGCAGGGACTGTTTCTGTCAAATTCATTGTTATATCTCCAATTCTTTATACAGTATCTGATACATATTAATATTTTTGAATAAATAAATGAACGCATGAGTGAATGAATGTCATAATGTAGGCATCAATACTTTCTTATGGCAATAATTTATTAAAGTAAATGAATGATTATATATAAAATTATTTATATAGAATGCGACCTTATTTAGAAATAGGGTTTTGGATATGTAATTAGTTTAGGATTTCAAAATGAGACCATTCTAGGTTTAGGGTGGGACCTAAATCCAAGAACTGGTGCTCTTATAAGAGAAAAGACAGGGAGACTTGAGACATGGACACACAGAGGGAAAGACCATGTGAAGTTGGAGAGAGATCGGAGTTATGCTACTGCTAACCAAGGGACTCCTAGAACCACCAGAGGCTGGAATAGGCAAAGAAGTATTAACCCTCACAGATTTCAAAGGGAGTGCAGACCACGTATCACCTCCAGAACTGTAAGATAATAAATTTCTGTGGTTGTAAGTTACTCGTTTGTGGTAATTTGTTATGGCAGGGCTAGTAAACTAACACAAATATATAATATTACATATTTAATTATATATGTAATCAGTGATGGAAAAGTGAGGAACAGACTAAAAAATACCAAAAGACACAATAAGAATTAAGGAGGGCTGGCCACGTGTGGTGGTGCACTCCTGTAATCCCAGCATTTTGGGAGGCCGAGGCAGGAGGACCAACTTGGGCAACACAGGGACATCCTGTCTCTACAAAAAAAAAAAAAAAAAAAAATAGAAAACTTTTTAAAAAGCTGGGCATGGTGGTGCTTGCCTGTATTCCCAGCTACTCAAGAGGCCATGGTGGGAGGATTGCTCAAACCTGGGAGGTCGAGGCTACACTGAGCATTGATTGTACCACTGAACTCCAGCCTGAGTGATAGGCCAAGACCCTATCTCAAAAAAGCAAATATTAAAGAGAGTACTTATTGTCAATGGACCCAGGTTAGTGATAGAAGATTAAAAAGAGTCTGTAGCAAGTGAAAATATCTTATAAATTCAGAAGAGAGAAGTCATTGATATATTGGATTTGGAGGGGGGAGGAAATAAGTAACTGAAATAAAATAAACATGAGTCCCAGATATCCTACAAAATAATTGGTTGATGGATGGTTTTGTTAACAGAAATGAAGACTACAAGAGGAATCATGGATTTGGCAGATATACACTTCAGAAGGTTTAATCTTTAGGTTAAATTTGGAAATCATATTATTATATGCAGCATTTGAAGCCAGGAAAGCAGATGTGAGAGTGTGTACAGTAAGAAGAAAGGAAAGCTGAGGATATACAAGTAGGAACTGGTGATTTTCTGTGAAATAATAGAACATAAATCATTAAGAAAAATAGAAAAATAGTTATGTTAACAATAAAATCAAAACTAGAATTGAGTCCTGTAAAGAAAATCAAGAGATGAAAGAGTTTTGAAGACAGTAGAAGGATAAAAGTTTTCCAGTTCAGCACTATGCCAAATAGGATACAAAAGGCCTACAAAAGTTTATCAGATTTGTTAGAATCTGTGTGTGGTGACTCATGCCTGTCATGTCAGCACTTTGAGAGGCTAAGGCAGGGTAATCGTGTGAGGCAAAAAGTTTGGGACCAGCCTGGTTAACACAGCAAAGTCCAATCTCTATTAAAAAATGGAAATAAAATATTTATCAATTACAAGTTTATTATGGTGAATAGTTTCTATAGAGTTTACTGATTAAAGTCAGTGTAGCATTCAATGAAACTTTGAAAATGAAAAAAATGTAGAAGAATGTTTTCAAAATGTGGCTATATTTGGCAAAGGCAGAAACAGTGGAGGGTAGAGGAAGTAAATGCTTAGACAGGGCTTTTTATTTTATTTAGTTGATAGGAATTTGCACATGCTCAGAGTGTGAAGGAAAACAGCAAATTGAGGGAGTTTAAGCAAAAGGAAGAATGATAATTGGCAGAGCAAAGCCAATAAGAAAGTAGCAGGTTATGGAACTAGAATTTTAAAAGTGCAGGTGGCAAGAATAGCATTATAGAGAGTCAGGGAAATGCATCTCTCCTAAGATAGTAAGAGAGGATAGTTAGATTTGAAGACGAGGTAGTTACAAGTTAAAGGATTTATCTCCTGATTACCTGTTTTTCTTAATAGTTTGGGAAGCATGAAATGATTTCCTAGGAACTTGGCAGAGTACCTGTCCTTGCTTATGATTCTAGAAAAGATATGCTGACTTTAATGGATATTTTCTTCTAGCTACCCATCACATAACTTATTCCAACCATTCCAACACCCAGTCTCAGTCACTTTGTTTTGATTCATTTTATGCCCAAAGACACCATATTGTACATTATACATCTCACTATTACTCCGCCTTTTAAAACAAATAATTGTCAGTAAAACATAAAAAACAACAACTAACCAGCTTAGTTCTTCAATAGAGAAGTTTACTTTGATTTCATCTGATCTCTTCAGAGTGTTCATTTGAACGCATTGCCATACATAAGTGTGTCCTGATGAAGTCAAATAAAAAAATACTAATTAAAGGCCTACTGAGTAATACAAAATGTGATAAATTTTTTGCGAAATATAAACATAAGAAATATTTCTGTTCTTAACCTTATGTAATTTGTAAGTATTTTAAAGTACCTCAGATACAAAACATCCATGATTTGGGATACTATACTTCTTAGTGGAAGAAACTGCTGATTTCCTATTCATTTTATTTATTTATTTATTTATTTATTTGAGATGGAGTCTCCCTCTGTGGCCCAGGCTAGAGTGCAGTGGCCAGATCTCAGCTCATTGAAAGCTCCGCCTCCCAGGTTTACATCATTCTCCTGCCTCAGCCTCTTGAGTAGCTGGGACTACAGGCGCCCGCCACCTCGCCTGGCTAGTTTTTTATATTTTTTAGTAGAGACGGGGTTTCACTGAGGGACACATACATATTTGGGCAAAATAATTAGTAATTCATCTGTAACATAGAAAAGAGACATTTTGACACAAAAACAAAAGTTATTAAGAAACTTTTGCTCTCTTTGAGATGATTAAGAATGGTGGGTAATGTTGATGCAATTAAATCTTGATGATGTGGATGAGTCACTAAATTTAACATGTGTAATAAATCTGATATGTTTGTGAAATTATATTGAAACACACATCTTTTCATATATATTTTGCAAAGTGGCTATTAACAGCTATTTTAGGTAAATTATGTGCAGGAGAAGATGTTTGTATTTTATTTTGATTGAGATACAGATTACATAGGAATCACTGCTTTAAAGTATACAATTCAGTGGTTTTCAGTACATTAATAAAGTTGTGCAAACATCACCACTGTATAATCCAGACCTTTTCCATCACCCTAAATGAAACCCCATTCCTCTTAGCGGTCACTCTCCAATCCCAGTCCCTGCATCCTCAAACATTCACTAAACTTCATTCAGTCTTCATGGATTTGCTTATTCTGGACAAATAAAATAAATAGAATCAGACAGTATGTAGCCTTTTATGACTGGATGTTTTCAGTTAGAATAATGTTTTCAAAGTTCATACATGTTATAGCATGTAAGAATATTTTTTCATGGCTGAGTAACATTCAATTGAATGGATTTGTAACATTGTGTTTATTAATTCACCAGTTAATGAATATTCAGATTATTTCTATTTTTGGATATTAGGTATTATGCTGTTATGATTACTAATGCACAGCATTTTGTGAGGACATATGTTTTCACGTCTTTTGGGTATGTACCTATGAATGAAGTTGATGGATGGTCATATGCTAATTATAAATTTAACATTGTGAAGAAGTGCCAATCTTTTTGCTTATGTGTTGCCCATTTTACATTCTTACCAGAAATACTTTGTGGTGCCAATTTATCCACATCATTGCCAACACTCATTATTTTATATTATTATTACTATTACCATTGAAGTGGTTATAAAGTGGAATTTTGGCAGAGCAACCACTCAGACACACGCAGAGACCCAGGAGTTTTACATACCCTGGCCACACGATCCCTGGAAATGTGGGAAATCTGTTCGTACACATCCCTAGGAAAGGGGCTGAATCCAGGGAGCCAAGCAGCATCATTCTGTGAGTCCCACTTCCACAGCACCTCATAAATTAAGACCCACTGGCTTGGAATTTGAGCCAGCCAGTGGCAACACACTGAAATCCGCCTGAGAAGTGTCTGAGTTCCCAGTAGGGGAGGGGCAGCCACCATCTCTGCAGTTTGGTAGACTCAGCTGTTTCAGCCTGATGATTTTGGAGAATACAAATAGTCTGAAAAAGTTTCCCTCACAACACAGCATAGGTGGCTTGCCAGATAATGGCCACACTGCTTCTTTAATAGGCCCCCTATCCATTTCTCCTTACTGGGTGAGACCTCCCTGCAGGGGCTTCAGTCACTCCAGGCAGAGTTCTACAGATAGAGCTCTGACCTCTCCCTGGGATGGAGCTCCTGGGGGAGTGTTAGCTACCATCATGGTGATTTGGTTGATTCATCTGCTTCAGCCTGCTGGCTTTGAAGAATACAAGTGGTCTAGATGAGGAAGTCCTGCCTTCCCACCAATGCAGCATACTTGCTATATCAAAAAACAGCCAGACTGCTTATTTAAGCAGGACACTGTTCGTGCTGACTGGGAGAGACCCCCCCCGCCCAGTAGGGGTCTCCAGTCACCTCCTACAGGTGCATTTGAGCCAGCAACAGGTCACTACCACCTTGGGACAAAGCATCCAGAGGAAGGAGCTGGCTACCATATTTATTATTTCACAGCGTTTACTGGTGATACTTCCAGGAATGGGAAGAAACTGAGGCAACTAGGGTCTGCAGCGTCCCCCTCAGCAAAATGCAGCAGCCCTATGGTAGAGTGGTCTGACTGTTAAAAGAAAAACAAACAAGCAGAAACCAACAACAACATCAACAACAACAAAAAACCCACACAAACCTCATTCAAAGATAAGCAACCTCAAAGATCAAAGGTAGATAAGTCAACAAAGATGAAAAAGAATCAATGCAAAAATACTGAAAACTCAAAAAGCCAGAGTGTCTCTTCTCCAAATGACTACAACACCTCTCCCACAAGGACACAGAAGTGGAAGAAGCATGTAACCCAATGAAAAGAAACTAAGAATCATGATAAAATGATATGGGAGCTGACAGCCACAATAGCCAAATTAGAGAGGAACATAAGTGACCTGTGGATCTGAGAAACATAACACAAGAAATTTACAATGCAATCACAAGTATCAATAGCAAAATAGACAACCAGAGAAAAGAATCTCAGAGCTTGAAGACTATCTTTCTGAAATAAGAAAAGTAGACAAGAATAGAGAAAAAAGAATGAAAAAATGAAGAAAATCTCTGCGAAATATGGAATTATGTAAAGAGACTGAACCTATGACTGATTGAGGTACCTCAAAGAGATGGGGCCAATGCTACCAAGATGGAAAACATAATTCAGGATATCATCCAGGAGAACTTCCCCAATCTCACAAGACAGGCCAACATTCAAATTCAGGAAATGCAGAGAACCCCAGCAAGATAATCCACAAGAATATCAACCCCAAGACACATAACCATCAGATTCTCCAAGGTCAAAATGAAATAGAAAATGTTAATGGCAGCCAGAGAGAAAGGTCAGGTAACCTGCAAAGGAGCCTCTCAAATTAACAGCAAACCTCTCAGTGGAATCCCTACAAGTGAGAAGAGATTGGAGGGCAACACTGAACATGCTTAAAGAAAATAATTTCCAACCCAGAATTTTATATCTGTCCAAACTAAGCTTCATAAGCAAAGGAGAAATACAGTCCTTTTCAGACAAGCAAATGCTGAGGGAATTAGTCATCAGCAGGCATGCCTTGCAAGAGCTCCTGAAGGAATCACAACATATAGAAAGGAAAATATGTTACTAGCCACTAAAAAACACACTGAAGTACATAGACCAGTGACACTATGAAGCAACCAAATAAAGAAGCAAAATAACCAGAAGCCATCATGATGACAGAATCAAATTTATACATAACAATATTAACCTTAAATATAAATGTAAATGAACTCAATGTTCCAATTAAAAGACACAGAATGGCAAGATGGATAAAGAGCCAAGACCCATAAGTGTGCTGTCTTCAAGAGACCTATCTCAAGCGTAAAGACACACAGAGGCTCAAAATAAAGGGATGAAGAAAAACTTACCGAGCAAAGAAAAACCAGAAAAAAAGCAGAGGGTGCAATTCTAGTTTCTGTCAAAACAGACTTTCAACCAAAAATGATCAAAAGATCAAAAAAGACAAAGAGGGTATTACATAATGATAAAGGGTTCAATTCAACAAGAAGAGCTACTTATTTTAAATATCAATGCACCCAATACAGAAGCACACAGATTCGTAAAGCAAGCTCGTAGAGACCTACAAAGAGATAAAGAGACTACAAAGAGACTCTCACACAATAGTGGGAGACTCACATCCACTGACAATATTAGACTGATCATTGAGACAAACAATTAGCAAAGATATTCAGGCCTTGAACTCAGCTCTGGATAAAGGCTACCTGATAGGTATCTACAGAACTCTCCACCCCAAAACAACAGAGTATACATTCTTCTCATCACATGACACTTAGTCTAAAATTGATCACATAATCGGAAGTAAAACATTCCTCAGCAAATGCAAAATAACTGAAATCATAACAGTCTCTCAGATCACAGTGCAATCAAGTTAGAACTCAAGATTAAGAAATTCACTAAAAACCATACAACTACATGGAAATTGCACAACCCACACCTGAATGACTCTTGGGTAAATAATAAAATTAAGGCAGAAATCAACAAGCTATTTGAAGCTAATGAGAACAAACTGACAATGTTCCAGAATCTCTGAGATGCAGCTAAAACAGTGTTAAGAGGGAAATTTATAGCTCTAAATGCCTCACTAGAAAGAATTCAAGTTAACAACCTAACATCTCAACTAAATGAACTAGAGAACCCAGAGCAATCAAACACCAAAGACAACAGAAGACAAAAAATAACTAAGCTCAGAGCTTAACTGAAAGAGTTAGAGACACAAAAAACTCTTAAAAAATCAATGAATCCAGGAGATGGTTTTTGGAAGAAAATCAGCAAAATAAATAGACTATGAGCTAGACTAATAAAGAAGAAAAGAGAGAAGAATGAAATACATACAATCAGAGATGATAAGAAACATATCACCACTAACCACCCAGAAATACAAACAACCATCAGAGAATACTATACTTTATGCACATAAACAAGAAAATGTAGAAGAAATGAATACATTCCTGGACACATGCACCCTACCAGGGCTGAAACAGAAAAAAAATTGAATCCCTGAATAGACCAATAATGAGGTCTGAAATTCAGGCAGCCTACCAACCAAAAAAAGCCCAGAACAAAATGGATTCACAGCTAAATTTTACCAGAGTTACAAATAAAAGCTGTTACCATTTCTACTGAAACTATTTTAAAAAATTGAAAAGGAAGAACTCCTCTCTAACTCGTTCTATGAGATCAGCATCATCCTGATACCAAAACCTGGCTGAGATACAACAAAAAAAGAAAACTTCAGGCCAATATCTCTGATGAATACCAATGTAAACGTTCTTAATAGAATACTGGCAAACAGAACCCGGAAGCACTTTAAAATTTTACCCACCATGATCACGTTGGCTTCATCCCTGTGATGCAAAGCTGGTTCAACTTATGCAAATCAACAAAGGTGATTAATCACATAAACAGAACTAAAGACAAAAGCCATTTGATTATCTCAATAGATGCAGAAAAGGCCTCATATAATTCAACATCCCTTCATGTTAAAAGCTCTCAATAAACTAGATATTGAAGAAGCATACTTTAATATAATAAGAGTCATCTATCACAAATCCACAGCCAATATTATACTCAATGGGCAAAAGCTGGAAGCATTTCCCTTGAAATCCAGCATGAGACAAAGATGTTCTGTCTGACCACTCCTATTCAACATAGTGTTGGAAGTTCTGGCCGGGACAGTCAGGCGAGAGAAAGAAATAAAGTGTATTCAAATAAAAATAGAAAAAGTCGATTTGTCTCTGTTTGCAGATGACATTCTCCTGTATCTAGGAAACCCTGTCATCACAACCCAACAACTACTTATCCTGATAAGCAACTTCAGCAAAGTCTCAAGATACAAAATCAATGTGCAAAATCATAAGCATTCCTATACACCAAAAACAGACAAGCAGAGAGCCAAATCATGAATGAACTCCCATTCATAATTGCTACAAATATAATAAAATAGCTAGGAATACAGCTAACAAGGTAAATGAAGGACCTCTTCAAGGATAACTACAAACCCCTGCTTCGGGAAATCATAGATGACATAAAGGGAAAAAAAAAATTCCATGCTCATGGATAGAAATAATTGATATTGTGCAAATGGACATACTGCCCAAAGTAATTTAGAGATTCTACGCTATTCCCATTACACTACCTTTGACATTCTTCACAAATTAGAAAAAAAAAAACATTTTAAAATTTTTATGGGTCCAGGAAAGAGCCCAAATAGCCAAGACAATCCTAAGTAAAGAGAACAAAGCTGGAGGCATCACACTACCTGACTTCAAACTATACTACAAGACTACACTAACCAAAACAGCATGATACTGGTATAAAAACAGACATATAGACCAATGGAACAGAGTAGAGAACTCTTAAATTAGACAGCACACCTACAAACCATCTGATTTTCGACAAACCTGACAAAAACAAGCAATGGGGAAAGAACTCCCTATTAAATAAATGGTGCTGGGAAAGCTGGCTAACCATATGCAGAAAATTGAAACTGGATTCCTTCCTTATACCATATACAAAAATTAACTCAGTATGGATTGAGGACTTAAATGTAAAAACCCAAACTATAAAAACTCTAGAAGAAAATCTAGGCAATATCTTACAGGCCATAGGCATGAGCAAAGATTTCATGACAGAAACACCAAAAGCAATTGTAAGAAAAACAAAAGCTTTGACATGAGGGAACTAATAAAGCTAAAGACCTTCTGCAAAACAAAAGAAAGTATCATCAGAGTGAACAGACAACCAACAGAATGGGAGAAAATTTTTGCAATCTATCCATCTGACAAAGGTTGAATATCCTGTCTACAAGGAATTTAAACAAATATACAAGAAAAACAAACAACCCCACTAAAAGTGAGCAAATGACATTAACAGACATTTCTCAAAAGACAAACACATGGCCAAAAAACATATGGAAAAAGAAGTCAACATCACTGACTATTAGAGAAATGCAAATTAAAACCACAATTAGATGCCCTACCACTCCAGTCAGAATGGCTATTATTAAAAAGTCAGAAAACAACAGATACTGGTGAGGTTGCAGAGAAAAAAGAACACTTTTACAATGTTGTTAAGACTGTAAATTAGTTCAACCATTGTGGAAGATGAAGTGGTGATTCCTAAAAGACCTAGAGTCAGAAATACCATTTGACCCAACAATCTAATTAATGGGCATACACTCAAAGGAATATAAAGTATTCTATTATAAAGATACATGCATGTGCATGTTCACTGAAGCATTATTCACAATAGCAAGACAGGAAATCAACCTAAATGCCCATCAATGATAGACTGGATAAAGAAAATATGGTATATATACACCATGGAAAACTATGCAGCCATAAAAAGAAATGAGATCATATGCTTTGCAGGGACATGAATGGAGTTGGAAGCCAATAACCTCAGCAAACTAATACAGGAACAGTAAACCAAACACCTCATGTTCTCACATATAAGTGGGAGCTGAATGATGAGAACACATGGGCACGTGGTGGGAAACAACACACACTGGGGCCTGTTGGATGGGGACTGTGGGGAGAGGGAGAGCATCAAGGAGAATAGCTAATACATGTTGGGCTTAATGCTTAGGTGATGGGATGATCTGTGCAGCAAACCACAAGGACACACATTTACCTATGTAACAAACCTGTACCTCCTTCACGTGTACCCCTGAACTTAAAACAAAAGTTGAAGAAGAAGAAAAAAAAGAAAAGCTTTCTACCCTTGTTAAACTCCAAGCTATGTCAAATAAAAATAAAATGCAAGTAAGGTCTTCCATGGAGACATCACACAGGTAAAACAATGTACATTCCTTGGTAATGAGGGTCTGAAAGAGCTCCAAATATGTTCTGCTCTTTCTAGTTACTACATAGCTGCCAGTTTTCATGGGAATTGTTGACTGTTGCTTCTTAAGTTTACTAAGAATCTAAAGGGGGGTGGCAATAGGGCAAGTTTAAATGTTGTAAAGTTTTCTGTTTTTAGTGAGATTTATCTGTTATTCTTAAATACACTCTCCTGATTGCTGCAAAATCTCAGTCAATCTCCAGATTTTGAAAAAGTTGTTTCTGAAAAATTTCGCCAGTTTTCCATTGTTCTTAGAAAGAAGATAATTTGATAAGGCCTTTACTCGATAATTTTTGCTCACATTGCTCTATGCTAGTTTTATCTCACATTTGTGTTTGATTATATTTTTTACCATTTACAATGGGTCCCAATTTTTACTTTTATTTTTATTATTACTTAGGTAATACGGTGCTAAGTAAGATAGCCAATGATTTTTATGGACCAAGTCTCTTCTCTGGGAAAAGATTCAGAATATAAACATCCTTTAGTTTACTTTAGCAGTGACCTTTCTCCTCTTTAGATCTTCATTAGATAAATATGTCAAAATTAATCTTTAAAATTGTTTTATATTTAAAACTTCTGAAAGTTGCTTGATTGTATATAGTAGCTGCTGAGTGACATTTTAGCTATTGTTCTTAAGTATATCAATGAAATCCTCCCAATAGTCTTTCTTTTGAACAAAACCCAATTTTGTTCATTCTCTCTAAAAGAATTCCATCACTGGATAAAAGAATTACTAAGATTGCTAGCGGAGCAAAATCACAGAGTAACTATGACAAGAAATAATGTAATAGAAGAAATGCCCTATGTCAACATTGTAGAAAAAGGCAAGTTGAAATTACATTTTTAACATAACTGCTTATTTTTTACTAAATGGCACTTCTATAGTGAATAATAAATAGGTTTTCCTATATATTTTGGTCTCTTAAGAAACAGAAACAAGTAAGTTAATCAATATAGTGGAGCTAAAATTAAAGTAAATAATTGATTTTATTTATGTGTAAATAATTTATAGAAGGTTTTTGTTTCCTTGTATTTCTTTTCCATGTCTTTTTTATTTTTCTGTTGAGTTACAAACACTAGGGAGTGAATTGCTGGGTAGAATGTGTAAATATAGCATTCCAATGACATCCTAAAGTCAAATATAATTGATTTCAGATTAACTGTTACTCTATAATACTATGTAATTTACCTCCCATTGAAATATTTGTACATTGTGTGTAAGGAAACAAAAACATAATTTCAAAAATAACATTTTATTGTTAAACTTTATTTTAATACTTAACATTACTCAGCTAGCTTTAAAATCATAGATATTTATTCAAGTAATAAACGCTTGAGATGAAATCTGCATATTTTTAGCCCTGTCTCCATCGGTCAATGCTTATATTATTTTGCCATTAAGAGTAATGGCGAAAACCACAATTACTTTTGCACCAACCTAATATCTTCAACATTTTCTCTAGAGATCTCTCTTGTCTGTTTTAATATAAATGTGATTTCCCGTAAAGATATCACTTCTCTGGTATTCTTATCAAATGACGGATATTTATTATTTCACATGCCACATATTTTGGAGTTAGGAGTTAGTGTCCTATTTCCTCCACTTTAAAATAATTATTATCATATCTTCTTGTTTAAAAAAACTGAAGCAAAAGGTACACAAACCTGAGGATGTATCCTACTTAAAACTCTAGGTTTATGCTATAGTTTTTTTTTTTTTTTTTCTTTTGATGTACTTATATGCTTTTCTTCTTTCCATTTTTACTTTAGAATCAGAGGGTACATGTGCTGGTTTCTTACAAAGGTATATTGTTTGATGCTGAGGTTTGGAGTATGAATGAATCAATCACCCAGGTAGAGAACATATCAAATAGGTATTTTTTTTAACCCTTATCAGCCTTTCTTTCTTAACCCTCCTATTCCCCAGTGTCTATTGTTCACATTTTTATAACCATGTGAACCCAATGTTTAGCTACCACTTATAAATGAGAACATATGATATTTGGTTTTCCATTTCTGCATTAGTTTGCTTAGGGTAGTGGTTTTAAGCTGCATTCATATTGCTGTGAAGAACAGGAGTTCATTATTTTTTATGATTGTGTAGTGTTTCATTGTGTATATGTACTATATTTTATTTATCTGGTCCAAAATTGATGGGTGCCTGGGTTGACTACATGTCTTTGGTTTTGGGAATAGCACTGCAATGAACATATGTATACATGTGTCTTTTGGTAGAATTTTATTTTCCTTTGAGTATATACCCAGTAGTGGGATTGCTGGGTTGATTGGTAGTTCAACTCCCAGTTCTTTGAGAAATCTCCAAACTGCTCTCCACAGTGACTGAACTAATTTACATTCCCACCAACAGGGTATAAGTGTTTCCTTTCTTTCACAGCCTCATCAACATTTGTCTTTTTTGAATTTTTAATAATCACCTTTCTGACTGATATGAGAAGGTACCTCATTGTAGTTTTGACATGCATTTCTTTAATGATGTGTGATAATGAACACTTTTTCATGTTTTTTCATACCATGTGTATGTCTTTTGGGAAGTGTCTATTAATGTCATTTGTCCACTTTTAATGAGGTTTTTTTTTTTTGTTTTTTTTTTTTTTTGCTCTTTGATTTGTTTAAGTTCCATACAGAATCTGAAAAATAAACCTGTGTTGGACGGATGAATATTTTGCAAATATTTTATCTTATTTTGTAGGTTGTTTATTCATTCCCTTGATAGTTTCTCTTGCTATGCAGAAGCTCTTTAGTTTAATTAGGTCCAATTTGTCAATTTTTGTTATTGTTGCAATTGCTTTTGAGGACTTAGCCATAACTTATTTTCCAGGGTTGATACTGAGCAGGGCATTTGCTCAGTTTTCTTTGGGATTGTTACAGTTTGAAGACTTACATTTCAGTCTTTAATTCATCTTGAGTTAATTTTCATATATAGTGTTAGTTATGGGTCAAGTTTCACTTTTCTGCATATGGCAAGCAAGTTATCTCAGTGCTATTTATTGAATAGGAAGACTTTTCTCCATTGTTTGTTTTTGTTGTCTTTGTTAAAGATCAAATGACTGTGGGTGTGTTGCTTTATTTATGCATTCTCTATTCTGTTCCATTGGTCTATGTGTCTGTCTGCTTATAGCATATTTTCAAGTTGAGTAATGTGATGCCTCTGGCTTTTTTCTTTTGACTTAGGATTGCTGTGTCTATTTGGGCTCTTTTTTGGTTCTATATGAATTTCAGAATTTTTTAACATTCTGTGAAAGACGATATTGGTAGTTTGATAGAAATAGTGTTGAATCTGTTCATTGCTTTGGGAAGTATAGCCATTTCAATGATGTTGATTCTTCCAATCCATGACCATGGAATGTTTTTCTATTGTTTGTGTCATCTTTGACTTTGTTCAGCAGTGTTTTCTCCTTGTAGGTATTCTTCAACTTCTTGGTTTGCTTTAGCCCTAGGTATCTTATTCTTTTTGTGATGGTTATAAATGGGATCACCTTCTTACTTTGGCTCTTATATGCTTGTTACATTTGTGCTTTGCCTCATCTTGCCTATGTCTACAATCAAATTCTTCAGTTTTGAAAATGTTGGCTGTTTATTCTTGAAGCTCCAGGTTCATGGTATGAACAACCCAAGTTTCACTTACCATGATTATTTCAATTCCTTGTTTAATTTTTATGGCCCTTGGCCATTTCGTTTCCTTTCTTAAGGGATCATGAATGTACTTAAAAGTTTAGTTTTAATACTTTATGCAACATTTGTATGTTTTTCTCTGTGTGTTTTCCTTTCTTATCTTCAGAATATCTTGTTTACTGTTCTGTGGTAAGCATAAATAAGGAATTTTATTTGTAATTTTAATTTAATGCTACAATGCATTATTTGGATTTTCGGTACATAGTACCATTCCATTTTGTTACATATGTGTATATACAGATATGTATGTAAATACATATTATTGCAAAACATGAAAAGCAACCCAAATTTTTCTATGAATATTTTATAATTCTGACATCAACATTTTGATAGCTATGTCTACTTCAAATGAAAGCACGTATGTTTGCCTGCACATATACACATAAACACGCACACCAGGAAAAACTCAGATTATTGGTGAAACACTAGAGATATTCACCTTGAATCAGCAACATTTGTCTATTATAGTTATTTAGTAACGTTTAAAACAATGTTACAATAATTTTTTAGACTTTCTATAAATCAGGTAAATATTGTAGCAGAATTTAAATTTTACCTGTTCAGCTTCAAGATAAACCTTGATTAATTAATTTGTGCTGTTTGATCACTTAACATTGTCATTACTTTAATGCTCCCTGCATCTCAAATAAGTACAGTGAGCATGGTATGATCATTTTTTATCCTTTGTTACCATAATAGGAGAGTCTCAGTAACATATTACGGAGGGCCACTGTGTACAAATTGGTGCCTGAATGCCTCAATGATATTTTAGAAAATATTTCCACATCAAGTAATACACAATATTTTATTTTTAAATGTAATCTTAACTCAAAAATGATGCTGTTTACTAAAATGATGCTGTTTAGTCAATGCTATTGTTGATTTTTAATTTGTCATCCTAAAATTCCTAAATTTTGCAGCTACAGTGAAAGTCATCATGTTGGCAATTTTATGGGTGAGGGCATAATATAATGTACTATTTTGTTAAAATATTATTCCATCTATTAAAAACCTTTTAACTGCATTTCAAGGTTGTTTATTAATGTCCCTCTTGACCAGTCCTACCACTTCCTTATTGAGGTGTCCATGTTCTATAATATTGATTCTTTGCCATAAAGATTGTAGTTTCTCTATACTATATATAAACCTTTGTGACACGTTTTTAAATGATGTGAATGAACTGGATATTTTTTCAGAAAATAACAGAAATAATTGGTATTATCAGCAATAGATTAGAAATTTTAAAGGAACTGATCTTGTTTAGCTTAAGGGATTAATGGTTAAAGGCTGATTAGATTATATGATACTCCCAGAACTTTGGGAGGCTGAGATGGGGCGATCACTTGAGGCCAGGAGTTTGAAACAGGCTGGACAATGTGGTGAAATGCCATCTCTACAAAAATTAGCTGGGTGTGGTGATGGGTATCTGTAATCCCAGCTGATCAGGAGGCTGAGGTAACAGAATCACTTGAACCTGGGAGGTGGAGGTTGCAGTGAGCCTTGATCAGCCACTGGACTCAAGCCTGGACAACAGAGCAAGACCCTGATTCAAAAAAAAATCAAAATTTATAAGAAGTAAATACTGAAGAAATATATATATATAATCTAACAGGAAGAAATTAAGTGAAAATGATAAATACTATTTTTGATCAAACAGAAAAGATCTGTAAGACATAAATTAATTACATGCCTCTTGAGATCTTCAGGAGATTAGGCAATCACCCCTCCTGAGTTGTTTACTCGAAAGGGAGAGTACAGAGCCAGATAATGTCACAGTTTATGTCTCATTTTGTAAAGTTCTACATAATTGACCTCTTCAATAAGTAATTCTAGCAGTTGGAAAAGGCATCTTTTAGTACTTATTGGAATTTATTGGCTTGGGATGACTGCTGTCACCTTCTCAAACCATAGGTAATTCTAATTCACTAAGAATAAGAAAAACCATCCTCAAGAAAGGCATATTCTATCCTTCCTCTTTCCGTTTGGGTTTTACTTGTAACAACTTCACCATTAAACTGGATTAGCAATGAAACAACTGCCTTTGTTAGACATTTGACCAACACTGATATAACCAATGATATATACATGAAATAAATATCCACTACAACAAGCTTACAGAATATCCACTACAACAAGCTTACTTCCCCACCTATAATATGCCCCAGCTGTGGATGGTAAAGCCCTTGTTCACTAATACACAAAATATGCCACAGACTAAAGTCTCTAAATATTAAATTGACTATAGTTCAAAAGCATATTCCATACAACGTAATAATCATGCCCCTGCCTCTTTCTTACATCCCCCTAACTGCACAGCTGAGAAAAGCTCCATTTAAACACAATTTCATAATGAGGTAATTAAAACTCACAAATTTATGGGCAAATATTTTCATCAGCACACATATTTAAATGTACCATAAAATTATTCATAGAATTCGATAACTTTTCTGACAGACTGTAGTGCTAGTTATTGTTTGTTTCATGTTTATTTTTGTGATCTTTAGTTTATAAATACTTTTTATATTCCTGGGTAGTACAATTTATATTGTTCATATATTGAGTCTTTACTTCATGTATCTCAATTTGGTGTCTAAAATACTATTTTTAAAAGTCATGCTAACACATTAAGACATACCAATCTAGATTTTCTATCAAAGGTAAAATTGATATGTTTTAACTATGCAAAATAAGAAAAGGATGATATTGATAGCTTTGAATAAAATATTTAGCAAAATTTAAAAGAGTTGTAATTGAAGTATATGGGAAAATGGTATTTAATAAAATATTTTTAACCTTAGATCCCCATTTTTTTCTCACAATACATGGGTTCTGGCATATTAAAATTAATGTGAAAAATATATACATGTGAAAGACTAAATGTTCTACATATATATTACAAGTAAAAATCTTTGACACTATAGATGTTTCTATTTTTATGAGTAAACATTTTAAAATAAGAGTTTATAAAATGTATCAGTGGTGGGTAAATACGTATTTGCTTCAAAGCTCCTTTTCATTAGTGAGAAAAATTTGTATAAGGCATTGCTTTGACACACACTTACAGCTGAATAGTTAAGATCAACAGTTCATTTAAGAGTGTTCTTATGCAAAAATAAGTTGTAAAAAATTCTAAAGTAAGTAAAGAGAAAATGATGTTGAATTTTTTCAGAAAGGCAGGTTTCTCAGAATATAGATATGCTGTGCAGAAGGTGGTAGTCTATTCAGTAGCTACATATGTTGAGAATTTAGAATCATGTGAAATAGTATAAGTTCTAGGAACTTCATTAGCTTAGTAATCACAGGAGTCAGAGAATGAAATAACATAACAATTTGGGAGAATATAAGAAAGAAGTGACTAGGAGAAACAACTGGGTATCAGAAGTTTTCGACTTATTAAATTTGTGCCTGGTAAAACATTGACAGAAAGAACATTGATAATTGCCAGACTCAAATATCCAACTTTCTGTCTCTGTTTTTTAAATTTAACTTTTTCATATTGTGGTAAGGATAGCCCTTTGAAACATTATTCACATGAGATTACACTTACTTAAACATCTACAGATGAACCTCATGCTGAGTTTCTCATTTGTCTTGTTTCCCCTTTACATCATATCTCATTACTTCAATTTCTTTTGATTTTGCACATCAACCATGTACAAACATTGCACCCTCGCACACAAACCTGCTTCTTACATGACGACATTATAATCTGCCTTCATCACATTTGCTGTGAATATTTGTCATGATTTTTGGTTGCCTGTCATCTGAGCTCCCATTATTTGGTTAATGCTTTACATTATGAATTTTATAGGAGAGAAAACCCACTTCCCACTATACACAATAAAAATAAAAGATACCACAGCTCTAATTGTCTTTTTAGCATGTAACTAGGCTTGTCACCCTTGTAAATTTTGAATTTGGTGTTACTGACACTGCTTTTGCACTAACCACGAATGTTTTCTTCAATATGTCCTTGTTCCTTTATTCCTGTTCATTTTCCAAGCCTGGCTTTTCAGTATTCCTGATGATTTCAGAGCTACCAAATAACATTTTAATAAAATGCATTTTTATTGAATATTTCTAATGTAGTTTTGGTTTCCTGAAAGTAAGAACACTAACTAAATCATCTCTTATATCTGAACTTGTTTTTTAAATTGTTGTTTTTATTTTATAAAGAAAAATGTCTACAGCCCAGAAAAGTAGTATCCTAATAGCAGTCATTCAAATATTATATGAAAGTTTGTGGAAAAAAATAATTTGAGGCAGAAGGGCATTTCCACATTACTTTCAAATCACAGTTAGAAGGTAGCTTATTTCCCACACAGCCACTTCTAGATGTAGCAGATATTATAACATACAGAAAGTTTCACAATCCTTGGGATTGATATACATATTTTTTCTTAAATATATTTAACTTATTTAAAAATTATAAATCTATAATATCCTGAAATAAATGAAGAAAGCACATGAGACCTCCTCATATATTTGAAAATATTTTCTTTACTATATTTTCTTATGAAGTGTATAAAGATGAGATCATGCTGTAGATTCAATTTTGTATTTTTTTATCTTTACTTAAAATTGTAGGCAAAATATTCCTCAATAAAAGTTATAAGTAGGAAAAGAGAGAATCAGAATTACTAATAATATAATCCAGTCTATTTTTGTTTACTACAACTATCTAAATGGGATACTCAGACTTTCTTTACACTATAACAGAGAAAACTAACTTTGTGAAAGTTATTTAAAATGAAAAAAATAGCAAATTGGGCCAGAATAATGCTGCAAACAGCCCAATAAAATAAGAGGAGCATTAATGACACTTGGGCAATCATATAGAACCAAGTCGCTTCCTTGGCTGTTTTTCATAGAAAATAGATATAGATAGATAGATAGATAGATAGATAGATAGATAGATAGATAGATAGACAGATAGCTAGATATAGATATAGGTATAGATATAGATATTTTATCTAGGTACCTGATAATTTGGAGATATTACTAAGATGCCATGAAGGCTTAGGCCTTTTCATTCCCAGAAGATAACTCATTTATGTTATAAATAAGGACTGTAAGAAAGCATGGGGTATTCTTTAGTCTTTTTCTTGTTGTTAAAATGTAACTATTTATTTATATTCTAAATTGTACAAATGTATAGATTATATTTGCAATTTTATTTATAGCTTGCATTATTCCATGAGAAGTTTTACCTGCATGGTAATTTGTAAACATCTGAAAGTTGTAAGTTGATATCTTCGCTGATGGTCAATTTAAGCATAAAATAATCAGGTAGGTTTTATCAAAAGACAGTAGAGAACAAACCATGCAATAATGACTGTTCATGGGCAAACTATTTTTATTCTGTCCCTCTTAGACAGAGAACTGTTTTTATTCTCAACTTGAACATTTGAAAAAGTTAAACATATTGGAGAGAAACTTTATCACCTGAGGGCTGAGAAACAAGGATGAGTAAAATCTAATTACTACTTATTATTATATTAAGTAGAAAATAAGCATGAAAATCACTTTTAACCAATGTTCTTCTCTGACAATTCTGAAACTCTCATTTACTGCGTTATAAAAAGTACTTGTTATATAATTGAAGCCAGCTGTAGAAAGAAAAATACTTTTTCCCTAATGGTATGGGAAAAATTTATTCAAAAACAATTTTTAAAATATTTACCTCAAAAGCCTTGGGATATCTTTCCCAATATCCTTAATTTCTATTTTAAAATCTACTATAGCTATATCACACTCATAATTATTCCCTTTTTGACTTTTTTTTTTTTTTTTTAATTATCAAAAAGACAGAAGGGAAGCAGAGAAGGGAAGTGGAGTTTGCAGTGAGCTGAGATCGCGCCATTGCACTCCAGCTTGGATGACAAGGGCGAAACTCCATCTCAAAAAAAAAAAAAAAGAAAGAAAGAAAAGGAAAATTACCTACTTTGCAATTAAAACATAGTCCATTGTTCTATAAAACAAGAACCTAGTGAACAACAATTCCCTGGAAAGTTTAAAGTTGTTCTTCTACAACGACGACTCCTATTCTGTGATCATTTCAGTTTCTCCTACTGCATTCTATGCCTTTCTTGTGGTCTGGTGACTGTAATTGCATGCAATATTCCAGGTACAGATGTTCTGTAGATCAGCAACATGGGATATGTGTTGGTCTCTTCTGTGTAAGAAACAGTTAATAATGACTTCCAAATCCCCATTCTGAGGTTTGATGGTTAGTTCAGAGCCAATCATTTAACTGTGGTTTAGATTAATTTTCCCTGTATGCATATGAACCATTTGGAATCCAAAGGAAGTTAGGCAATTTTATGAAACTTGCTCCATAGTATTTACCTGCCAAGTGGTTAGTCATGTTAAATCAATATTTTGGCATTGAGCTGAACTGTGATTTTTAAGTTAGTTCTTAAGGCAGAAAATGTAAACACATAAAAAAAGCAAGCAAAAAAAGAGGAAGAAGTTTATGAGTATCATGACATTTTGTAGTTTCATATGTTTATACGACAATCAGTCTTAATTATACAGAAATAGCTTCTGTGAGCCAAGTAAATCTGGAGTCATGCAACATCAGAAAAGCTCAATTTTCTGCCTATTTGTGAAAAAATATTTAAATAGTGGAACACTAAGTTGGCTGATCCATAGTAACTTTAATTAGAGTCTGAGAGAGTCTTTCCTTGGAATTTTTTCTTCTTTCTTTGATGCAAGATCCAGCTATAACTTAATATACAATATAACAAAATACAAGACTAAACTAAGAAGCTAAGGAGATAAACTGTTTTCTAGGTAGATACTTAATTAGCTGATTCAAAACTCCTCTATATGTTTATCTGCATTATAGATTAATGAAACATACTCCAACTATTATTACAATCAAAACATTAGAGTGATTAAGGTGAACATATTCTTTTAAAACACTTGACTAGTACATGAATGTATATTCTATTTTAATATATTTATAATAATTCTAGTTTAGATAAATTAAAAATCATAGACTTTGTCTTATTTTGGTTTCTTTGACTTTTTCTGGGTCTAACTGAAAGTGTAATTTATATTCCATACAGTTATACAATTGTATTTCATTAAAATGTGATTAAGACACACACTGATTTACATAAAAAGAACTCATGTTACAATAGTTTCCACTTATCTCTGTTTTCACTTTCCATGCCTTCAGTGATATTCAGTCAACCATGGTCCAAAAATATAAAATGGGAAATTCCAGAAATAAACAATTCATAAATTTTCAGTTGCATATTCACTCTGAATATTGAGATGAAATCTTGTGCTCTCTAGCTCTGCCTTGCCCAGGGCATAAATCATCCCTTTGTCTAGCATATTCATACTGTATATGCTTTCTGCCTGTTATTCACTTAGTACTCTTTTCACTTATCAGATCGACTGTCATGGCATCATAGCGATTGTGTTGAAGTCACCCTTATTTTACTTAATAATGTCCCTAAAGCACAAGAGGAGAAATGCCAGTGATTTGGATATGACCAAGAGAAGCTGCAAAGTGCTTCCTTTAAGCGAAAAAGTGAAATGTCAATTTAATGAGGAAAGAAAATCAATAAAATTGTGAAGAAGAAAAAAGAAATTTGAGCTAATTTTTTTGTTGCACCTCAAAATGCTAAAGTTACGGCTGCAGTGCATGGTAAATGCTTAGCTAAGAAGGAAACGTCATCACACTTGTCAGTAGAAGTTATAAACAGAAAACACAATTTGAAAGAGGGATAGTATATCCACATAAATTTTACTATAGTATATTGTTATACTTGTTCTATGTTATTATTATTGTTGTTAATCCCTTATTATGCCTAATTTATAAATTAAGCTCTATAATAGGTATGTATAAATAAGAAAAAATACGTAGTAGATATAGGGTTTATTACTATCAGCAGTTTCAGGGATGTACTAGATGTCTTGGAATGCATCCTCTGCTGATAAGGAAGGAATACAATATTTAAGATTTTATCATTTACAAGACAGCTTCCAAATTCTTAGGGAATTTAACATTTAAAAAATAGCTTATGAATTAAGCAGGGTAAGAATAATTTTCACTTAGAATTGAGGAAACTGAGACTCGTTATGCATCAATAACATATTCAAAGGTGAAAACTGCATAGAAAGAAGGCCTAACATGAAGGATCTTTTAATTCTGAATTATTTTTCTAACACACAGTATCTTGACTACTTATATATATGGCTTCTATGATAATTTATTCTTCAGCTGTTTTGTTTCTTATTTCAATAAGAACAAAAACTGAATGGTAACTTTACAGAGTAGAAAAAAACCTAATTTCTTACAATTTACTAATCTGATTTAAGAGAGAACCAAATTTAAAGAACAGATTAATGGAAAATTTTGCTGTTTTTTGACTGCTTTGAGAATGTTTGACAGCTAAATTCCAGCATTTACACACACCTCATCATCAAGAAATAATCTCCCTTACCAAACTTCCCTTTCCATAAGCTGAAAATTAAACCCTTCTCCCCCAGTAATAATCATGTGCATGCCACCCTGTTTGCATATATTTGAAAACCATATGGAGTTTAGCTAGTTAAGGCTTTCTAAAATCTCAGTGACATTGATGGTGGGGGCAGAGCAAGATGCTGGAATAGAAGGCTCCACCGATCATCCCTCCCCCAAGGACACCAATTTAACAACTCTCTACACACACACACAAAACAACTTCATAAGAAGCAAAAATCAGACGAACACTCAGTACCTTGTTTTAAATACATGTTACTGAAAAAGGCACTGAAGAGGTAGGAAAAACAGTCTTGAATTGCCAGTGCTACCCCTCTTCCATCCCCTGGCAGTGGTGGCTTGGTGCAGAGAGCATTTTTGTGCTCTAGGGTGAGGGAGAGCCAGCAATTGTTAGACAATCAACTTAGTGCTGTCCTTGTTATAACAGAAAGCAAAACCAGACCAAACTCAGCTGACGCCCACCAACAGAGGGAGGAGCATTGAAACCAGCCCCAATCAGAGGGGAATTGCTGAACTCAGTGGTCCAAAACTGAATTCCTGTAAGCCTCACCACCACAGTCTACAGTGCTCTGCGGCCTTAAATAAAATTGAAAGGCAGTCTAGGCTGTAAGTACTGCAACTCTTAACTGAGTCTTAGTGCTGAACTGGGCCCAGAAACAGCAGACTGGGAAACATATGGCCTACTAAGACACCAGCCGGGTTGACTAAGGAAGTGCTAGCACCACCCTTCCCCTAAACCCATGCTGCCCAGCTCATGGCTCAGAAAGATAAATCTTCCCTCCACTTGAGGATATGAGAGGAAACAGTGTGGAAAATATTGTCAGGTATTTTGGATATCAGTTCAGCCACAGCAGGATAAGGCAACTGTCAGAGTTATGAGGCCCCCTTTCCAGGCCCTAGCTCCTGGATGAGATTTCTAGATATATCCTGGGCCATCAGTGAACCTGCTGCCTTGAAGGGAAGAACTCAACCTTGCAGGGTTCATTACCTGCCAACAGAAGAGCCCCTGGGACCTGAATAACTAGCAGCAACACCTATGTACTAGGTCAAGGGCCTTGGGTGAGATTATGAATCTTGATTTCAAGTGAGACTTAGGACATTTCCAGCTGTGGTGACTACCCAATAAGGCTTATTCTTCTTGAGAAAAGCAGAGGGAAAAGTAACAGGGACTTCACCTTGCACCTTATGTACCAGCACAGCTACAGGGAGGTAGAACACTAAGCAGGCTCTTAGGGTCCTTTATTCCAGAAACTTGCTCTTGAAAGGCATTTTGGACCTGCCCTGGGCCAGAGGGAAGCCCACTGCCTTGAAGGGTGAGTCCTAGGCCAGGCAGAATTTGCAACAGGCTGACTTAAGAGCCCTTGGGCCTTAAGAGAACATTGGCAGTAGTCTGGCAGTACTCTCCTTGGGCCTGTGGTAGCAGTGTCCTCAAGGTGAGGCTCCTCTGCTTTTGGAAAGGGGAGGAAAGAGTGGAAAACACTGCACCTTGTGGTTTGAGTGTCAGCTCAGCTGCAACACAGTAGAAGACCAGGCAAATTTCTAAGGTTTTTGACTCTAGTACCTGACTCCCGGATAACAATTCTGGACCCACTAGGTGCCTGGGGGACCTTTCTGCCCTAAAGAGAAGAACACAGGCCTGGCTGGCTCTGTCACCTGCTGATTGTAGAGCCCTAGGGCCTTGAGCAAACATGGGAAGCAGCCAGGGAGTGGTTACAACAGGCCTTGGCTATGACCCAGTGCTGCACTTGCTTTAAGTTTGACCCAGCAGAGTCTTAGTGGTAGTGTCCACAGGGATAATTGTATCACCCTATGCCTAGCTCCAGGTGGCTGAGAACAGAGCAAGACAGGCTCCATTTGGAAAAAAAAGTAAAGGAAGAGAAGAAATAGACTATGCTAAGTAATGCAAAGAACTCTCCTGGATCTTACCTAAGACCATCAATGCAGTACCACTGCAAGTCTGCAGAAACAACAGCATTACTAAACGTGGGGTGCCCTTGCAACCAATACAGCTTGCACCACAACATTGAAGTACTTTTGAATATCTGGAAAACCTCCTCAAAAAGTATAGGTAAAAACAAACACAGACTGAGAAAAAATAATAAATACCCAACTCATAATTTCCAGACACAGATGAACATCTAAAAGTATAAACACCATCCAGGAAAACATGAACTTACCAAATGAACTAAATAAGGCACCAGAGACAAATTCTGGAGAAACAGAGATATGAGACCTTTCAGACAGAGAATTGAATATGACTGCATTGAAAAGACTCAAAGAAATTCGAGATAATATGGTGAAGGAATTCAAAATTCTGTCAGACAAACTTAATAGAGAGACTGAAATAAGCAAAAAAAAAATCAAATAGATTTTTTCTGGTGTTGAAAAATGCAATTGCCATAATGAAGACTCTTTTAATAGCAGAATTGATCAAGCCAAAGAAAGAATTAGTGAGCTTGAAGACAGGCTATTTGAAAATATACAATCAGAGGAGACAAAAGAAAAGAAAAGAACAACAATGATGCATACCTATAACATCTAAAAAATACCCTCAGAAGGGAAAAGCTAAGAGTTATTGACCTTAAAGAGGAGGTAGGAAAAAAAAATAGGAGTAGAAAGTTTATTCAAAGGGATAATAAAAGAGAATATCTTAAGCCCAAATAAAGACATTAATATCCAAATACAAGAAGGATATAGAACACTAAACAGATTTAACCCAAAGAAGAATACCTAAAGATATTTAGTAGTAATCAAACTCCCATAGGTCAAGGATAAGGAAAGGATTCTAATGGCAGTACGAGAAAGGAAAAAAGTAAGGAAAGGATTCTAGTGGCAGCAAGAGAAAGGAAACAAGTAACATAAACTGCAGTTCCAATACACCTGGCAGAAGACTTTCCAGTGGAACCCTTAAAGTCCAGAAGAGATTGACATGATATATTTAATGGGCTGACAGAGAAAAGTTTTTAACTTAGAGTAGTATATCTGGTGAAAATATCCTTCAAACATGAAGCAGAAAGAAAGACATTCCCAGACAAACAAAAGCCAAATAATTTCATCAACACCAGATTTGTCCTGTAAGAAATGCTAAAGGGAGTACTTGAATAAGAAAAAAAAAATGTCAATTATCTCTAAGTAATAATCTGAAGGTATAAAACTCACTAGTAACAGAAAGCACACAGGAAAGCAGAGAATATTATGAAACTGTGTGTCAACTAATTTCTTCTTAAGTAGAAAGACTAAATCATGAACCAATAAAAAATAATAGCTAAAACAACTTTCCAACATGTAAACCATACAATATGATATAAATAAAACCAACAAAAAGTTTTAAAGCAGGAGGAAAATATGAACACATAAAATTGTTAATTATTTTTGCTGAATTTTTTGCTCATTTGTTTATGCAAAGAGTGTTATGTTGTTATCAGCTTGAAATAATTGGTTATAAGATAATATTTGCAAGCTTCCTGGTAACTCAAACCAGGAAACATACAACAGATATACAAAAAATAAAAAGCAAGAAACTAAATCATATCACCAGAGAAAATCACCTTCACTAAAAGGAAGACAGAAAGAAAAGAAGGGAGGATTAGAAGACCACAAAACAACAACAACAACAAATAAAAAAATGGCATGAATAAGTCATTATTTATGAATAATCACATTGAACGTAAATGGACTAAACTCTCTAATAAAGAGATGTAATGTGGCAGAATAAACAAAAATAGATCCAATGATATGTTGCCTTCAAGAAACACACTTCATTTGTGAAGACATACATAGACTGAAAAAATTGAGATGAAAAAAGATATTCCATGTCAATTGAAAACAAAAAAGAGTAGAAGTAGCTATACTTATATCAGACAAAATAGATTTCAAGAATTAAACCTATAAGGAGAGATACGTTTGGTCACTATATAATGATAAAGGAGCTCAATTCAGCAAGAGGATTTAACAATTTTAGGCATATACTCAGCGAACACTGGAGTGCCCAAAAATATATACTGTAAATATTATTAGAGCTAAAGAGATAGATACCAATACAATAAGAGGAGGAGACTTTAACACCACACTTTCAGCGTTGTACAGATCTTCCAGGCAGAATATCGACAAAGAAACATCAAACTTAATCTGCACTATAGACCAAATGTAACTAATAGATATTTAGAGACACTTCATCCAATGACTACAAAATGCACATTCTGTTCCTGAGCACATGGATCTTTCTCAAGGATAGATCATATCTCAGATCACAAAACAAGTCATAAAACATTAAAAAGTTTGAAATATCAAGCATCTTGTCTGACTACAATGGAATAAAACTAGATATCAATAACAAGAGGAATTTTGGAAACTGTACAAATACATGGAAATCAAACAATGTGCTTGTGAATGGCAGTATTCACAATGATCATATTTAAAGGAAATTGAAAATGAAAGAAATTGAAAAATGTCTTGAAACAAATGATAATGGAAGTACAACATACCAAAACCTATGGAATACAGAAAAGGCAATACTGAGAGGGAAGTTGATAGCTATAAGTGTCTACATCAAATAATAAAATAAACTTCAAATAAACAATCTACTGATGCATCTTAAAGAAATAGAAAAGAAAGAGCAAACTAAACTCAAAATTAGTAATAAAAATGAAATAATAGAAATCAGAGTACAAATAAATGCAATTGAAATGAAGAAAACAATATAAAAGATCAATGAAACAAAAAGTTAATTTTATGAAAAGTTAAATAAAATGGGCAAATCTTTAGCCAGACTAAGAGAAAAATAGAGAAGATCTAAATAAATAAAAGAAGAAATGAAAAGGAGACATTGCTACAGATACTGCAATAATTCAAAGTATCATTACTGGTTACCATAAGTAATTATATGGCAATCGATTGAAAAATCTAGAAGAAATGGAAAAATTCTTAGCCATAGACAATCTATGAGGTTTGAACAAAGAACAGATCCAAACCCTGAGAAAACTAATAACAAATAATGAGACTGAAGCAATGGTAAAAGTCTTCCAGTAAACAAAAGCTTGTGACACAGCATTTTAAATGCTGAATTTGATAAAACATTTAATAAAGAACTAATTCCAATCCTACTCAAGCTATTCTGAAAAATAGAGGAGTGAATACTTCCAAACTCATTCTACAAGAACAGCATTACCCAAATACCAAAATCAGAGAAAGACACATCAAAAATATATAGGCCAATATCTCTGAGGAATGTTGATGCAAAAATCCTCTACAAAATACTAGCAAACTGAATTCAACAAAGCATACAAAAGGTCATTTATCATGATCAAGTCGAATTTATCCCTAGGATGCAGAAATGGCTTAACATATGCAAACCAATCAATGTCATACATCATATCAACTGAATGAAGAATAACAACCAAATGATCATTTCAACTAATGCTGGAAAAGTATTTTATAAAATTCAACATCCTTTCATGGGAAAACCCTCAAAATCTGCGGATAGAAGAAGCATACCTAAACATAACAAAAGCAATGTATGACAGACTGGCAGCTTATCTCTTACTGAGTGGGGAAAATTGAAAGCCTTTCCTCTAAGATCTGACACACGACAAAGATGACCACTTTCACCATTGTTATTCAACATAGTACTGGAAGTCCTAGCTAAAGCAATCAGACAACAGAAAGAAATAAATGGCATCCAAATTGGAAAGGAAGAATTCAAATTACCTTTGTTTGCAGATGATAGGATCTTATATTTAGAAATAAAACACTAAAGAATTCACAACAAAAACAGATTGTTCGTGATAAACAAACTTAGTAAAGTTTTAGGATACAAAATCAACTTACAAAAATTAGTAGCATTTCTACATGCCAACAGTGAATAATTTGGAAAAGAAATAAAAATGGAATCCCATTTATAATAGCCACACATAAAATTAAATACCTAGGAATTAATCAAATAAGTGAAAGATTTATATAATAAATACTATAAAACACTGGTAAATGAAATTGTAGATGACATCAAAAATGGAAACATATTCCATATTAATGAGTTGCAAGAAGCAATATTGTTAAAATGTCCACACTACCAACGCAATATATAGATTAAATTCAATCCCTATCAAAATACCAATGGAATGTTTCACAAAAATAGAAAAAATAGTCCTAAAATTTATATGGAACCAAAAAAGACCCAGAATAGCCAAATCTATAATAACCAAAAATAACAAAATTGAAGGAATCACATACCTTACTTCAAGTTATCATACAGAGACACAGTACTCAAAACAGCATGGCACTGGCAAAAAACAGACATATAGACCAAAGGAACAGAATAGATAAACCAAAACCAAATCCACTCATCTACAGTAAACTCATTGTTGACCATTGTGCCAAGTACATAAACTGGGGAAAAGAATCTCTTCAAGAAATGGTGCTGGGAAAACTGGATATCCATATGCAGAAGAATGACTCTAGACCCCCCATATCCCTCTCCACATTTAAAAATATAAAATAGATTAAATACCTCTAACTATAAAACAACTACAAGAAAACATTGGAGGAAATCTCCAATACTTTGGTCTGGGCAAAAAATCCTTAAGCAATAGCCCACAAGCACAGGCAACCAAAGTAAAAATGAGCAAACGGCATCACATCAAGTTAAAAGCTTCTCCACAGCAAAGAAAACAATCAACAAAGTGAACTGAGAACCCACAGGATGGGAGAAAATATATGGAGACTAACATTCTGACAAAGGATGAATAACCAGAACACATAAGAAGCTGAAACACCTCTATAGGGAAACAATCTAATAATCCCATTAAAATACACAATAGATTTGAATATACATTTCTTAGAAGAAGACACACAAATAGCAGAAAGGCATGTGAAAAGTTGCTCAACATCACCAATAATCAGAGAAATGCAATTTAAAGCAACAATAAAATATCATCTCACCCCAGTTAAAATGGTTATATTCAAAAATAGGCAATAACAAATATTGGCAAGGATGTGAAGAAAAAGGAATCCTTGTACACAGTTGGTGGGCAGATAAATCAATATAACCACTATGGAGAACAGTTTGGATGTTCCTCATAAAACTAGAAATAGAGATATTATAAGATCCAGCAATACCACTGTTGGGTATATACCCCCCAAAAAGGAAATCAGTATATAAAAGAGATATCTGCATACCCATATTTGTTGCAGCTCTGTTTACAATAGTAAGATTTGGGATCAACCAAGTGTTCATCAACAGATGAGTGGATTATTTTTAAATGTGGTATACATACACAACAGAGTACTACTCAGCCATAAAAAGAATGACATCCTGTTATTTGAAACATTATGGATAGAAGTTAAATTAATAAGCTAAGTGAAACAAGGCAGGCACAGAAAGACAAACATCAAATATTCTCTCACTTATTTGTGGGATTTAAAAATCAAAACAATTAAACTCGTGAACATGGAGAGTAGATGCATGGTTACCAGGGGCTGGGAAGGGCAGTGGTGGATTTGGGGGAAGGTGAGGATAGTAAATGTGTACAGAAAAATATACGGAGAAAGAATGAATAAGCCCTAATATTTCATAGCACAACAAGGTGACTACAGTCAATAGCAATTTTGTTGTACATTTTGAAATAACTAAAGAGTATAATTGGATTTTTTAACACAAAAGATAAATACTTGAAAGTTTGGATACCTCATTCTCCATTATGTGATTATTAAACATTTTGTGGCTGTATCAAAACATCTCATGCACACTCAATATTTATATATATATATATATATATATATATATATATATATATACCAACTATGTACCCACAGTAATTAAAACTAAAAATCACAAGAAAGCATAATGACATTCACTTACATCAGACTTTAATATCTTATATAGTGTTGAAAATATTAGAAATTCAGTCAAAACTAGGACATTTTTAATTAATGCATGAATAGAGAGCTAGAGATAATTTAAAAATTATTTCAATAGTATTTGGATTAATGGAATTTGTTTCATAAATAATATTCACTTAATAGGAAATTTAAAGCAGTATTTACTATAACGCTCTGCCAACGATGCTCTAGAATTGTTTTTTATAAGTAGAGGCTAGGTCACGTCTGATTACACAGGTTTTTCTGGACGTATGGCTATACAGTCAAATCATAAAGATGACACTCAGGAACGTAATATAAACTGTATGGTCACCAGAGCTGATTCCTTTGCTCAATCAATAGTTCCTTTAGAACATTCCTGCAACTTTCTCCATCCAGGTGCTATCTAGTTCTATTCATTAAAAAAAGTCATTTTGTAATACAATTCTTTGGTCAAGGGATTGAAACTATGATCTTCAAATCTAGGACAGAATGATGTATCTTGGTTGTGTGACAGCAGTGTTAATGTAGTCAACAATGGTATATTTGAAATAGAAATGGATGATTAGCTTTCAAATACGAGTTTTAAATAAATTAATGAGCTGTTTGCCTGTAACATTCCAGTCCTTGGATGGTTACTTAGATGTTTGGGCAATTGGACTTTAAACACCCAGTTTTACCCAGCCACATATCATCAAGCTGCCTAGTTCATCATTGCCTGGTAATCTCTGATAAGTGATTATACCTACCTTGCCTGATAACAATGTATAAGTGTTTGGGGATGGAGGCAGCATTTGGGGTAAGTCAGCTGAGGAATCTCTTTGAGACTGCTCTAGGCAATAGCACAGAAATTTTACCCAGAATAGCTGAAGATGTTGTAGCTTTGGGACCCTCTCATTTAAGTGTTGCTACTCTGCTAGCCTTTCTTAAGTACTTGCCTGAAAATGTATGAAACTCTTAACTCTTAATTTGCCTCCTTAAAAATAACTCTTCTTTCTTCGTTGCTATGTCTTTGGAGAAATATGTGGTTGAATGGAAAATAATTTTTGTTTTAAATATTATTTCATGAGTCTTTGTCTCTCCATAAGGGTCCATTCTTTGTTCTTTATATCTCCTTTGAACAAGAAAATTAGTCATTCATCAGACTAATAACTGCTATTGGAGTGTGACTATTTTCATGAAAGTCATCAGTGAACTCTCTGCCTGTTAGATCTACAGACTTATTTTCTCTGTTCTTATTCTCTATGATCTCTCTATTGTATTTGACACTAATAATGAATTCCTCCTTGAAACACTTTTCTTCTGTTTGTATAACTAGACTTAATACTGATTTGTGTCTTTGACTCTTGCTTCTCCAATCATTTCAGAAAAGAAATTAAAACAACAAGGAAGTGAAAGAAAGCTCAAGAAGGGAGAGAGAGGAAAAAAGAGAGAGAGAGGGAAGGAAAAGGAGGAGAGCGAGCAAGACAAGTACGAGGAGTGGGAGGAGGAGAATGGCTTGTTAATAGTGGAAATTATCATAATACCGGTGTCAATGTTTGCCTCGTATCACTAGTTACCAGTACAACCAAAGTATAGATTGCATAGGATTGGACATAAAATAATAAGTTACCACTCCAGCACTTACTATGTTCCAGACACTGAGGGATAAATTTAACATGTTGTTTAGTCTTCAAAGTAAGTAACAATATTCTTATTTTATAAATGCAGAAAGTAAAACAGAAAATTTAGATAAATTGTGCATAGTCATACATTTACTAAGTGATAAAGTCAAGATTTGGACCCAGTTCTGTCTCCAGAGCTTAAGCTCTATCAATTATATTATACTGTCTAAGGAAGTCAGCCACCTATTTTTAATCATAAACATTTAAGAAATGATATGCTTCAATGACATGTATTTATAAAGATTTATAATTAAAATAAAACTAACTGGTCTTTCTGTTCATTTTCTGGACTATTAATTTAGTGTGCCTTTCTTTATACCTTAAATTACTTTAAATGTCTAGTGTAAAGTTTGCTTAGATCTCATCTTGTTGTTTAAGATCATATTCCTCTGGGTAGCAAGAAAACAGTAAACTCTAGTTCTTCACAGTAATTAACTATGGATTCTGTGTACAATGGGACAAGTTACTCTAAAAAAATTATATTGAAAAACAGTTACCTGTGTCATTACCAAGAAATCTGTACCTTTTCAGCTGCCAGTGCTCACATATTCATTTTCCCATTTCTCTATAAAATGAGCATCTCTAAGAATTCTAAAGGGCTTCTTGATCAACTTACAGTGATATTTTAATAAGGCTTTTATGCACTTGATATCATAAGAATTCATGTAAAACTCAAAGGTGAATAATTCCAGTAATTTATTTATTTTCATCAGTGTTTCATACTTTTGAAAAAAAATACATCATTTTGCAAATGGTTAAGCTTTGTGTCCCCACCCAAATCTCCTCTTGAATTGTAATTCCCATCATTCCCATGTGTTGATGGAGAAACCTGATTGGATATGATTAGATCACGGGAGCAGTGTCTCCAATGTTGTTCTCCTGGTAGTGAGTTCTCATGAGATCTGATGGTTTTATAAGTCTCTGACAGATCCTTTTTCACACACTTGCTCTCTCTCACCTGTCCACATGTAAGATGTGCCTCTTCCCCTTCTGCTATGATTGTAAGTTTCCTGAGGCCTCTCCAGCCATGTGGAACTGTGAGTCAATTAAACTTCTTTTTTTTATAATTACCCAGTCTTGGGCAGTTATTTAAAGCAGTGTGAAAACAGACTAATATAGGTTGGGTCAAGGTTAATAAGTCAACCTTGAGATTCTACAATATTTATAAATATATAAAACCAGATAGCAAAAAACAAAGAGCTATCAAAGCCATGAAACATAGGTCTCTCTCTTATGATTGTTTACTTATGCACGTTTTGAGTTAGGCAAAATTCTAAAAATGCCCTTCTCCCACGATTTCTGTGATATGGTTATTCAATCATAGATAGTACTACTATTGAAAAAGTGACTTGTTGATATAATTAAGGTTGCTAATCAGTTGACTTTAAGATAGGGAGATTATCATGGATCCTGGAATATTTTGGTGGGCCCTTAAAGCAAAAGAAGAGGACATAAGATTCATTCAGAAAGATGGGGCAGAATTTGAATTCAGAAAGTCTGAAGAAGCACTTAATTCACCATTGCTGGAGGGCAGCCACATATAAAGCAATAGAAAACTAATATACACTTATTTGGGAGATAAATAACTACCTTTGGTCCGTATTGATTTCCTGTCATACAGGCATACATATAGTTTTGTGTACACGCACAAATACTAACTGTAAAAACCTTTAAGAAAATATCCAAATCTTAAAGTATAGGAAATACTATATCATAAAGATGCATACCAAAAAGAAAGATAAAAATGTTTCATCCAATCTTAGGTAAAACTGTGAGTCATCATGGTCTCTTCCCACTTCTTTCTTAATTCCCATTTTCCCAGACTTCATTTGCATGAATAGTACATATTGTACGTATGTAACACATTTTCTTTATCCATTCATCTGGCAATGGACATTTAGGTTGTTTCCACTTTCTGGCTATTGTGCACAGTACTGCAATGTACTTAGGAGTGTTAAGATCTCTTCAAGACTCTGATTTACATTCTTTTGGATAAAGATATAGAGTTAAAAGGCAATCCGTGTAATAGGAGAAAATATTTGTAAACCACACATATGATCAAGGGTTAATCTCCAAAATATATAATGAGCGTCTACAACTAAATGGCCAAAACCTAATAATATAACCAAAAAGTTCGCAAAGGGCCTGAATCAACATTTTTCCAAAGAAGACATACAGATTGCCATTGGGTATATGAAAAGCTGCTCAACATCACTAATCATCAGAGAAATGCAAGTCAAAACGACAGAGAAATACCTGCTCACACCTGTCAGGCCTGCTACTATCAAGAAACAAAACAAAACAAACAAAAAACCCACAAGGGATGGTAAGAATGTAAAGAAATTGGAATCTTTGTGCACTGTTGATGGGAAGGCAAAATGGTATAGTTTCTCTGGAGAGCAGTATGAAGATTTGTTAAAGAATTAAAAATGGAACTACTGTTTCATCCAGCAGTACTTCTTAAAATTTAGAGAAGAAGGCTGAATTGCTTAAAAATGAGTCAAAGAACATTGAAGGGCACATAACACCCTAGTGCCACCTAATATCTGTGAATTCCCAGCATCTAGACCTACAATTAGACTTGAGGGGAAGTATGATAACTTACAGTGAGAGTTCACTAGAAGTCAAAAGCCAGTGCTACAGGCAGCATAACTAAGAAAGAAACAGGACTGCCAAGAATTGTTCTTGGTACAAGAAAGTAGTTTATTGTGCACTTGCTCTTGGGTTTGTTTGCATTGAATTTGTTCTTGAAAATGAAGTACTAGCACAGTAGCGTTTCTTCCTTGGTGTGTTTAGGACCCTGGATTTTTTCTTAATCCCTCCAAACTACTAAGTCACATACTAACAGTGTCGATTTAACATTTTCCCTTCTCTGCATCTAGATCTGAAAGATTAATGCAAAGAGTTATATCAGTTTCTTATAGAACCTATCTCAATTCCTACTTAACTACGGAAAAATAATAAGCAATCATAAACATTCTGATGCCAGAATTTCTAAAAAGAAAAATGAAAATAACCAAATATGTGAAAATACACTGCAATTCAAAAGACAGTATCATTAACAATCAGAAGAGGCCAGGCACGGTGGCTCATGCCTGTAATCCCAGCACTTTGGGAGGCCAAAGCGGGTGGATCATGAGGTCAAGAGTTCGAGACAAGATGGTGAAACTCCATCTCTACTAAAAATATAAACGTTAGCTGGGCGTGGTGGCGGGCACCTGTAATCCCAGCTAATCGGGAGGCAGAGGCAGGAGAATCACTTGAACCCGGGAGGTGGAGGTTGCAGTGAGCTGAGATCATGCCACTGCACTCTAGCCTGGGCAACAGAGCAAGACTCTGTTTAAAAAAAAAAAAAAGAATCAGAAGAGATACCTCATTGGGAAATATAATAATTCTAAGTAACAGAATAATACTAGAAATGTTTTCTTATTTTTTTCTCAATGAGATTTAGGAATATAATTAGTCAACAAATAAATAAATAAAATTATAGTAGAATGAGCAATTTTAAAGAGATGAATTGGAGCTACACACCTACACACACATAAAGAATTTTTTTTCAAGTAGTATTGTTAAATTTAAAGCTTCAAAGGGAATACCACATATAAGGTAATATTTGAATTTAAAAAGTAGTATATAGATTCAAAAAATTCATCCAGGACCCAGGAAGTATTAAGGTGGTAAAAACAAACAAACAAAACAACAGTAGAAGAAGGTATGAAAAACTTGGTGGATGTATCAGGGTTCTCCAGAGAAATTGAACTAATAGGATATATAGAGATTTATAAGAGAAGGTTTATTATAAGAATTGCCTCATGCAACTGTAAAGGAAAATGAGCTCCATGGTCTGTCACCTATAAGCAGAAGAACCAGTGGTATAAGTCAGTTAAAGTCTGAGGGCTTCAGAACCTTGGGGAATTGACTGGGGTAATAATGTAACTCCCAGCCCAAGGCCAAAGGTCTGAGAACTAGTGGAGTTACTTCTGAAAGTCCTGGAGTCTGAAGGCCCAAGAACCAGGATTTCTAATGTCTCAGTTCAAAAGAAGATCAATGTCCCAGCTCTAGAAGAGAGAGAGTTTGTTTTTTCTCTGCCTTTTTTTCCTATCTGGGCCGTCAATGGGTTAAGTGAAGTAAACTTCTTTACTCAGTGTACTAATTGAAATGCGAATCTCTTCTGAAAACAGCTTCACAGACGTACATGGAAATAATGCTTTATGATCTTCTAAGCAATCCTTAGCCTAGTCAAGATGACACACAAAATTAACCATCACAGTGGACAAATCTAAGGAATCCCAATACACAAAAAAGAGAAATTTTAGATGAGTCAGACACAATGTAATAAAAGGGAAAACCAAAGAACAGTGGAGAGAAAATTGTCTGAGCTGAACAAACATTTAACCTTGTAGTTTAAAAGAAATCACTAGGTAATAGTCAAATATAATGTGAACTATGTCTGTGTGTGTGTGTGTGTGTGTGTGTGTGTAATAGAGAGAAAGACAGAGAAAAAAAGAGAGAAAGATGAGACTGGAAAGGAGACATAACACCTGGGAATACTCCATATTATTTTGGTAAAAGTTTCAAATTTCAAAGAAAATAATTGCATTAAATCAGAAAAATTTAAATTTTATTCATAAAAATTGACAGGAACTTTGAATGTACAAAGCTCAATTATTTACATAAAGTAGCATATTTAAATAACTTATTTAAATAATTATTTAAATAAAATAACATTGCAGTATATATTTTTTAAAATAAGTAGAGCTATAAGAAGAATCAGGAGAAAGACATTTATAACAGGGAACTATGAAAAGCCCTGCAAGTATTTTATATATCATACAAAGCAGAAAAAAATAATAAATAGAAATATAGAGAAATTTTGTTATAATCAATAGGTGGTCTTGCAGGAAAGATGACACAGCAAATGTCTTAACCCCTTCTCCAAAATCCAATTGAAATAAAATAAACACAAAATGGAGGATCCTCTAGAGGATCCCCCAGGGGTGTTTGTGAAATAATTTGCAGCAGGAAAAGATTGAAGGAGGTCACAATGGGCCAGATCACAATTGTGGCTTCATACTATCAATAATGGCAGCTGAGGGTTGGGGCACAGGAAGCCATAAGAAATCTGGGTTCCACTCCATTAGATGCCACAAGTAACTCTACACAACAGTAAAGGATAGGAGCACCAGGACTAGTAGAGTATACATCAAGCATAAAGCAGAGGGGCTTTTCTCTAAGCTGACTTTAATAGCTCATTCATTATTTATTCAACAAGCAACTATTGAACACCAATATATACCAGAAATTTTGCTTGACGGTGGGGAGAAAACAGTGAAAAAGACAGATTAAATACCATCCTTCAGGATTTTATAATCTGGCTAAGGAGACATACAGGTAAACAAGTATAGAAATAAAATCATTTCAAAAAATGTGTATGTGCTACAAAAGAAACAACCCAGGGAAATGTGATCAAGAGTGTGTAGATGTTGGGGGCAGACGTTACTTTATATTTGGTGATCAATGTAGGGTTCTGTCCCTGAAGAAGTGACACTTAAATTGGGGACCTGGAGAGGAGGCAAAGGAGGAAGGCAGAACAGAAGGCTTAATGAATCATATCTCCACACCCCCACACAAGGACACCAATTTAACAACTATCTACTCAAAAATCACCAAAAATCAGGTAAGCACTCTAGTACCTGGTTTGCTTTTGTATTACAGAAAGAGGCACTGAAGAGTTAGAAAAACCAGTCCTAAACGGCCAAAGCCACCCATCCCCCATCCCCTGAAGCAGTGGAATGGTGAAGAGGGCCTTTCTGTGTTCTGGGGGACGGAGAGTGTGAGGCATTGAACTAAGTGCTGCCTTCATTATAACAGAAAGCAAAGCCAGACCAAACTCAGCTGATGTCCATGCTCAGAGGGAGCATTTCAACCAACCCTAGCCAGAGGGGATTCCCCAACCCCAGTGGTCAGAACTTGAATTCCTGCACATCTCAGCACCACAGGTTAACGTGTCCTGAGTCTAAATAAACTTGAAAGGCAGTGCAGGCCACAAGGACTGCAACCCTCAGACAAGTCCCGGTCAGAGTCAGTGGACTGGGGGCACATATATCTACTGAGACACCAACTAGGGCAGCTAAGGGAGTACTGGTGTGACCCTCCCCTAAGCCTAGGAGGCACAGCTCATGACTCTAAAAGAGAGCCCTTTCTTCTGCTTGAGGAGAGGAGATAGAAGAGTGGGGAGGAATTTGTCTTGCTTTGTGGATACCAGCTTAGCCACAGCAGGATAGGGCACTGGTCAAAGAGGCCCGTGCTCCAGGCCCTAGGCCCCTGATGACATTATTTAGACACACCCTGGGCCACAAGGGAACTTGCTGCCTTGAAGAGAAAAATCCAGTCCTGGGAAGATGTATTACCTGATAACTAAAGAGCCCTTGGGCCCTAAATAACCAGCAGCAATACCCAGGTAACTCCTTTGAGGGCCTTGGGTGAGATTCTGAGACTTGCTGGCTTCAGGCGAGACTCTGCACATTCCCAGCTGTGCTGGCTACAGAGGAAAAATCCTTCTGCTTCAGAAAAGGAGAGTGAAAAGTCAAGGGGAGTGTGTCTTAAACCTTAGGTATCAGCATGGCTACAGTGGGGTATTGCACCAAGATGGCACTTGGAGGCCCCAATTCCAGAACGTGACTCTTGGACTTCGTTTTTTGACTGCCCTGGGCCAGAGGGGAGCCCACTGCCTTGAAGAGTGTGTCTCAGGCCCGGCAGCATTCACCACAAGCTGACTGAAGAGACCTTGGGCCTTAAGAGAACATCCGTAGTAGTGTGGCAGTGCTCTCTTCATGGGCCTGTGGTGGTGGCGGCCATGAGGTAAGGTTCCTCTGCCTTTGGAAAGAGGAAAGAAGAGTAGGAAGGACACTGTCATGTGGTCTCCTGGTTTAAGTGCCAGCTCAAACACAGTACAATAGAACACCAGGTGGAATTGTAGGGTTTTTGACATTAGTCTCTTATTCCAGGATGGCACTTCTGGACCCACCCAGGGCCTGAGGGAATTCACCAGACTGAAGTGAAAGACACAGGCCTGGCAGCTTTGCCATCTGCTTATTGTGGAACCCCAGGGCCTTAGCGAACATAGTCAGTAGCCAAGGACAGGTTATGGCAGGCCTTGAATGAGAACCAGTGCTGTGCTGGCATCAGGTTTGACACAGTGCAGTCCTAGTGGTGCAGACCATAGGTCATGCTTGTGTCACCCCACCTCCAGCTTTAGGTAGCTCAAAATTGAGAGAGAGACTCCGTATGTTTAGGAGAAAGTAAGGGAAGAGAAAAAGAGTGAGTCCCTGCCTGGTAATCCAGAGAATTTTCCCAGATCTTGTCCGAGACTCTCAAGGTGATACCTCTGTTACAGGCAGGTAGTCAGGCATGAGCCAGGCAGAAGAGGGCTCCCCCAATCCACCCACCAGGAATGTCAGGTGATCAGGTTCAACAGTTATCACATTGCCTCCCTAAAAAATGATGATTTCGCAGCTAGAGCCAGGGAGAGACAATATCCTGTTGATCCACAGCTGTTAACGTTAAAGTGTTAATTGAATGCAGGCAGCAGGGTGAAGGAAAAAGGGGTTCCAATAAAATTTCAGGTATTGAGTGAGTGAGCTCAAGAATGACCATTAAGTGACAAAATGACAGAGCATGACCTTCGCGGAGCACTCCACCAGAAAAGGGAATAAATCCTCAGATGGGCAAGTGTATAATTTCCTAAACTGTGCATGCTCAATTCCTAAGAGTAAGGAAGGCACTGCACATGCAGGTAGCCCACATTAAAGGAAGAATCATGGGAGAGGGGTGCAAGATGCCAGCCTATAAAGTCCTAGGATCACAGTATAATGGGGCACTTGTTCTTTCAATCACCCACTTGGATCCCTTCCAAGTGCACTTTTATTTCTTTCCTGCTCTCAAGGTTTTTAATAAACTTCTACTCTTGCTCTGAAACTTGCCTTCGTCTCCTTTTCTGCCTTATGCCCCTCTGTAGAATGCTTTCTTCTGAGGAGGCAAGAATTGAGGTTGCTGTAGACCCATATGAATTAGCCGCCAGTAACTCAAATACCTTCCACCAGTCACACCTACAGAAGTCTGCAAATAACACAGCATTACTGGGCTTGTGGTGGTGCCAAAAACAGATACAGCTTATATCACAACCCCAAGTCCCTTCAAGTATCTGGAAAACTTTTTCAAGAAGGATAGGTATGTGAATTCTGAAAATCTGAGACAGGTCTCAGTTAATTTAGAAAGTTTATTATGCCAAGGCTGAGGATGCATGCCCATCACACAGTTTCAGGAGGTCCTGACAACATGTGCTCAAGGTGCTCAGGGCACAGCTTGGTTTATACATTTTAGGGAGGCATGAGACATCAATCAATATATATAAGATGTACATTGGTTCTGTCTGGAAAGGCAGGTCAACTCAAAGAGGGAGGGGGCTTCCAGGTCACAAGAAGGTGAGAGACAAACAGTTGCATTCTTTGGAGTTTCTGATCAGCCATTCCAAAGAGGGCAATCAGATATGCATTTATCTCAGTGAGCAGAGGGATGACTTTGAATAGAACGAGGGGCAGGTTTGCCCTAAGCAGTTCTCAGCTTTACTTTTCCCTTTAGCTTAATGATTTCTGGGACCCCAAGATTTCAAGATTTATTTTCCTTTCACAGGTACAAACCAAACAAGCCCAGACCATGAAGACTACAATAAATACCGAACTCCCCGATGCCCAGAAACAGACAAATATCTACAAGTATCAAGACAATCCAGGAAAACATGATCTCACCAAATGAACTAAATAAGGCACAAGGGACCAACTCTGGAGAAACAGGGATATGAGATTTTTCAGAAAGAGAATTCAAAATAGGTGTGTTGAGGAAACTCCAAGAAATTCAAGATAATACGGTGAAGTAATTCAGAATTCTGTCATATAAATTTAACAAGGTGATTAAAATAAAAACAATCGATCAGAAATTCCAAAGCTGAAAAAATGCAATTGCCACACTAAAGAATGCAATCATGTCTTTTAATAGCAGAATTAATCAAGCAGAAGAAATAATTAGTGAGCTTGAAGACAGTCTATTTGGAAATACACAGTCAGAGGAGACAAAAGAAAAAAGAAACAACTTGTACCCATTATGTAGATTGGGAAAAAAAACTTTTAAGATTGTAAGGATACAAATACTTCCCAGATTAATTTATTGATAATTGCTGTGAAAATAATGATGGCAAATTTGGGGAATAAAGAGGTGTGTGAATGTGATATTAATGTCAATGTAGCAGAAAAAGCTTTTAAAATAGATGAGAAAATACAATAAAATGTTAAAAATAGCCCCCAATATAAGGATAAATTTAACAATTTTTAAAGGCAGCATTATATTATCAATAGAGAAATTAAAGATTAGCCAGTAAGCAGTATTAATTAGGACAATTGGTTAGTTACTTTCCAAATGTTACAGTCACTTTTCACCAATCACCAAAATTAATTTGATGTGGATTAGAAAGGTAAATGTTTGTTAAATAAATATCTTAAAAACATGCTAGTTGTGCAATATTAGAATAGAGGAGACCTCTCTAAGCAACAACAAAGTATATCTTAAGAAGAAATACCATGTTACATATAGTGTTGAATAATTAACTTGTTTTTTATTAATATTTAATATTTTATAAATCACCTATATGAAGAAGATTTCAATTCCGGAATCAGAAAAAATATTACTTGTTAGCCCAAACATCAAAAACAATTATCACAAAAGAAAATTGAAGGATACACTTAACAAAAGTGGTGTAACTGGTGTTGCTAAAATCATGCCTTTAGGAAGGCCATATTTTCTGCATATTTGGTTTAAAATTAACAGCGTTAATTAAAAAAAAAAAAATTACAGACAAGAACTGCCGTTTAGTTGTTTCTTGCTCTTCAATTTTCAGGTGGTGGATTGTCCAAAATTATTTTAGCCTTTTAGTCTCTTGTCTTAAAAACACAGTCAAATATTGACCTTAGAACAATGGATCTCCCCTTTTGACTACAGAGATTATCTTGTTCAACAAAGTACTTAAATATAGTACGTATAATTTTTTCCCCAAGACTGCAACAAGGATCCTGTCTGATAAAAAGTAAAAATAGCAACTTTGTTTGATTCTCTGATGCAGAGTTTTTCATTCTCTCTGTCCTGTAAAGTCACTCAAAGTACATTCTTTTTTTCTCTCTCTCCAGACTCCTGACACTTTAAGCCCAGAACAGCAAATTTTTACCCAGAGAAAATGGACTCCCTAGAAATTATAAGCCTCATCATTATTCAAATAAAATTACATATGTATGTCAATTCAATTGTCTTCATATATCAGTGGTATTTCTCAGTCAGCAAGTAACCAGGCTGTAGACTTTTTCATTTTCATCTACTTTAAAGTACAATTGTTCAGCTAATGAAATAACTGTAGCCCAACGAAATACTCAACTTTGAAGTAAAGCACTGTGGTTTGGTGGATATTTTTATTTAAGAATATTTAAAATGACATTTCTCTGTACTCAAATGCTACTGCTCATTATGTTTGATCCAGTCCACTGTTGAATCTGTAATTCCACCTTATGAAGAAATGTTTATTGCTACCTTCTCAATTTTCCTGAAGTACCTATTATCAACCTTATTTCACTGGAAGCTTTAATACTTGAAAATTCCTTGCAAAATATTTAAAATTCTTAATGGAATTTCAGGGAATGTGGAGACTGCTGAACAACAAAAATAAATTCAAGTAGAAAAATTCCAGGTTTAAAAATATTTTAAAATATCAATCACATTTCTTATTATCAGCAAAGTTAAAGTGTGACTGGTGAAATAATTTTAAACATTACCTCTCCCTGTCCACTTACTACATATCGCTTCTAGGGTCATCAAGTTTCAGCTTGAGGAGTGTCTCTTTTATCTTAAAATGTAATTTTGCTTTTGATTCTCATGGACTAGTGTTACTTATGTTACATAAAATCACATCAAGAACTCACAAAACTTGCCTTATCTTGAACAATATGTTCTTAGAGGTTGGAAGAGAAAGCTATTCCAAGATAACTGTTCAAGTTCCCTTGACTTAACCCATATAATTAGATAATTTAAGTGTGGTCCCCATTTATTGGCCCTAATATTTCTGATAGCTTAAAAAGCTATACATTCAAAATTTGGTAACTTAAAGGAGCATGGTTGTTTTAATTGTAAGAAGCCTAAAGAAGTCAAAGAAGGTAACTGATTTTTCGCATGGGTTGGGGAGATAGTAGAGACTCTGGACATTCCTACCCCTCTTTCAACGGAAGCAGCTACACTTTTATGTGCTACAAATGGTGCCTTTCATGTAACAAGTACACAATGTCTTTTTTAGCTGCTGATGTGTCTGCTGTTGTGTTACATGATGATATTTGCAACCAAAGATTGTCTCAGTAATACTGATCTGTACTCCGTGAGTGATCTATGCTCAATATTGCCCGATACATAGTGGGAACTTGATGTAAATTTAACGAATGAATATGTCCTTTGTTGCATAAGAAATAGGATAGGAATGTGGAAAATTTGTTGGAAATTTGTCCCCACTTCTGGAGAATCAACCCACAGAATTACAAAGTCATTATGTACTTTCTGCCTCCAGGGAAGCATTGAATCTCCTCAAAGTTCCCTCTATAGTTTCCTGAGTGATAGCCAAAGTGTAATTTCTAATACTGTAACATTCTTATAAGGACTAAGTATAAAGAAGATTCACTAATGATTAACATTAGGATATTTTTCACAGTAAAATTATGTATGTTTAATTATTTATGAGATATGGATATAATATGGGGGAAATAAGGACATTCAATGTGATAGAAAATGTTACATCTACATTTGAACATACTTTTTAATATGCGAACTTAACTGTGTTATGTACTTAGAAGATGCAAAGCTACCCAAGAGGTTGCTTTTGTCATCAAGTAGTGTATACTACACAGAAATATGTAAAAATTTCAAAGTCAAGAGTCTACTGGAATGAGATATGGATGCATACACACACACACACACACACACACACACACACACACTCATACACACATAAATAAAACAAACATATTCCACTGATTAAACACACACTTAGCTACATGTTCTGTACATGACTGCTGAAACTCAAAATCAAATGTTGGGTCAGAAAAGTAAATAAACAATTGCAGTAGTCTGATGGTGTGTCTGTATACAATCTTATGGAAACAGAAGAGATGTACAGCAGCCCAATTCTACAGGCTGTACCTGTAAAGCTGAGGTGTTAAGGTTGGGTAAGAGTTCACTAGAATTAATTGGATAAAGTATTACAGATAAAAAGAGCACGTTCAGCCCGGGAACGATGGCTGAACAGGAACAGCTCCAGTCTACAGCTCTCAGCGAGACCAATGCAGAAGGCGTGAGATTTCTGCATTTCCAACTGAGGTACTTGGATCATCTCATTGGGACTGGTTAGACAGTGGGTGCAGCCCATGGAGGGCAAGCAGAAGTAGGGTGGGGAATTGCCTCACCCATTAAGTGGAACTCCCTCCCCTAGCCAAGGGAAGCCATGAGGGATTGTGCCATGAGGGATGGTGCTATCGAGCCCAGATACCACGCTTTTCCATTGTTTTTTGCAACCCGCAGACCAGGAGATTTCATCAGGCGCCTACACCAACAGGGCCCTGGGTTTCAAGCACAAAACTGGAAGGCCATTTTGACAGACACCAAGCTAGCTGCAGGAGTACTTTTTTGCACCCAAGTGGTGTCTGGAATGCCAGTGAGACAAACCATTCACTCTTCTGGAAAGGAGGCTGAAGCCAGGGAGCCAAATGATCTTGCTCAGCAGATCTCACCCCCATGGAGTCCAACAAGCTAAGATCCACTGGCTTGAAATTCTCACTGCCAGCACAGCAGTCTGAAGTAGACCTGGGATGCTAAAGCTTGCAGGGCGAGGGGCATCCACAATTACTGAGACTTGAGTAGGTGGTTTTCCCCTCACAGTGTAAACAAACCCACTGGGAAGTTTGGACTGGGCAGAGCCCACCACAGCAGAGCAAAGTCACTGTAACCAGACTAATTATCTAGATTCCTCCTCTCTGGGCAGGGTATCTCTGAAAGAAAGGCAGCAGCCTCAGTCAGGGGCTTATAGATAAAACTCCCATCTCCCTGAGACAAAGCACCTGGGGGAAGGGGCAGCTGTGGACACAGCTTCAGCAGACTTAAATGTTCCTGCCTGCCAGCTCTGAAGAGAACAACTGATCTCCTAGCACAGTTGCTTGAGCTCTGCTAAGAGACAGACTGCCTCCTCAAGTGGGTCACTGACCCACATGCCTCCTGACTGGGAGACACCTCCAAGCAGGGGTTGACAGACATCTCATAAAGGAGAACTCCAGCTGATATCTGGCGGGTACCCTTATGAGACAAAGCTCCCAAAGAAGGAGCAGGCAGCAATCTTTCCTGTTCTGCAGGCTCCACTGTTGATACCCAGGCAAACGGGATCTGGAGTGGATCTCCAGCAAATTCCAGCAGACCTGCAGAAGAGGGGTATAACTGTTAGGAAAACTAACCAGTTTAGAGAAGATCAGATGGTTGTAGATGTGTGGTGTTATTTCTGAGGTCTCTGTTCTTTTCCATTGGTCTATATATCCGTTTTCGTACCAGTACCATGCTGTTTTTGGAGTGTGGCCTTGTAGTATAGTTTGAAATCAGGTAGTAACAAACAGAAAGCCATAGCATCAACATCAACAAAAAGAACACCCACACAAAATCCCCATCTGAAGGTCACCAACACTGGAGGCCAAAGGTAGACAAATTCATGAAGATGAAGAAAAACCAGTGCAAAAATGCTGAAAATTCAAAAAACCAGAATGCCTCTTGTTCTTCAAAGGATCACAACTCCTTGCCAGCAAAGGAACAAGACTGGATGGAAAATGAGTTTGACAAATTGACAGAAGGAGGCTTCAAAAAGTGGGTAAAAACAAACTCCTCCAAGTGACAGGAGCATGTTCTAACCCAATGCAAATAAGTTAAGAACCTAAGTGACCTGATGGAGCTGAAAAACACAGCACGAGAACTTCATGAAACACATGCAAGTATCAATAGTCAAATTGATCAAGCAGAATAAAGGATATCAGGGGTTGAAGAACAACTTAATGAAATAAAAGGTGAAGACAAGATTAGGAAAAGAAAAAGGAAGGGAAAGGAACAAACAAAGCTTCCAAGAAATATTGGAGTATGTGAAAAGACCAAACCTATGTTTGACAAACCTGACAAAATGCTCATCATCACTGGCCATCAGAGAAATGCAAATCAAAACCACAATGAGATACCATCTCACACCAGTTAGAATGGCAATCATTAAAAAATCAGGAAACAACAGGTGTTGGAGAGGATGTGGAGAAATAGGAACACTTTTACACTGTTGGTGGGATTGTAAACTAGTTCAACCATTATGGAAAACAGAATGGCGATTCCTTAAGGATCTAGATCTAGATGTACCATATGACCCAGCCATCCCACTACTGGGTATATATCCAAAGGATTATAAATCATGCTGCTATAAAGACACATGCACACGTATGTTTATTGCGGCACTATTCACAATAGCAAAGACTTGGAATCAACCCAAATGTCCATCAGTGACAGACTGGATTAAGAAAATGTGGCATATATACACCATGGAATACTATGCAGCCATAAAAAAGGATGAGTTTGTGTCCTTTGTAGGGACATAGATGCAGCTGGAAACCATCATTCTTAGCAAACTATCACAAGAACAGGAAACCAAACACCGCATGTTCTCACTCATAGGTGGGAACTGAACAATGAGATCACTTGGACTCAGGAAGGGGAACATCACACACCAGGGCCTATCATGGGGAGGGGGGAGGGGGGAGGGATTGCATTGGGAGTTATACCTGATGTAAATGACGAGTTGATGGGTGCTGACGAGTTGATGGGTGCAGCACACCAATATGGCACAAGTATACATATGTAACAAACCTGCACGTTATGCACATGTACCCTAGAACTTAAAGTATAATAATAATAATTTAAAAATTCAAGAAAAGAATAAAAACTAGTTCAGCTTAAGTAATAGTAATAATTCCAAATGATAAAATAACATTTTTAGATTTTTATCCTCCTAGTAGATCATTTGTTTTGAGTTAACCTTCATACTTGAGTTGAAGTTGTCATAACATAAACAATTTCAGAATGTGCAGTTATGTCTTTTTTTTCTTCCAGGGAGCATGAAAGTTACTCTTTTGCATTGTAAAACTTCTACAAGATGTGTCATGAGCTTAACCACTGCATAACAGTTCAGTAATATGCACTGGATAATACAAGAATCTTACAGTAAGTAAAGACTAATGAAGAAGGACAATGTAACTAACGTAGCTTCCAGTATAGACTGTTCGCTATTGCAGTATAGTGCTACTGTCATGCTCTGGTTAATATGTGAACTGGGAAAATGCATAACTTTATAGGAAGGCTTGCAAATAAATAGCCAAATTAACATTCTACTCCTGATGATTTGTATTTTAACATATAAGGTCTAATTTTAGTTTTATTGGCTTACTAGATGCCAAAATATTGATTACTATTGGTACTTTAAGGTAAAAAGTACTGTAAATTAAATATGCTAATAAAAGTGGCACTGTTACATATATTGATAACCAGTCATTCATTTAGAGATATTTAATTAGCTTTTGAATTCAAAGCATAAGCTGAAGAATAATTCATATATTTTTTAAATGTATTTGATGATAGCAAAGTATGCCATCTATTTTAAACTAGTATATATTCTACGTTTGTTCTGTATGCGCACATGCATGTGTATGTTTTTGTGTATGTGCATACATAAGGTTTTTTGAAAGGTATGGTTTAAAAGAGAAGTGACAAAATCCCTCTCAACATTCTATGTATTGAATCCCAGGAGTCATTCTATACTCACTGTCTGATAATATTTGACAGTAAAAAATTCAGTTGCAAAGCTACATATAATGCAAGCAGTCTGAAGCATTGCACTATCTTGCTGGAGGCTAATCACTTTCTAATGAATTTAGTGAAAAGTACCTCTGCAATAAGTCGTAGTTGACAACAGCCCAAGGGAACCTCTAAGTGCTAAAAATTAGCAGCTGAGAGATGTTGGATAGCATCCTTTTGAAGACAGAAAACAGATTCCTTTCTAAAATACAAGCAGTTTAAATTTGACATAAATCACACAGATGGTAAAAGAAATATCTTGTTGCTATGGGCTTTATCCTGTTTTTCTTCTCACTGTTTTATGAAGTAAAATAAGAAAAAAAATCGGCCTTCTAGTGTTCTAGTTTGAAGAAACAATATCTTAACAGCAGAGAGAAATGATTTTTTTCACTGCAGTATTGTGTATTTGACAGTTCATGAAAACATTTACACCAAGCTATATTTAAAGAAAATGGTGAACATGCATTGAACAGTCAGCTTACTTTTAAATGATTCACTTTCATTGTAGATTTTGGATATTATATAATCAATATAGACTGAAGAAATTGTAATAAAACACAATCACTACTATTTATAAGACTGTTGCAGAGCTGGGTTGCTATAAAGACCACTATGCATTAAAGGAAGAATAATTTTGGTTAGACCATACTGATACTATTGATGAGCATCAAAATCCATGCTAATTTTGCCTGCAAGAATGATGCAGAATAAGCCATAAAGAAAGAAGGTTATGACACTTCTTTCTAAGTAGAAATCTATAAAATAATATTTTAGCTTTCCAACCTGGCAGTAGAAAAGATGGAGAACAAAACAGAAAAGAAGATATATTTGATACACTGCCATGAAAGGCATTTGGATTTGACACAGTGCCAAGAGAAACATTTCTAAACTTTAGTGTATTTCCTTGAATCAAAGGGCATTCACTGATCAGGGCTTTAGAGGTCAAAATAATCAACAGTATGATAGTCATAATTGATAGATACAGTCTCTAAACTATTTTATGTTTCATTAGTAAGTACTTGAAGTGAAATGATGTATTAAGTATCATACAAAGTTTCACAAATGTGCCAGGTAGGAAAATGTAATTTTATAGTATGATTTGAAAGACTAACCTGCAGCTGCTAAAAAGGTTACTTGGACAAGAACGCTATGTACAGGTGAAAGCAGATAAGTCTTCACAGTGTCATTGTGGTTTCAGTGGGGGTTGTAAGTAGGATACAGATTAAATAAGCAAAGAGAACAGAGAGGAAAATTCTTGCAAAGCAGAAAAATAAAATGGAGATTTTAACCAGAGAATATTACATTTGAAATGGAGGAATTACAGGTTTGTTTGGTAGGTGATTAGGGTCTACTGATGGATTTCAACAGATGATAATGTCTACAAAATGGAATTTTATGAAGATGTGTTGATCAGCAAATGGGAAAAGAGGAAATGAAGGCAAGGAAACTAATTAAGAGACCTTGGCAATCATCAGACGAAACAGTGATGAGGGCTTGAACAAAGTTTGTAACAGGGACAATGAGAGGGATAGCTATTACAACAGGAAAAATACACTAAACCTGGTGATTGATGGGATGGGAAAGAGAGAGGGGAGAATAACCGTTTGTGATGAGTAGGGTAATGAATTTCATAATCAGTCTGTTTTAAGCTTCTCCAGAAAGAAAAGAATCAAGAATTATTTGAAAATTTAAGCCTCAGGACAAATAGAAAGATAAGTACATTGAAATAAATACGTCCAGAGGAGAAATTGATTTTGAAGAAATAGTTAAGTTGATTATATTTTGTAAGTATCATTATGCAGGTATTTTGTAAAATGCTGTTGGTATTGTGTTGATACTTTAAAAAAATTGACAGTATTTCAGCCTGTGGTTTATTATTTTATTTTGAAAAATTGTTTTGTCATGTGGTATTATAATCACTGTAGCTGCAGTCTTGATTGCTAAGTCTGATCTTTATAACTAACCATTTAAAATTAGGAATAATACATAAATGTATATATATGTAATTATATAATTATATATAAGTATATAGTATATATCTTATAAAAAATAAATCAATAATGTTTATTGTCACATTCTTGTATTATTAGGAACATCTCCTTAATGTCTGTCACTTAGTAAACGTGATCTATGCATGTTCTACTATAAAATGGAAACAAACCAAACCATAATGATTACAAACTGATATAAAACAGCATTTTAATATATCAAAATTATTTTTAAAATATCAACCTGAAGCAGTTACTGACAAAACAATATCAATGTTAAAAAATGAATAAAAATAAATATCATAAGCCTTTTGCATGTTCTATTAATAGTATGTTTTTATCAACAGGCAATACACATTCAAGTCAACATGGTTGGCATACTCATCTCCTGAGAACCATACATTCATGTTTCTATTTGTTTCAACCTCTCGTTAGATATTTCAGGTCATGAGCAAACTGTTAGAAATGCAGTAAGTATAGTAAATGTTTTTACGTAAAATGTTTAAACAGAGTTGTTTTCATTGAAAATAAAGTTAAAACATTATGGCACATTTTGGTTTGTCTTAGGTATGACATTGGCCAATATGTTTTTTTCTACCCCATTTTATTAACTTGCTGCTTCTCTTTACCTCTACTCATGAATTGAAAACTTAATCTTAAGTGCCCTTATAGAAGTTTCAGTTTCCAAAAAGGATGCATCTTTTAGCTAAATGTTCTGACACTGTTTTTCTCTAAAGCCAGTCTTTCAATAGTGGTCTTATTTTGTTTTAAAGGTGAAGAAGCAACCATATCATATCTTCAATAGAAAATGTACTTCTATGCCTTGATAGAGGTTCTATCCTATACCTATTTCCAATCTGTTTTCTTATCTAAACCTGCTCTCACTAAAGAATCAAATCAAACAAAGGATCAATGAAATGAAAAGGTGATTCTTTTAAAGGAAAAACAAATTTGGCAGTCCACTAGCTAGAACAAGAAAAAAGGGAAAAGATACAAACAAGCATAATCAGATATGATAAATGTGATATTCTAACTAATAACACATAAATACAAAAGATCAGCAGAGACTAATATGAACACCTTTCTGTATACAAACTAGAAAACCTAGAGGAAATGGATACATTCCTGGAAACATACAACATCCCAAGATTGAACTAGAAAGAAATAGAAATCCGGAACAGACCAATAATAACTAATGACTTTGAATTAGTAGTAAAAAAATTTTCCAACAAGAAAAAGCCTAGGACCAGACTGACTCATGGCCTACTTTTGTCAGATGTACAACAAATAGCTGATACCAATCTTACTGAAACTATTCTAAAAAATCAAGGAAGAAGAATTTCATTCTATGGATCCAGTATTGTTTCCTACTGTAATGCCTACAGGACATAGCTGAATGTCTACCATGTCCTAATCCTGCTTATCTTTAAGAAACAGAACATTTCTGATAAAAGGTTCCTTTTGTAACCAGACCAACTGAGACTGATTAGAACCAAGACAGTCAACTAAAAAACTTAAAAAAGACCCCAGACTTCATTATAATCTTATTTCACGCTAAATGAAGCTCCCACCAGTGCCAGAAAAATTGACAATGTTCATGACAATGACTAGAAGAAGCCATAAAAGAACAAGAAAAAAGGGAGCATTTCAGTTCTGGGAAGTTCACTGCCCATTTGCAGAAAAGACATGAATATTGCTCTGCTCACTTTTAATGTCCAATCTGTTCATTACGGAAACCTTATATTTTAACCACGTCACCTCTTGTCAAAAAGTTGATTTGTGAGCCATGCTCCCACTTTTCAATTCCATGGACATCGAATAAAGGTTTCGATGCTAGACACTCACTTTTGGTTTTGTGTATTGGCTTTGTGACACCAAACAGGGAAAGACCCCAGCATTTGGGGGCTGCCTTTTTCAATAACAGTATCATCCTGGTACCAAAAATCAGGCAAAGATCCAACAAAAAGAAGAAAGAAAACTACAGGCTGATATCACTGATGAGCATGCATGCAAAAATCTTCCACAAAATGCTGAAATTAAATTCAATAGAACATCAAAAAGATAATTCATAGTGATCAAGTGGGCTTTATTCTGGGGATGCAAGTATGTTGTAACATATGAAAATCAATAAATAATATTCACCATCATATAAACAGAACCAAGAACAAAAGCCATCTGATCATCTCAATAGATGCAGGAAAAATCATTTAATAAAGTCCAACATCCCTTCATGGTATAAACCCTATACAAACTAGGAATCAATGGAAAATATATCAAAATAATAAACCACATATAAAAAACCCAGAGCCAACATATACTGAATGGGCAAAAGTTGAAAGTATTTCCCCTAAGAACTAGAAAAAGACAAGGGTATTCATTCTCACTACTCCTATTCAACATAGTATTGGAAGTCCTAGCCAGAGCAATCAGGCAACAGAAAGAATTAAAAGGCATTCAAATTGAAAAAGAGGATGTCAAATTATCGTTGTTCATTGACAACATGATTGTATACCTAGAAAACTCTAAATATTTATCCAAAAGGCACATAGATTTATAAAGAACTTTCGTAAATATCATGATACAAAATTGACATACAAAGATTAGTGGCATTTTTGTACACCAGTAACGTTCAAACTGAGAACCAAGTAAAAATCTCAGTACCGTTTACAGTAGCCACACACATGCATACATAAATACCTAGGAATACATTTAACTACAGAGTTGAAACATGTCTACATGGAGAACTGAAAAACACTGATGAAAGTAATTATAGACAACAAAAACAAATGGAAAACCACCCCATGCTCATGTATTGGAAGAATAAATATCATTAAAATGATCATATTGCCCAAAGCAATCTACAGTTTCAACATAATTTCTATCAAATTACTAACACCACTTTTGAAAGAATTAGAAAAAAACCCAAATTTTATATACATCCAATAAAAAGCTTGAATAGCCAAAGCCATCTTAAGTAGGAAGAAGAAGCCCAAAGGCATATTACCTGACTTCCAATTATACTACAAGGCTATAATAACTAAAACAGCATGGTACTGGTACAAAAATAGACACATGGATCAATGGAACAGAAACAAGAAGGAAAGCCACATACCTAAAAACAACTGATCTTCAACAAAATCGACAAAGATATACAATGAGGAAAAGATACCCTTTTCAATAAATGGTGTTGGGAAACTTGACTAATCATAGGCAGAACGAAACTGGAAACCTACCTCTTCAATACAAAAAAATTAACTCAAGATTGATTAAAGACCTAAGTTTAATACCTGAAACTATAAAAATTCTAGAAGAAAACCTAGGAAAAACTCTTCTGGATATCAGCCTAGATAAATAACTTTTGAAAAAATGGACACATAAGATTTAAGTAAAAACTTTCTGCATAGAAAAATAATCAACAGAGTAAACAGACAACCATCAGTGTGGGAGAAAATATTTGAAAACTATACCTCTGATGAAAGTCTAATATGCATAATTTACAAGGAACTCAAACAACTAAGAATAAAACAAACAATAACTCAATTAAAAACTGGACAAATGACATGGACAGACATTTCTCAAAAAAATACAAGTGGCCAAGAAAAACTGAAAAAATGATCAACATCAATAATTGTCAGAGAAATGCAAATTAAAACAACACTGAGCTATCATCATACACCAGTCAGATTGGCTATTATTAAGAGGTCAAAAGCAACATATGCTTGCATGGATGCATTGAAAAGGAGACATTTATACACTGTTGGTGGGAATATAAATTAGTTCAACATCTATGAAAAACAGTATGGAGATAGCACAAAGAAGTAAAAATAGAACTACAATTCAACTCAGAAATCCCACTACTGTCATTAACCCCCCCCCCAAAAAAAAAACACACACACATAAAAAGGCACCTGCAACTCCATGTTTATCATAGAAATATTCACAGTTGCAAAGTCATGAAACCAACTTAAAACAAACCTAAATGTTCATCAATGGTTGACTGGATTCCACTGGTATGTATCTATATCTATATATCTATATCTATATCTATATCTATATCTATATCTATATCTATATCTATATCTATATCTGTAGATAGATAGATAGATAGATAGACACACACAGATTGCTACGTATATATGCGTGTGTGTGTGTATACACACACAGTGGAATACTATGCAGCCATAAAAATAGTGAAATAATGTCCTTTGTAACAAAATGGATGGAGTTGGAGGCCTTCTTTTTTCATAAGTGAACGAACTCAGAAGCAGAAAATCAAATATTGCAGGTTGTCACTTATAAATGGGAGCTAAACAATTGATACACATGGACATAAAAATGGAAATAGTAGACAATGGGGACTCCAAAAGGGAGCATGGTGGTAGGGCATGAGGATCATAAAATTATCTATTGGGTACAATTCAATATTTAGATGATGGGTGCACCAGAAGCCCAATCCCCACCATTATGCAATATACCCATGTAACAAACATGTACATATACGACCAAATCTAAAATAAAAATTAAAAAAGAATCAGATCAATAACATACGTTAAGATGTAAAAGATAAAAATAATATAATAAGAGTATACATTTGTGAAACTAAATTGTTAAAATTTGATAATTTCTACAACCAACTTTGATTCAGGTACCATGATATACATTTCTTTAATGATCTCTTTCGACATTCACAACAATTTCATCAAATAAATATATATATATGTCATCTTTATCCAATGAACCATTTATGAATATATATATTTGATGAAATATATATATTTATATGTAAAATACATATTTATGTATGAAATACATATTTATGAAGAAATATTTATATATAATATATTTTATAAAAAGATATAACACTATACATGTATATATAAGTATAAATATACATACTTTAAAATATATAAGCATATATAATATATATTAGGTTGATGCAAAAGTAATTGTGGGTTTTGTCATTACTTTTAATGGCAAAAACCACAATTACTTTTGCACTAAACTAATATATAATATATATTTATATATATAAATTTATTTAAGAATTATGATTTAAAAATTATATATATAATTTAAGAATTATAATTTATTATATATGTACATATACAAATATTCACTAATGAACTAACATTAAAAAAAGTTGTTTTATTCTTCTAAAATGCCCATCAACCAAAGAGTAGATAGAGAAAATGTGGTATATATACACCATGGAATACTATTCAACTATAAAGTGGAAAAAATTATGACCTTTCCAGCAACTTGGATGGAGTTGGAGGCCATTATTCTAAGTGAAGTAACTCGAGAATGGACAATCAATATCTTATGTTCTCATAAGTGGGAGCTAACCTATGTGAATGTGAAGGCATAAAGATGATATAATGGATTTTGGTGACTCAGCAGGGAGTGTGGGAAGGGGTGAGGGATAAAAGACTACATATTGGGTATAGTGTACACTGCTCTGGTGATGAGTGCACCAAAATCTCAGAAATCACTACTAAATAATTTACCTGTGAATCCAAAAACCACCTGTACTTCCAAAACTATTAAAACAATAAAAAATACCTACTTAATTATATGTCCATGATAAATTCTAGCATCCATCTCATTCCTACCCACAATCTGGTATTTTAATGCTGATGTATTCAAAATTATCACAAGGTAAAATTATAAATTTTACATATGAGAAAGAATTTCATGAGATAAATTAAAATGATATAGGAAATCACAAATGAGAATAATAGTAACAAATGAGAATCTGACAGAGATAGGACAGGTAAGTTGAATAAAAGAACATTGGCCAGAACGACAAAGATTGTGTCTTTTGGAAAACTAAAGAAGCCCTTGAATTTTTTTTCCAGGAATGACCCTGTTAATGAATATGCACAAAAAATAAAAACTGTGCAATGTATGATACTATTTTATGCATTTTTTCAGAGAAAAAATGTATGCATAAAAGTACAAATCAACATCAAATCAACCTTCATTCTGAGAAGTACAGCATAGTTTTGAATATAAATACAATTTTGCTAAATGTGTGACATTTATAAATTTTTATAAATGTATGATTTTTATAAATGATTTTTATAATTTTTTTCAAATTATACTCCCAGTCAAAACTTTTGTCACAATTTGCGATGCATTTTCAGTTACATCAAACTAAAATAATTTTTATAAATTTTTAAAAAACTTTTACTCCCAGTCAAACTTTTTGTCACAATTTATGATGCATTTTCAGTTACATCAAACTAAAAAGCTTCTGTACAGCTAAGGAAACAATAAACAGAGTGAAGAGACAAGCTACAATGTGGGAGAAAATGCTTGCAAACTATATACATTACTAGGGGCTAATATCAAAAATATATAAGAAATTCAACTCAATACTAAAAAAAGACAATAATCTGATTAAAAATGGGCAAATGGCCTAAATATTTCTTAAAAGTAGGCATACAAATGGACTATATATATGTGAAAAAAATTTTCAGCAAGACTAATTATCAGGGAAATGCAAATCAAACCACAACGAAATGTTACCTCACCCTGATTAGTATGGCTACTATCAAAGAGACAAAAGTTAAAAAGTGTAGGCAAGGGCGTGGAGGAAAGGGAATCCTTTTACACTATTGGTGAGAACATAAAATAGTATATCTACTATGAAAAACATTATGGTGCTTCCTCTAAAAATTAAAAATATAACTTCATGTGATCCAGCAATCTCAGTTCTCCTTTAAAGTGCATTCCAACTAAATTGTCTTTTATGGTGCCTATTATTCTTGGATCATGAAGCATCCTTGCATTATTGTCCCTATGTTTAAGATGAGGAAACTGAATTTCAAGAAAATATGATAGCTTGCTAAAACAGTTATTATTGGGTAGAGAGAATTAAGTATAAATAATTGTTAACTAACTATAAAAGTTGCTAACTGAATAACTTAAAAGGTAGTAAGAGAACAACAAGCTATCAAGTTAGCAACTAAAGGAAGAGGTTACCTACCACACATAGGGACGGACAAATAAAGAGAAGAGGTTAGGATTAATAAAAGTACAAATTTAGAGAAGGTGTCTCAGTGATGCTGAATCTCAGACCTCTCAACAGGAGCACGTGTAACTCAGGGTGTGTTAGTCCATTTTCACACTGTTGACATACACGAGAGTGGGAAGAAAAAGAGGTTTAATTGGACTTAGTTTCACATCTGTAACAATGTGAAAGGGGAAGCCTCAGAACCATGAAGAGATATGAAAGGCACTTCTTACATGGCAGCAGGCAAGAGAAAATGAGAAAGAAGCAAAAGTGGAAACTACTGCTAAACTCATCAGATCCCGTGAGACTTATTCACTATCACAAGAATGTCATGGGAAAGACTGGCACCCATGATTCAATGACCTTCCCCTGGGTCCCTCCCACAATACTTGGGAATGTTGGGAGATAAAATTCAAGTTGAGATTTGGCTGGGGACACAGCCAAATCATATCATTCTGTCACCAGCCCCTCCTCACATTTCAAAACCAATGATGCCTTCCCAACAGGCCCCAAAGTCCTAACTCATTTCAGCATTAACCCAAAATTCCACATTCCAAAGCCTCAATTGAGACAAGGCAACTTCCTTACACCCATGAGCCTGTAAAATCAAAAGCAAGCTAGTTACTTGCTAGATACAGTGGGGGTCCAGGTATCGAGTAAATACAGCCATTGCAAATGGGAGACATTGGCCAAAACAAAAGGATTGCAGGGCCCATGCAAGTCCAAAATATGGCCGGGCAGTCAAATATTAAAGTTCCAAAATGATCTCCTTTGACTCCAGGTCTCACATCCTGGTCACACTGATGCAAGAGATGTGTTCCCATGGTCTTGGGCAGCCCTGCTCCTGTGGCTTTGCAGGGTACAGCCTCCCTCCAAGATGCTTTCATGGGCTGACGTTGACTGTCTGCAGCTTTTCCAGGTGCACGATGCAAGCTGTTTGTGGATCTACCATTCTGGGGTTTAGAGGACAGTAGCCCTCTTCTCACAGCTCCACTAGGTGGTGCACCAGTAGGAACTGTGTGGAGGTGCCAACCCCACATTTCCTTTCTGCACTGCCCTAGCAGAGGTTCTCTATGAGGGCCCCACTCCTGCAGCAACCTTTTGCCTGGGCATCCAGGCATTTCCATACATCTTTTGAAATCTAGGCAAAGGTTCCCAAACCTCAATACTTGACTTCAGAGGATCCCACCCTCTGAAGCCACAGCTTGAGCTCTACATTGTCCCCTTTCAGCCATGGCTGGAGCAGCTGGGACACAGGGCACCAAGTCCCTAGGCTGTACACAGCACGGAGACCCTGGGCCTGGCCCACAAAACCACTTTTTTTTCTTCTGTGTCTCTCGGTCTGTGATGGAGAGGAGCTGCCGTGAAGGTCTCTGACATGGCCTGGAGACATTTTTTCCCATGGTTTTTGGGATTAACATTAGGCTACTTGCTACTTACGTAAATTTCTGCAGCCAGCTAAAATTTCTTCCCAGAAAATGGGATTTCTTTACTATCACATAGTCAGGCTGCAAATTTTCCAAATTTTTATGCTCTGCTTCCCTTATAAAACTGAATGCTTTTAACAGCACCTAGGTCACGTTTTGAATGCTTTGCTGCTTAGACATTTCTTCCATCAGATACCCTAAATCATCTTTCTCAAGTTCAAAGTTCCACAAATCTCTAGGGCAGGGACAAAATGCTGTCAGTCTTTCCTAAAACATAACAAGAGTTGTCTTTACTCCAGTTCCCAATGAGTTCCTCATCTTCATCTGAGACCACCTCAGCCTGGACCTTATTGTCCATTGCTATCAGCATTTTGGGCAAAGCCATTCAACAAATCTCTGGGAAGTACCAAAGTTTCCCACATTTTCCTGTCTTCTTCCAAGGCTTCCAAATTGTTCCAACCTCTACCTGTTACCCAGTTCCGAAGTTGCTTCCACATTTTTGGGTATCTTTTCAGCAATGTCCCACTCTACTGGTACCAATTTACTTAGTCCGTTTCACACTGCTGATGAAGACGTATCCGAGATGCAGAAGAAAAAGAGGTTTAATTGGACTTACAGTTCCACATGGCTTGGAGGCCTCAGACTCATGGTAGGAGGCAAAGGGCACTTCTTACATAGTGGCAGGCAAGAGAAAATAAGAAAGAAGTAAAAGTGGAAATACCTGACAAACCCATCACATCTGGTGAGATGTATTCACTATCATGAGAATAGCACGGGAAAGAACAGGCCCCATGATTCAATAATCTCCTCCTGGGTCCTTCCCACAACATGTGGGAATTCTGGGAGATACAATTCAAGTTGAGATTTGGGTGGGGACACGGCCAAACCATATCATTGGGGGTAGGAGGACTAGGCAGAATGAGCCTGGTTCTATAAATATTGGAATAATAGCATACTGGATTCAACCACTACTATGAGAAACACCTACAACTTCCAGGGTGAAGAAGCTGGATGAAGTAAGGCATGGTGACAAATGAACAGGAAATCAACCTGAAGCTAACAGAGATCAAACAGGTAGGAACATGTCCCTTCTTCCTCCTCTAGCCTGGCTATAATCTCCCAATCACGCCCTGTATTGGCATAGCTGAACACAGAGCCAGATGAAAAAGTAGAAATGTGGTTTGCAGAGTCCTGGCACCAGCATCACAAAGAGTAAAGAAGAGTAGTTTAAAGATAAGAGATAATAGCTTAATAACTGGTATAGCCTACCCTCTTACCTATCCAGAATCTATATACACCCTTCAATACATGTTTGAACTACTGCTGTACAACAAAAACAACTCTATGTTCCTAACACTAACATGATGCAACCATCCTTCAAAAAAACAGATGTGCTTATTTCTAACTGTAATTTTATAATCTCATCTATATCTTCCTCCCTCACCCCATCCTCCACAAATTTAGGAAATGGCAAGTAACAGTAGCCATTGTATCTGACTTTGGGAGGCAGTCACACTACCCACTTGTGGATCATTTGCCTAAGTAAACACAGTTGATGATGATGGAAACAAGATTGAAGCCCAAATTGTCTGTCTCAAAATCTGAAGCCCATTCTAATACATAGAATGGTTTCTCAATACAATTTGATAGAATAAATAAGACCTAGTGTTACATAGATCAGTAGGGTGACTATAATATACAATAATCTATTTCAGTGGTCCTCAGCCCCGTGGCTGTAGACCAATACCAGTTGGTGGCCTGTTAGGAACCAGACCACACTTCAGGAAGTGACTGTGGGTGGGCCAGCGAGCATTACTGCCTGAGCTCTGCCTCCTGTTAGACCAGCAGCAGCATTATATTCTCATAAGAGTGTGAACCCTATTGTGAATTGCATATGTAAGGGACCTAGGTTGTGGGCTCCTTGTGAGAATCTAATGCCTGATGGTCTGAGGTGCAACAGTTTCATCGCAAAACCATTCCCCCACTCCTATCCTGGTTTGTGGAGAAATTGTCTTCCATAAAACTGGTCACTAGTCCAAAAAGGTTGGGGATCGCTGATGTACTGTATCTTTCAAAGTAGCTAGAAGAGAGTAATTCGAATGGTCTAACATAAAGAAAACACAAATATTTAGGGTGATGGAAATCCCATGTATACATATTGGGTCTTTAAAACTTACATTAATGTATTATATTACCATATGGACTTGAAAACTATGTATATCTATGTGCATCAATATAAAAAAAAATTTCTCAGTCATATCAGTTTAGACACTGCTTCAGTGTAATATGAGGTGGCTGTACTGAAACAACATTAAAACTTATGACTAATTTAAAAACAGTAAACTAGAGAAAAGAGGCAAAATAATCCAGTTCTTACTATAGCGTTATATTAGCAGATCTAGCACCAATTAAAATTTGAGAAGTAAATATTATAACAAAACGCTTCTATATTACCTAGGGATTTGGTGTAATCCTCACTTGTACAGTCCTTCATCACATTACCTAAATACTTAATCTAGTTATTTCCTCTGACAGTTCATTTTGATCTTGTCTGTTAAATTAGCCATAATATTGGAGAGAAAGAAAGCAAGAATGAGAGAAGGAGCAATAGATAAAAAACAGAATCATTCTTTGAACATTCACATACAGGAGAGAAAGATTAATATATGGCTTTGCTTATTCAGTACCATGACAATACATTTGTTGTTGGAATACTTCTGAATAAATTTAACAATTTTATGTTTCCTATATGATAATAAAGCACATTATGGCCCACTGCTACTGATGAGATTTTCCACCTACAGCCAGGTGTGTTCAAATGAGAGTTTTCAACTAATAGCGTTCAGCTTTTTTTTCTTTGTTATTCATGAGTGATTTAGGAATATATAAAAAAAAAACACTGTTACGAAAAATGGTTCATGATTTTTATGGAGGTTAAACAGTTCATAATTTTCCTCTAGTGGGAATGAAATGCAGCAAGAGTAACATACATGTTGGAATGTTAGACTTCTGTTTTCATAAAGTGGAATACTCCACTTATTTATAGCTGCAAATGAGGCTTAAAGGCCAAGACAAACATTTGAAGAAATTGACGAAAGAAGCATAAGGAAAGGAAAATGAGAAGCCGTCTCAAAGCCACTGCATGCATATTGTTTTTTTGTCTGTGTTTTGCTGTGAAGAACATTTATGAAGTCCTATGTCAGTGATATGAACTGAAGGGCTTTCTGCTGTTAGGCTTTCCATGTGGGATTATCATCAGGTTTTAGGAATTCTCACCTCATATTTTCCTCTAAGAAAGTTTCCCTACAATGACAAATATTTTTTGTTGTTTTTTTTTTTAATTTTATTTTTTTTTTATTATACTTTAAGTTCTAGGGTACATGTGCATAACGTGCAGGTTACATATGTATACATGTGCCATGTTGGTGTGCTGCACCCATCAACTCGTCAGCACCCATCAATTCATCATTTATATCAGGTATAACTCCCCAATGCAATCCCTCCCCCCTCCCCCCTCCCCATGATAGGCCCCAATGTGTGATGTTCCCCTTCCCGAGTCCAAGTGAGTTTTTTGTTGTTTTTAAGCATTTCTAATTTACTTGAAGGATATTGTCTTGTATTCATATAGTTTTAACCACATATTTATGTCTTTACTTCTACTGCATACTTTTTGCTGCTTTATGTTATAGTTGAGCAATACTTTAAGACATGCTCCTTTTTTTTCTAGAAGCACCTATCACATAGTAAGTATCCATTACATAATTTGTGACTGCGCAAAATAATGAATTAATTGTAAATGACAGAATAAACTAAACCTTTTGGTGTGACTGTATTTTATTTATCCATGTACCCTCTGAGTTTAGCACAGTGTCTATCACATTGTTGGTGTTAAGTAAATAAATAAAGGGGAGGAAGGGATTTAAGGGATGATTATGAAGAAAAAGGCATGAGAAAGAATACTAATTTGGGATTCAGGCAGTTCTGAGTTTCAAAAAAAATCTTTCTACAACACTGTGTAATTTTAAATGAGTTACTTAACTTCTTTGAGCTTTAGTCTCTATTTATGATAAGAATATAGATTGGCATGAGAGGTAAATGATAATGAATGTGAAATTCCTAACATCATACAATATAGAGTGAAGTTTTTCATGGATTTGAATGACAAAGTCCCTATAAACATCTAGGAGACAGGAATTCAACTACCTTATTAGATAACTGAAGGAAAGGTTGTTACTTTTAATACAACAGGTTTCCATACCACAGTAAAGCAGAATCAAAGTGAATGGGCAAAAATGATGTTCTTGGAAGGATTCTGACATGAAAAGAAGATTATATATAGGCTATATCATGATACCGAGAAAATACTAAGGCATGTTTATGATAATTCATTGGTTTCAATATTTTCTCTTCTATGACACTGATGAACTACTGAATCAGAGTTGCAAATACCTTTGTCTTGCAGTGCAGTTTTATCTCAGTAAAGATAATGTGGAAGTATCAGTAAAACAGACAGCATTTAAAACTTGTTAAAATATACAAATAATATCATAGAAGGTTTAACAAGAAATGAGGAAAAATATTATTAGCTACAAGTGTAGAACCCTAAAGAGGTCATTATAATTTGGGGGTATTCCATTCCAGTTTTCATAAGCATATGTATTTACCTGACAGTAAACATTGTAGTAAGGAAATATTGCATATTTTTTATTCAACAGTTTTCTTCATCATTAAAGAGTAATCATATTATTTATTTTAATGATTATATAACATGTGTGTAGTATCCCTTAACCATTCCTATAATATTGAATATTTGTATTATTTTTTCATAATTATAAATAAGAATGCTATGAGCATCTTTGTGCATCTGTGAAACATTTACCCACAGTAAACTTCTGGAAATGAGATTACTGCATTTCAGCATTTTGTGGTTTTGCCAAATGTCATTACAGAAGAATTACCAGCTCACTGTATATAAGAATATTTAAAGGTCCCATGTTCTTTTCTCTTTTTAGGTGTTTGATGTCTCTAGTCATGATACTGTGGGTTTTGCATTTGCTCATTGGTGCCTCTCAAAGTATTCAATTTCTGTTTTGTGGCAGAAAATTCTTGTTGTGAATTCTAACTTTCACCTTGTTTTTCATATCTGTTTCAGGTCCTAGGCTAGTAGCCTTACTCTTGGTATTTCTTTATGTAAGTGTTCAGTCTGAATGGTACCAAACCTCTGACTTATTCTGCCTTAGAAGCTCAGCTGGTAGCTTTAAATTTCTTTCCCAACAATATGAAGGTGACTCCTTGAGTTCTATCAGTTGAGATATATTGCATAGGCTTAATTATGATTTGCTGCTCTTTATAATGACAAGACACATAACTGGGCTCAGAAGTACATTAAAAAATGATTTTTCCCGAGATAAATAGGGCTATGTGAGAATTACACCTGCCATCTTTACCTCACCTACAATTTATTTTAACCAAAATTAACTAAGGTTAGCAAATTGTGGTACAAAACTTTCCACAAAAGTTTGCAGAAACAGTTACATGTAACCATTAGTTTATGATATAAAATGGCCATGGGGTTCTTTGGGATTGTGAGGAAAGAAAAGGATTATGCATCTCTTCCATTAATGTTGAAGCTCTGGAAGAATGGTAGAGAATGAAACTTGGAAGCCAGGATGAATGAGATTGGTAATGGATAACAGAGGTACAGAGCTTACCGTCAAGTGTTAAGGATAAATTCAGTCATCACAAGTGAACAGTGGCACTGAGTCAACATATAGTGTGATTTCCAGGTAAATGTAAGTAATTCAAGCTAGAATGAATGAATATGTAAACTAAGGAAGATGCAAGAGTGAAGGTCAGGTAATAATGAGAGCATTAATAGGCCAATACCCAAAGAAATGCTGTTAATATAAGAGTCCATTATTTCAATTGACCTTTATTCTATGTCACATTTCTATAATGTCTCCTTCCCAAGGCCACTAAGAGACTATGTAGATTATGACAAAAGTTTCTATTTTATGTCATATAAGACTTGGTTTACTCAAAAGAAAAATCCATAGAGAGAAAATGAAAATTTTCATTGACAGAATGAAATGGGTTTTAAACACGGTAGTCCAAAATCTTGTTAAATTAGGCTTTCAAAATAAATTTGAAAATGATTGCTAAAGTTTGACTTGGTATTCTAGATTATTCAAAGCTTATTAGTAAGGTAATTTGTTTTTAATGTCTTGGCTTAGTAATTATTTAGACTGCTTTTTATATTTAATAAAATAATGTTAATCTGGAAAATGATGATGGGGAATTAAATGATTCATCTAAGATATTTTTTATAAAATTGAAACATTACTAATCATTACGTGTATAGTTTATGTTCATGAATTAGGACTTTGACTTTAGTGAACAGTAATTTAACAGAACATTAACGAAGTATGGCTCTTAATCTAAAACACTAGATGTATTGATTAAAAAAAGGAATGTGATGGCAAGTAACTAAATCTAAGAAAATAGTTGGTCTTCATTGTGTTTACTAATTTGTTGGACAAATTTTGGCACTTCTTTGTATAGCACAATGGCAGATCAGAAGTCCTAAACTCTGTTATTACCTTGTCAGATAGTCTTAGGCTTTTCTTTCTTCTTTCGTCTTTGACATATGGGAAGGAACATGTGCCCTGACTATTCCACAGTGTTGTTATGAGCACAAATGGATAATAGATATGAAAACACTTTGACAATTTTAAAGTAGTATATTTCTAGAATTGCTTCCAAAATCTGGCACACTAATGTATTTGATAGAAGTTACCATTCCCCAATGAAGAATATTTAGATATCAAGAAAAATACAAGTAAATTAGTGCAGAAGATATAAAGATTTCATAATACATTATTTTGAAATCATAAAAATGTATAATTTGATATTATCAAGATAAAAATGAGAAATTTCAACTGAATTACTTTTATGAGAGAAAACACCTATTTTAAAAAGGCAAAGAAATATACATTTCAAAAATTCATGTTCACACAATTTTGGTATATGCATACTCTAAGTTGCATTTCACAAATTTCAGTAAAAATGTGTGTTTTAAAACAATAAAACATATTTTACTTGATTTTAGGCAAACCTTTACAATTCTGTTAAGATCATCTTAACCAAATGTAATATGCTGGCATTAGCCCAAAATTAACTGAGTTTGTCTTGTATAAACTGAAAAATCTGGCTAGACTAGGATTTTTAAAAGGAAAAAGTATAGGGAGTGATTGCAATTGTCAATGAAAGAGAATAAAAAGGGGTGATCTACTTTTAGTTACAATAGGTGGGAACAATTTAACTCCAAGGAAAGGTTGTAAAAATTAAAAATGGCTATTGCACGTTTGTTTGTGAATATTTAATTGAAGTATAGAGAGCTTGCACAATTTCAAGCTGTTAATCAATGACATCTAAATGCATATTAGCTAATGGATGTGTAAAATTGTGCTTATCTTGTCTTAGATAAATGTCTAATGAAAAATCATTTTGGGGGAAAATCTTCCCATCATTAAAGAAAACAAAATAACATTATGTGAAGCTGTATGTAACTTTAGAGAGAAATTAGGGTATTTTTCCCCACAATAGAGTACTATACTGGCTATTTTATATCTGGATTTTTCAGACCAGCTGAGAAATGTAGGTTTTTAGACACATAGACCAATGGAAAAGAATAGAGAACCCAGAAATAATTCTGCACACCTACAAAGATCTAATCTTTGTCAAACCTGACCAAAAAAAAAAAAAAAAAAAAAAAGCAACGGGGAAAGGACTCTCTATTCAATGAATGGTGCTGGGATAACTGGCTAGCCATATATAGAAGATTTAAACTGGACTTCTTCCTTAAACCATGTACAAAAATTAAATCAACATCGAATAAAGACTTAAATGTAAAACACAAAATTATTAAAACCCTGGAAGACAACCTAAGCAATACCATTCAGGACATAGGCACGGGTAAAAATTTCATGATGAAAAAGCCAAAAGTAATTGCAATGAAATCAAAAACTGACAAGTGGGATCTAATTAAAGATCTTCTGCACAGCAAAACATATGATCAACAGAGTAAACAGATGACCTATATAAAGGGAGAATAGGAGAAAATTTTTGCAAACTATGCTTCCAACAAAGGTCTGATATCCAGCATCTATAAGGAATTAAACAAATATAGAAGAAACAAGCCACCAACCCCATAAAAAAGTGGACAAAGTATATGAACGGACACTTTTCAAAAGAAGACATATGTGGCCAAAAAATCATGCAAAAAAAAAAAAAAAAAAAAAAAAAAACAACTCAACATCGCTGATCATTAGAGGAATCCAACTCAAAACCATGATGCTATACTATCTAATACCTGTCAGAATGACTATGATTAAAATGCCAAAAAATAACAGATGCTGGCGAGGTTGTAGAGAAAGAAGAATGATTATACACTGTTGGTGGGTGTGTAAATTAGTTCAGCCATTGTAGAAAATAGTGTGGAAATTCCTCAAAGACACAGAGACAGACAAACCATTTGATCCAGTAATCCCACTAGTGGGTATATACTCAAAGATCAGAAAGTATTATATTACAAAGACACGTGCGCATGTATGTTCATTGCAGTACTCTTCACAAAGACATGGAATCAACCTAAATGTCCATCCGTGACAGACTGGATAAAGAAAATGTGGTATATACACACCATGAATACTATGCAGCCATAGAAAGGAATGAGATTATGTCCTTAGCAGGGACATGGATGGAACTGGAAGCTTTTATCCTCAGCAAACTAACGTGGGAACAGGAAACCAAACACCACATGTTCTCACTTATAAGTGGGAGCTGAACAAGGTGAACACATAGACACGGGGGAGAACACACACTGGGGCCTGTCAGGGTGTGGGGTCGGGGGAGGGAGAGCACTATGAAAAATAACTAATGGGCACTAAGCTTAATACCTGGGTGATGAAATATTCTGCACAAAAAACCCCATGACACAAGTTTACCTATGTAACAAACCTGCATCTCCTGAACTTAAAATACAAGTTAGAGTTGTAGGTGCTTTTGCCTCATAAAGGGTACTGCAGTTGATTTTCAGAGATCAATTTTGTTTGTTCAGATTTATATATAAGCTTACTAAAGCATGAGGCAATTAAATACATTTTCTCATACAGTGATTTTCTATATTCTAAGTAGAAATCATAAGCATGAGGCAAACTTCAGAATATTCTGGGACTTAGATTAATTCAAATGAAATGCTCAAAGGAACATCTATTCAAAGTTGTACTGCATGTTCAAATCTTAACTGAGATTTATAAAGACAAGTTTAGAAAATATGAGCCCTACAGCGTCTAAATTTAACACTTTGTTTATGTCAGCTTAAAATGAAGATACCTAAAATCACCTCTTCAGTAGCAAAGACAAACTTTTTTTTTTTTTTTTTTTTTTTTTTTTTTTTTTTTATAAAGAGAAAATGCAGTACATTTGTTCCATATCCTGTTAGGCTCTAGAAACTCAGGTTGTAGTAATGTAGATAATCCAGTTTCATCAAACTTACCAAAGGTTTGTTAGACTTGTTGTAATAGAAATGTCTGTTTATATCTATATATAGATAAATATATACATTTCACTTTAAGGAAATGTAGAGTACACAACTCCAGTTTTAAAACAGATAAATCAGGAAAAGTTACTTATTTGTAAAAAGAGCTATACTATTATGAAAGATTCACAACATTTTAAAAGTAATCCCACTTACTCAACTTATTGTTTTTAAATGTATTTGATAAAATTCACTTACACTCAATGTTTAGGAAGACATTAATGAGATAAAGCAGGTACCCATGTATTCACTTAGAATGTAATGCTATGAAGGCAGTAACATATAGATGTTCCATCTCCTTCCATAAACATAGATAAATTTATTTTTGAAAATGTGTAAGTTAATTGCATATAATTTAAATGATGTTTTGACTAATGAAATACTAAAGCAGTCTTAACAGATACATTAAAAGTCAAATCACTTAGGTTCCTAGCAATGTTTTACTTCTTAACCCAAGTGGGTTACATAGGTGTTCACTTAGGTGGTAAGTAATTCACTGAACTGTACAATAATGTTTTGTGCACATTTCTATAAGTCTGACACACTTCATTCCAAAAATTAAGTCAACTAGTAAGATTGGAATGGTGTAAGTATAAATTTATATTTTTGGAGAATCTTTCAAGGCCTGTTCCTCAATTTTAGCATGCAGAAAATAGTCATCCAAAAATTACAAGTGAAAAAAGAATCCTCTTTTTATAGAATGGGTCAGGAATATTCATTTGGCTAAATGATTTTCCATATAAACAAGAGTTATAGTTTTCTGCCAAGAAAATGTACTCTAAAAGTTGGAAAGAAACTCAATGATTCTTATATTTCCCTGTGGGCTGAATTTGGGTCTGTAGAAGGAGGAGGAAGGAGGAGGCTGGAATGGAGAGGGAGAGGAAGAGGTTGAGAAGTAAACTTCATTTTATGAGGATATAAAAATCAAAGGCGATTTCCCCAGAACTTTAACTTTAGATGAGGACAGAAAGATAGTTGGTGAGATTATTAAATAAGAAACTCATAACTTAGTGGCATTTTATGAATTAAAATATGTTCAAATTATCCAAGTTTACATAAACACTGAGTATTTGAAATTCACAAAAACAACATTTTCATTAACTTGATAAATTGTTTTTTAAAACCTGTGAATTTGATGAATTTTATTCTGCTGACATTTTAAAGGTATATTCTCCCTCTCTAAGAGCAAATGGGAAAATCATTCAAAAGACCTACGTTCAAATGCTAGTTGCTGTTACTGACAAACTGTGAGATCTTAATGTCTCTAGGACTGTATAACTGAGACAGTAGCACCTAAGTCTGATGCAAAAGTACCTGATATACATATTTTTTTGATCAAATGTTATCTGATTACTTCTTTTTTAAAAGAGAGTGGAAAGATTTCTTGTGCCTGCTGAAGTGAAGTAAGCCTCTTACCATTTAACTCTGATATAACCCTGATTACAACTAAAATTGATTATGGAAAAAATATGGAAAACAATATGGGGACCTCAAAATGTAAATAATAGCAGACAGTTTGGGAAAGGAAGCCAAAATCTAAAGAAAGACTAGTAAGTTATCTTTTTTCTCCTGTAGCAGTATACTTGACTAGCAGGCAGAACATATTGGGGAATTGTGCAGTAGGTACAGACAACAAAAACTTCAAGAGGAATTTATCATTGTGACCACAATGCAAGTAAAAGGGTCCCCTTAAGCCACAGAGTAGAAGGGAAATACGGAGCGGGAGGATGGAATCCTGTTTTCTTCTTTTTCTTTCCTACCCTTCCTGAATCCAGCACTGGCTGCTAAATTTCACTGCTGCAATTCAGAGGTACCTAAAGCCCCAAGAGAAACCTCATGTCTTTGGATAAGGACTAAGGAAAAGGAGGCTCTGTTCTGCAAAGAGTTTGGGGGAACTCTCCATGTTTTTTTTTTTTTTTTTTTTTTTTTTTCTCTTTATTCTCATTCTGCCTATTTAAAGTAAACTGTGAACATGTGCAGATAACTGAAACACTGAGAGAATTCCGTAGTTCTGGCCAGAGAAACAACAAGCCCCTGAGATCTGCAATGCATAAGGAAAATCTCAAAGATGAGAGAGTTGGAGAAGTATACCCCTAAATCTGTGTTTGAACTGACTGAAATCCCAGGCTCATCCCCAGGCTGCAGATGTGTGGAACACACCCAAAGAAGCGTAGCAAAGGTTTTGACATTGTTTGTATAAATATAAACTACTGCCCACGTCCCAAATTAACTCTGAAAGTGGCGCATGTGAGATGTACAACCAAAGGGCATAGCAAAGGTCATTTGTAATATCATCTGCAGAAAGAAAGAACTTGTGGTATAAACCTAACTTTGGCAATTTCATACTAAAAGAACAGACACATTTCTCTAGAGGATTTTTAACTGGACTCAGAGTCCCACAACATAAATAAAAAATACTCATCACATAAAGAAAAATACTAGATAAAAATAAAACAAAGCATGAAAATATTACCAATGCTCAAGGAAAAAAGAAAGAACAAACAGATGCTGACCCCAACATGTCACAATTATCAGACAAAAACATTAAATAAGCTGAGATAATCACCCTCTGATGAAGTAAACACCTTTGAAATTAATGCTAAGATAGATATTCTTAGCGGAAAATATCAATTACCAAAAAATTGGAAATTTTATAATGAAAAGATTCCATATCTGAAATATAAACATTAGTTGGATGGGGTAATTATCAGAATACATTTGACAGAGAAAAAGGTAAGTAGAAAACAGATCAATAGAAATGCTAACTACATGTGAGACAGTCCCAGTAATTTCCAGAAATTGTTAAGGGACTCTTTAAAGAAGTCTGAGATACTGTAAGCAGGTGGAGACAAAAGCCAGTGGATTTGAATGATTACATTATGTGCGACCCCATATATTCTCAGAAACTGGGGAGGTCTATGAAAATTCAAACTACATTTGAAAGTCTGACTATATGTGATTTTTGCCTGTATGACATTTCAGAGTAGGCTTCTAGACCCATTCAAAACCCGATGCAAGTCAAAATTTCATATGTAAGTTGACAATCATTATCTTTCATGTAGAAACATAAACATGATACTGACTCTCCTGTTATTTTTCCTTTCAAGCATTAATTAAATTTGTCTATGTTAATTGGGTACAAACATATGCTTATTTGGAGTGTCATAACTTATGCATGTACTCTCCTGACCTTGGTGATTTCTCTTCAGATATCTCAAAGATTTTCAGTGAGAAATCTCATCCATTGCTATGGAATGGATATCTATGACTTCAATAATGACATGAAAACATAGCTAGGTTTTCTTTCAAGATCTAGGCCTTGGCTTTAATGATAGTATGAATATGAAAGCTGTGGGCTGGAGCCAGTGCTCCAGTTCCAAGGTAGCTCAATTTTATTTTCCAAGGCCAAGTCCCACATGCACTCTCTGGGGATGATTTATAGTTGTAGTTGTCAACTTCTTTTCGCTGTGTCTTACAAGATGGATAAAGATTGCATACGAAACACATTCTTTTAGACAGACTTCAATTTTAGTCATGGGATATGGAATACATTAAATGGTCTGCTGGTCATGTGATGTTCCTAGTGAATTCTGTATGTTTTTCTTCTACTAAAGAAGAAATAAAGGAATATATGTCAGTAAGGATAATATACAAATGAATAAGCTACGTAAGATAAAATATTGGTAAACTTTGTATTTTAACTTTGCACAGTAGCAAATTACTGGCAACACATGACTATGTCATGATGTAATAATATACAGGTTGAGAACTGCTAATCTGAACCATGTGTCCTATGGCCTCTAGCTTGTATAGAGGGGGGCAATGCAAAAACCTGGCCCTTATTTTTCCAGCTTTATTGAAAGATAATCAACCAATAAAAGTAGATATCTAAAGTATATAATGTGATGTTTTGATATATGTATACATCGTGAAATTACTACTACAATCAAGCTAATTAACATATTCATCATCACATAGTTATCTTTGCATATACGTGTGTTCATGGTGCGAACAATTGAGATCTACTCTCAGCAATTTTCATGTCTATAATATATTATTATTAACTATGGTTAACATGCTGTACTTTTGGTCTCCAGAATTTATAACGGAGTTTTTACTCTTTAATCATTATCTCCCTTTGTCTCCCTCCCCCATTCCTTCATAACTATCATTCTAGTCTCTGCTCCTGTGAGTTTGACATTTTAGATTCCTAATACAAGTGATATCGTGTGGTATTTGTTTTTCTGTGTCTGGCTTATTTCACTTAGTATAATGTTCTCCAGGTTTATTCATGGTTTTGCAAATGGTAGGATTTTCTTCTTTTTAAAGGTTGAATGATATTTGGTTTTGTGTTGCCTTTTATTTATTTTTCTTGGCTAATTGATCGGTCTGAAATTTTCAGTGTTTGTTGAGTAGAAGGGATGACAGTGGGCATCCTTGTTTGTTACTGATATTAGAGAAAAAGCTTCCAGATTTTCACCATTTTGTATGATTTCATCTGTAATCTTGTCATTTATGACCTTTATTGTGTTGTGATACATTCCTTCTATACCTAATTTATTGAGAATTGTATCATGAAAGGATGTTGAATTTTATCAAATGCTTTTTCTTTGCATCTATTTAGATGGCCATGAGATTTTTGTCCTTTATTTTGTTAAGGTAGTATATCACATTGACTTATTTGTGCGCATTGAATAATTCTTATATCCCAGAAATAAATCCCATTTGATGATGGTGTATGGTATTTTGAGTGTACCGTTAAATTTGGCTTGCTGGAATTTTTGTTGAGAATTCTGTATCTACTTTCATCAAGGATATTGGCCAGTAATTTTGTTTCCTTGCAATGTCTTTGTCTGGCTTAGGTAATGGGGTTATACTGGCTTTATACAAATGAGTTTGGAAATGATATCACCTCGTTAATTTTTTGAAAGAGTTTTAGAAGAATTGTCATTAATTCTTCTTTAAGTATTTGGTAGAATCCACCAGTTAAGACTTCTGGTACCGAACTTTCATTGTTGATATACTTTAGATTACAGTTTCAATCTCATTACTTATTGGTCTGTTCAGATTTTCTATTTTTTATGATTCAGTCTTAGGAGGTTTTATGTTTCTTGGAATTTATTTCTTCTACATTATCCAATTGTTGAGATGTCATTGTTCATATTAGTCTCTTAGGATCTTTTGTACTCATGAGGTATCACTTCTAATGCCTCTTCTTTTTTCTATTTCATTTATTTGAGTCTTCTCCATTTTTCTTGGTTAGTTTATACAAAAATTTGCCCATTTGGCTTATATTAACAAACAACTTAGAGTTTTGTTGATCTTTTCTATGATTGTCCTAGTCTCCATTTCATTTATTTCTGACCTGATCTTTGTTATTTCCTTTCTTCTGCTATATTTGGGCTTCTCTTAATCCAAAATAAAAGCTAAAATTATATATATATATAGTATATTTATATATTAATTAATTTAGTAATTGTTGGCCGGTTGTGGTGGCTCACACCTGTAATCCCAGGACTTTGGGAAACTGAGATAGGTGGATCACTTGAGATCATGAGTTTGAGATCAGCCTGGCCAACAAGGTGAAACCCCGTCTCTACTAAAAATACAAAAATTTGCCAGGCCTGGTGGCGGGCGCCTGTATTCTCAGCCATTTGGGAGGTCGAGGCAGGAGAATCCCTCGAACCCAAGAAGGCGGAGGCTGCAGTAAACTAAGATCATGCCACTGCACTTCAGTCTGGGTGACCAAGTGAGACTCTGTCTCAGAAAAAAAAAAGTGATTGTCTTCTATTTGAGAGTAGGGGAGATGCATTTTTCTAACTCTGTAAACTTGGGCAAGTAACTTAATCCATTTGTCCTCAGTTCTATCATCTGTAAATTAGGGGTAATAATGTTAATTATTTCGTATGGCTGTTGTGATAATTGAATGTGTTAATGTATGTGTAGTTAGCTTTGAACAGTGGTTGGGACACAAGACACCCCATGCATTCACTTTTTTTTTTATGTTTCTTTGACTATCCTCACAGAAATAAAAGTTTATGAGAACAAGAAAAAAAAAAAATAGGGCTTAATTTGTTCTTGTTTTTCTAGTTCCTTGAGGTGTAAACTTAGGATATTTATTGAAGATATTTCTCTTTTTATCATGTAGGTATTCGTCACTATAAACTTCCTAGAACTGTTTTGCTGCATTCCATAAGTTCTGGTATGTTGTACTTCCATTTTCAATTGTCTCAAAACATTTTTTATATTCCTTTTTATTTACTTTTTCAGTCACTAATTATTCAGGAGGATGTTGTTTAATTTCCACATACTTGTGAATTTTCCAGTTTTTCTCCTGTTATTGATTTCTAGTTTATAGCATTGGGATCAGAAAAGATGCTTCTTAAGATTTCCATGACTTCAGTTTGTTAAGACTTGATTTATACACCATTATTACAGTATTAATGTATTCTGAATTTGACTATATATTTACCTTTTCCAGTGAGGTTTACACTTTCATCTGTTTTCATGTTGCTAATTGCAGCTGTATGCCTTCATGTTCCCACGCAAATGCCTACAGCTGGCCTTTGCAACTATGTTTGGCAGTTTTTCTCATTCAGCACTTCTAATATATCATCCCACTCTCTCCTGGCCTGCAAAGTTTCTGCTGAGACATCTGTCACTAGCTTAATTGAAACTCACTTGTATGTAATATGCTTCTTTTTGTTGTTGTTTTCAGGATTCTCTCTGTGATTTTTTTTACTAGGTCTTGGTGAAATATTCTTGTAATTCAGAGCTTCATGTAACTGAATGTCCATATTTCTGCACAGATTTGGGAAATATTTAGTGACTAATTCTGTAAACAAGCTTTCGGCCCTCTGTTCTTTCTCCTCCTTCAGAATTTGCACATAATGCAAATATTTTCTCTATCGATAGTATCCCATTCATCCCTCAAGCCTCCTTCATTCCTTTTCATTCTTTGTAAACTTTTTTTTCTTTGACAATAATTTCAAATGGCTTATTTTTGAGTTTGTTGATTCTCTCTTCTATTTCAATGAACCTGTTGTTGATGCTTTCTACTGTGTTTATTAGTTCAATCATTGCATTCTCAGACCTAAAATTTCAGTTTGGTTCTTTTATATGTTTACTCTTTATTGAGCCTCTCATTTTGTTTTTGTAATGCTTTCCTGGTTAGTTGAGCTGTTTATCCGTGTTTTCTTGTAGTTTTCTGTCCTTCTTTTTAGAACAATTTCTTTGAATTTTTTTCTCAGGAAATTTTTAGATTTCCATTTCGTTGGGATTGGCTATTGGAAGTTCACTGGTTCCTCTGGTGAAATCATGATTCCCTGATTCTTCTTGATTCTTGCAGCCTTGCATAGGTGTCTGCACATCTGAAACAACAGTCAACATTTACAGGCTTAAATGGCTGCCTTTGGTAAGGAAAGACTTTCCCATTGATGGAAGATAACACTGTAGTGCACTGTGGCACTAGGCACTAACTGTAGGGCATGTAGCATCTCTGGGTCCAAGGAGGTGTGTTTTTTTATTGATTCAGGTTGCTGGGGTCCGTGACATTGGAAATTTCATGGGCTTTGGTGGTAAGAGCTATGGAGCCTCCACAATGAGTGTCAGAGCTGTTGAAGTCTCCAGTGGTTCCTCTGGTTCCAGTGGCAAGAATCTGGGGCCACCAGCAGTGGGGCTGGAGACATCAATCACCAGTGTGCACATGCTGTGTCCAACTGCAGGTACATGCATTGCTACAGGGGTCAGGGCTGGCTTCCTACATGCACACAGCTGCAGAGGCCAGCTCTGGGTACATGCATGGGATTGCTAGCAACATGAGTGAACATGTCGGCAAGGACCAGAACTGGTAGTGTACATGCACACAACTATAGAAACAAGCTTCTCACACAAGTGTGGCAGTTGGAGCCAGGAATGGGTATTGGGGCTGGCTGCATGTGCTTGTGCTTGTATGGGGGCTAGGGCTGTGGTATGCACATGTGTAACTTTGGCATTATGAATAAGAAATGGGAGTTGAAGCTTGCTGCATGTATGTGAACTGCTGCAGGATCTGGGCCTAGCCGTGTGCATACACATAGCTTTAAGGGCCAGTTACAGGTGTTTTCATGGTGGTGAGGACTGGCAGCAGGGTTGGGGTGGCTACCTGCATGACCATGACTGTAGGATCAGCTAAAGACATGCATGCATCATTTGGAGCCATTGCCAATTGCAGAGGACCTAGCTGTTTGCAGGCACTCATGCACTGACTGTGCTGGGTCCTGGGGCCAGGGAGTCTGCAGTGGCTCTGGCTGGGGTGGTTCTTGGTAAGGGAGAAGTAAAAGAGAGGAGGGTCAGACAACTGGAATCTGTGAAGGTAAAACCAGTACTCCTTGGCAGCAAAAGGTGCAGGGTTTGTGTGGTGGCTATGCTAGCTGTTGGTTTCCTTAGCAGGAAAATCTACTTAGATCCTCTGCAGAACAGGCCACTAGGATCTGCAATGATGAATGCTGTGGGGTATTCAGTGGTGGAACCTGCAGGAAGTACAAGGTGGTCATGAAGCTCTTGAGGTTCTCAGCAGCAGATTGCTGGTATTCCCTAAAGAGCAGGACATTTGGGATCATTTTGGCACCTACCACATGGCTGATTCTGATATTCTCCACTGTTTGTTCCAGTAGTTTCTAGTAATATAGATATTCTGGTCTCCTCAGTGATTTGAGTAAAGGAAACCATAGCAGGACCTTAGGGGCAGTGTCTGCAGTCTAGAGAAGCTACTCATTTACCCTGCTCTCCTTCCCCCTATGAAGGAATATAACAAGCTGGGGATATTTCTCTCAACACTGAGCACTGCTGGGCCAGAAGATAGGATGATGCAGGCAAAATTAAACTGTTCTTCCTACACTTTTTGTGTGACTATCTTGTTTTTTTTTTCTTTTTTTTTTTCCTTTTTCTGTTTGCTCCAGTATGCTGTTGAAGTTGTTAAAATGAACTTCTGACTTCTCCAGAGCTATTTACGTTCATAGACAGCTGTCCAATTGTTGTTTTTTACGGAGTGATAAAAACTGGGATCTCCTACTCCATAATCTTGCTGATGTCACTACCCTCAATATATTAATAAGAAACTGTATCCAAGAAATTCCCATAACTCATGAGCTAAATTATAGAATTTAAAAATGGTTAGCTTTTAAAAAGATATTAACAGCAATATATCAGGAAATAAATAATTTTTATTCATCTTATATTAGTAAAACTACAATTAAAACTAACTTAATTTTTTATCAATATATATTAAAAAGTCCCTTTTGTGTTATCAATTGACTATGGTTTTAGAAGTTTCTCCTTGATCAATTTGTAGACTAAACTTCCTTCCTTAATGTAATTAGATTTTTATCTGCATTTCTCATATATACAAACACACTCATAAAAGTTTCAAAAATACACATGTCTATCTCAATTAATGATCACAAAATGAGTCCATCCTGTAACTAACATCCAGAGTAAGGAATAAAAACATTATCAGCATCTCATCCTTTTCTCCCAAGTCTCTCCCAATAATTATACCTCCTTCCTATCAGATAAAATATTATTTCACTTCTTTGAATGTGCTCTGTACTTCAATAAAGGGAATATTATTTCTAAAAACGTTTGTATTCAACTTTATAACCTATAATTAAAAGTTTTAGAGAACCCTAAGATGCCCATTTTGTGATGATTCCTTAGAGAAGAAACGTGAATTAAGGAATTCTTTCTATACCAACAAACTTCACTTGTTCAGGATACCAAGTTTTTAGACCTCTCACCAACAAAGCTTTGTCTTCCCCTCTTGAGGACAAAGTGTCAACTAAGCTTTCATACTCATTTGAAGTTATTTTCTGGTTTGGGAGACACTTGAGGAACAAAAAGTAGATAATTACTCTTATTACTCAATTATTTCACAATATGCTTTATTTTTAACATATCTTGGAAAAGAATGAGACAGTATTAAATTGATAAAGATAGTTTGGAGGAATTATTAATGAATTCATCACCTTATATTAACAGTAGATATTTTTATTTAACGCCTAGAGCCCATTGTCGCTGCCTTCAGAAAAACACACGAGAAGTGTGTCCAAAATAGTTGAAGGGATTAAAAGTAAAAAGTCAGATAAATCAATCACAAACCACAATTGATATAGTAACTTAACTGACAAGCTTGGCAGAAAAAAATTTCCATGCAGAATGCTGTGCCAATGGCAATTGTTTTGTTCTCAATGTTTTTGTCTTGTTCTCAGTACAGCTCTGACTGGTGGTATTTGAGGAAAATGCCAAACCCTTCCTTTCCTCCTTTTCTGACATGTATACTGGATACCCACCATATATTCACTGAATTATGTAGCCCCTCTCAGAAATATTGAAGCCCCCAGAGTGTCATTAACCATGATCTATGTAGGTTCTTGTCAGAATTAGACAAAAAGTAAAATTATAGTGGTGTGCTGGTGCCAGTCTAGTTAAAAGTCTGTCATCTCTGCCATTATAAACCTCTATTTCCTGTGCTTTATAACTCAGCTGAGAGAATTTGCCTTCCAGTCAATAGAGTAGCTGAGAGAGCGTCAATGTTTCAAACATATATATTTTTTAAATCTGGAAGACAATAAATAAAATCTATTCAGCTAATATTCTGTACTGAAAGAATGTGTGTGTGTGTGTGTGTGTGTGTGTGTGAGAGAGAGAGAGAGAGAGAGAGAGAGAGAGTATGTGCACGGGGAAGTGTGATTTTATCATACAGGACTTATTTTGAAGCAGAAGAATAAAATCAGTGTTCTTTAAATATGAACGTTTAGGAAGCAAAGGAGAAAATATGCAATCCAATAATATTGGAATCATAGCTTTATAATTATCAGCACTTTGCTTGCCTTTTACCCAACTCTCCTCATCTCTGTTCCCAGATAATTTAATTACTATTAGTATATTTGGTAAACATCATATTGTTATTTAGGCTATTGAAAGAGATAAATGGATTCTAAACTGACTATATTCTGAGTGGCAGTGAATCTTTTACCAGGTATGTAAAACAGTTTGTTACCTCTTTGCTTATGTTAAGAACATATTCCCCTTTTGAATAGAGTCTGTGCATTGAAAACTTGTTGTCTATAGTCGTCATCTACAATAGATCTCAAACAATTTTTACAATGTTGTTGCATACTTGTTAAATAGGTTTTTCACTTCAGGGTTTTTCAGAAATCAGAAATAAAGGCAGTGAATTATGAGGGCCTACTTTGTGTAAGCTGCTTACTATGTGTTTTCTATTTTCAACATAATAACACTTTGAGCTTGGTAATTTTGTTCTCATTTTATATATAAAGAGGCACAGCAAAGAGAAATTAAGGACTAGACAGGGCTGCACAGCAGGCAACCATGAGAGTAGAGATTAAAATCAAATTTGATGTGATTCCAATGTCTATAAAATTTTCCATCACAATTACTTGGAATCAAACTTTAATTTCCTTGAAAGGGAAGGAAACAAATGTTTGGTGAATACCTACTCTGTGCCAAGCAATTTTAAAGTGCTATTGTAAATTTAATTTTTATGACAAGTTGAAAATTAAATAGTATTATTTACTATTAAGAGATAAACTAGGGGTTAGGATGATTAATCATTAACAGTTTGTCAGAGGTACCTAGTTGTAGAGTGAGGCTTGTGTATGTCTAACTGCAAATCCGATCCTTTTTCTTCAACTATAACATTGGAATTTGACTTCTAAAATGTAATGCTCTAATCAATAAAGAGTAATAATAGGATTACAGTCATGTTTTCACCTTTCCATTTATTCCATGAATATTTACAAACACATATTGTGTATACAAAACACTGTGCTAGGCACTGAGTTATTCCTGGAGTGCTTGTTGGTTGCTTATATACAGTTTTATCTTTCTGCTCTCTTATGTTCACCTGTTTTCACTTTTAGCTTTCTTTCAATGATGCAAAAACCATTATTTCACAAGGAACAATTCATGGGCCAGTTCTTAAAAACAAAATCCATGAAATGAAGTGTTGTAAAATAAAATAAGTCTGAGAAATGCTGTATGGTATACCAGATTCTTAAAACTTCACAATGAATATTAGCATATTAAAGCTTTGAACAACCTTGCAGGAATAAAATCTGTTTAAAACAGAAGATAAACTTGTAGAACCGTATTTTTTTCATGTAACACCTATTAGCATTCCATAAAATTAGTGATCCAGGCAGCCTACTTTAAGAAATGCTGGCCTAGCTCATTAAATAGTACTGCCTATCCTAGAACTGCACTGTTTGCCAAAACATTTTCAGTAATATGGAATTCATTTTTAATAATGTAATTATTTTGGTATTTGTAATGTCATCACTTTGTAATGTCAACCAAATTAATGATAAATAAAATATTTATGGAGTTTGATTAATTCTATATGTCTTGGATTTTGTGTAAATATTATTTTTCTTATAGGAAATATATTATTCTGAAAGGGCACATTTTCATAATTATGTATTATTAGCTTGTACTACATGGAGGTTATCAAAATGAGAAGTAATGTTCACACTGACACATTCAACTTTTTCTAGCAGAAGAGCAAAATGTAATCTTTAAATGAAGACAGTGAAAAGAATAATGGTACATAGCTTAATTCAGAAAACTGCACATGTAAGATGTGTAAAGATTTTAGTCTTTTAAATTTTGGGGTAATAAAAATTACAAACAAGATAATTTATAATTTTCGTTTTCCTGAGTAAATTCATAGAACATTCCTTTTTTTTTTATTTTATTTTTTTTTATTATACTTTAAGTTCTAGGGTACATGTGAATAATGTGCAGGTTACATATGTATACATGTGCCATGTTGGTGTGCTGCACCCATCAACTCGTCAGCACCCATCAATTCATCATTTATATCAGGTATAACTCCCCAATAAAATCCCTCCCCCCTCCCCCCTCCCCATGATAGGCCCCAGTTTAAACAAGTCTAATAAAGGTATATATGTTCAAGGACGTTTCACATTTAAAATGCTCCACTTTGTAAAGCATATACTTTCAACACATGATTATTATAATATTCAGTGTTTTAGGTAAGTTAAATATGCAGCTCATTCAATTACCTGAGAGGGATCTTTTTAAAAACACATGGTTTGTATAGAGAATGCATTGTAAGTTATTCTGCCACTGAATTGTACTTGTCAAAATTATTTATATCTCTATTTTTCTGTAAAGCGATAGAATGAGTTTGGGGAAGGGAAAGGAATTAACATGTCATTTGGGTGTAGTCAAGAGCCAAGAGAGGAGGTACAGTTTACTTGTTATAATTGGGTGGAAACAACTGGCCACTCAGAGCCAAGAGAGTAAATACTAAAAATATCAATTAATAGGCAGAAATATTGCCAAGAGGAGCTATTAAAATCTATACAAAAATACCTGAGGGAGTTAACAATGATGATAAATTAGTGGAGACTGCATGTTGATGTTTAATTGCATCCCTGCTATAGCTTTCACCTTCATCTTCATATTCTACAATTTATTAGGCTTTTCTCAGGAGCATAGCCCTATCTAGAGACAAACCAAGATGTGACAGGAGGTCACCAGGCCAGGAACAGTAAGTCTAGTGCACTGGGGTCTCTGGGCTAAAAACCATAAGTCACTACCATGTTAAGGACCTTATATATGATGCATTGTCTCATTAATCATCTCTGCAATCACAATAAGTGAATATTTGATCATTATCCCATTTTACAGTCTCGATAATCTTATACTACATGGCATTGCATACTGAATCATCCATAAGGAGATAGTAAGTTTTGTAGTGTCACATTTCTGAATTCTAGACCCTCTTTTGCCACTTTTTGTGGCTGTGTGCGTGTGTGTGTTTGTGTGTATAAATATTTTGGAAGCACATATTATTAATCAGTAAAATAGAGATAGATATAGATATATTACAGGGTTATTATGAGTAAAGGAGATGATGAATGTAGCACACTGAATATAGCACCTTCCTCATAGTAACTGCTGAATGTATGTTAGATCATATATTGAAAAATTGTGTGTGTGTGTATATATATATATAATTTTTTTGAGACAGAGTCTCGCTCTGTTGCCAGGCTGGCGTGCAGTGGCACAATCTTGGCTCACTGCAACCTCCACCTCCTGGGTTCAAGCGATTCTCCTGCCTCAGCCTTCCAAGTAGCTGGGACTACAGGCACATGCCACCACACCCAGGTACATTTTGTATTTTTATTAGAGATGGTTTCACTATGTTGGCCAGGATGGTCTCAATCTCTTGACATCATGATCGGCCCACCTCAGCCCCCCAAAGGAAAAATTATATATTTTTATATACTCACCAAAACTTGAATATTCAGATTGATGTCAGCAAGATGGCAGAATAGAAAGGCCTGCATGTTCCTTCCCCTCACAAACACACTGATTTAACAACAAAACACATAAATTTCATGTGTGAATAATTCAGAAAATATTTGAGAGGCATCTGTACCATGAGTGAGCACAAAACCAGAAATGTCAAAGCCAATAAAGATATTTAAAATACCCTCTCACATCCTAGCACAGCACCCTATGAGCTAGACAAAATCCCCAACATTCCAGCTTCTCCCTAAGAATGGAAAAGTTGGAACATGAATCCAACACCCAAACATTTTTGAGAGCTTCCCAGGAGACTTGCTTCTTTCTTGACTATTTCAGAGTGCTAATGGGACCAGAATACTGCAGTTACATTGGCACCAGTGGGAATAAAGATGACAATTTGGGAAAGCAGGCAACATAGCCCATCTTCCTGCCTCACAAAATAGTGAACAGAAAAAAATAACCCAGCTCCCATTTTATTCCTGTAGAGAGAAAAACTGGGGTGTGCTTGCAGTGTTTCCACTGCAACTTTTCAAGGAGCTTCCCAAAAGTCTGCCTTCTGTCTTACTTATCTTGGAGTAGTAACAGGACCAGACATACTCTTGCTGCCTAAGATCAGGTGAAGAAAAAGGAAAAAAGACACTGGTTTGAACTAGCAGTCATTATAGACCCTCTATTTGACTCAGCATAAAGTAGAAAGGTGCAAACACCAAGACCCCAGCTTCCTCCAGAGAGAGAAAGAGCTGGGCAGAGTGTTCAATGATTCAGCTTTTCCAGGAGCTACCCAAGAAATGAGCTTCAGTTTCACATTTCTGAGTACTGATGGAACACATCATACTCTTGACATCCAGGGGCTGCTAAAAACAGCTGGTGAGATCATCATGAAAGGTTGAACAGAGCCCAAAATCTCTGACTGGGGTGATTGGTGAAGTTCTTCCTCAATATGAGCCCAGGCAATAAGGATTGAGTTGTTTAAGTTGAAATTCAAAAATAATAAAAAGTAATATTAAAGCATATTAGAGAATAAAACTCTGATAAAGGTAATATATTGAAATTACAGAATAATGTATTATTGTAATGGTGACAAAAATAATTATTAATTCTGGTATAAAAGTTAAAAGATAAAAGTATCAAAATATATAAATACGGGAACATGTTAATGAATACACAATATACAAAGAAATAAATTATGGCTTCAATAAAAAAGTGTGAAGTTGGGAGAATTAAAGTGTTTTTGGCCGGGTGCGGTGACTAACGCCTGTAATCCCAGCACTTTGGGAGGCCAAGGCGGGCTGATCACGAGGTTAGGAGATCAAGACCATCTTGCCTACTAAAAATACAAAAAATTAGCCGGCAGTGGTGGCTGGCGCCTGTAGTCCCAGCTACATTGGGAGGCTGAGGCAGGAGAATGGCGTGAACCCGGGAGGCGGAGCTTGCAGTGTGCTGAGATCTTGCCACTGCACTCCAGCCTGGGCGACCAAGCGGGAATCTGTCAAAAAAAAAAAAAAAAAAATTTGTATAGAAGTGAAGTTAAATTGAATTATCTGCTTAAAGCAGATTATCATAATTATAAGATTTTGTGGGTTCTGTTTTTTTTTTTTTTTTTTTTTTGTAATCCTCATGGTAACCACAAGAAAATGCCTATAACAGAAACAGGAAAGAAAAAGAAAAAGAAATCCAAGTATATCAATTCAAAAAAATTAAATAAACATGAAGGAAAACGAGAGAGGAAAATAGGGAAAAAATAACTACAAGAGAAACAAAATAATCGACAAAAGGGTGATAGTAAGTATTTGCCTTTCAATCATTATTTATTTATTTTTTTATTATACTTAAAGTTCTAGGGTACATGTGCACAATGTGCAGGTTTGTTACACATGTATACTTATGCCATGTTGGTGTGCTGCACCCATCAACTCGTCAGCATCCATCAACTCGTCATTTACATCAGGTATAACTCCCAAAGTCATCCCTCCCCCCTACCCCCTCCCCATGATAGGCCCTGGTGTGTGGTGATCTCATTGTTCAATTCCCACCTATGAGTGAGAACATGTGGTGTTTGGTTTTCTGTTCTTGTAGTAGTTTGCTGAGAATGATGGTTTCCAGCTGCATCCATGTCCCTACAAAGGACGCAAACTCATCCTTTTTTATGGCTGCATAGTATTCCATGATGTATATGTGCCACATTTTCTGAATCCAGTCTGTCACTGATGGACATTTGGGTTGATTCCAAGTCTTTGCTATTGTGAATAGCGCCGCAATAAACATACGTGTGCATGTGTCTTTATAGCAGCATGATTTATAATCCTTTGGGTATATACACAGTAATGGGATGGCTGGGTCAAATGGTATTTCTAGTTCTAGATCCTTGAGGAATCACCACACTGTGTTTCACAATAGTTGGACGAGTTTACACTCCCACCAACAGTGTAAAAGTGTTCGAATTTTTCCACATCCTTTCCAGTACTTGTTTCCTGAATTTTTCATGATTGCCATGTTAACTGGTGTGAGATGGTATCTCATTGTGGTTTGGATTTGCATTTCTCTGATGACCAGTGATGATGACCATTTTTTCATGTGTCTGTTAGCTGCATAAATGTCTTCTTTTGAGAAATGTCTGTTCATATCCTTTGCCCACTTTTTGATGGGGTTGTTTGTTTTTTTCTTGTAAATTTGTTTGAGTTCTTTGTAGGTTCTGGATATTAGCCCTTTGTCAGATGAGTAGATTGCAAAAATTTTCTCCCATTCTGTAGGTTGCCTGCTCACTCTGATGGTAGTTTCTTTTGCTGTGCAGAAGCTCTTTAGTTTAATTAGATCCCATTTGTCAATTTTGGCTTTTGCTGCCATTGCTTTTGGTGTTTTAGACATGAATTCCTTGCCCATGCTTATGTCCTGAATGGTATTTCCTAGGTTTTCTTCTAGGGTTTTGATGGTATTAGGTCTAACATTTAAGTCTCTAATCCATCTTGTATTAATTTTCATACAAGGAGTAAGGAAAGAATCCAGTTTCAGCTTTCTACTTATGACTAGCCAATTTTCCCAACACCATTTATTAAATAGGGAATCCTTTCCCCGTTTCTTGTTTTTGTCAGGTTTGTCAAAGATCAGATGGCTGTAGATGTGTGGTGTTATTTCTGAGGACTCTGTTCTGTTCCATTGGTCTACATCTCCATTTTGGTACTAGTACCATGCTGTTACTGTAGCCTTGTAGCATAGTTTGAAGTCAGGTAGCTGATCCCTCCAGCTTTGTTCTTTTGACTTAGGGTTATCTTGGCAATGTGGGCTCTTTTTTGGTTCCATGTGAACTTCAAAGCAGTTTTTTCCAATTCTGTGAAGAAACTCATTGGTAGCTTGATGCAGATGGTATTGAATCTATACATTACCTTGGGCAGTATGGCCTTTTTCATGATATTGATTCTTCCTATCCATAAGCATGGAATGATCTTCCATTCGTTTGTGTCCTCTTTTATTTCGTTGAGAAGTGGTTTGTTCTCCTTGAAGAGGTCCTTCACATCCCTTGTAAGTTGGATTCCTAGATATTTTATTCTCTTTGAAGTAATTGTGAATGGGAGTTCATTCATGATTTGGCTCTCTGTTTGTCTGTCATTGGTGTATAAGAATGGTTGTCATTTTTGCACATTAATTTTGTATCCTGAGACTTTGCTGAAGTTGCTTATCAGCTTAAGGAGATTTTGGGCTGAGATGATGGGGTTTTCTAAATATACAATCATGTCATCTGCAAACAGGGACAATTTGACTTCTTGTTTTCCTAACTGAATATCCTTAATTTCTTTCTTTTGCCTGATTGCCCTAGCCAGAACTTCCAACACTATGTTGAATAGGAGTGGTGAGAGAGGGCATCCCTGTCTTGTGCCAGTTTTCAAAAGGAATGCTTCCAGTTTTTGCCCATTCAGTATGATATTGGATGTGGGTTTGTCATAAATAGCTCTTATTATTTTCAGATATGTTCCATCAATACCGAATTTATTGAGCGTTTATAGCATGAAGGGCTGTTGAATTTTGTCAAAAGCCTTTTCTGCATCTATTGAGATAATCATGTGGTTCTTGTCTTTGGTTCTGTTTATATGCTGGATTACATTTATTGATTTGCATATGTTGAACCAGCCTTGCATCCCAGGGATGAAGCCCACTTGATCATGGTGGATAAGCTTTTTGATGTGCTGCTGAATCCGGTTTGCCAGTATTTTATTGAGGATTTTTGCATCGATGTTCATCAGGGATATTGGTCCAAAATTCTCTTTTTTGGTTGTGTCTCTGCCAGGCTTTGGTATCAGGATGATGTTGGCCTCATAAAATGAGTTAGGGAGGATTCTTTCTTTTTCTGTTGATTGGAATAGTTTCAGAAGGAATGGTACCAGCTCCTCCTTGTACCTCTGGTAGAATTCGGCTGTGAATCCGTCTTGTCCTGGACTTTTTTTGGTTGGTAGGCTATTAATTATTGCCTCAATTTCAGAGCCTGCTATTGGTCTATTCAGGGATTCAGCTTCTTCCTGGTTTAGTCTTGGGAGAGTTTAAGTGTCCAGGAAATTATTCATTTCTTCTAGATTTTCTAGTTTATTTGCATAGAGGTGTTTATAGTATTCTCTGATGGTAGTTTGTATTTCTGTGGGGTCCGTGGTGATATCCCCTTTATCTTTTTTTATTGCGTCTATTTGATTCTTCTCTCTTTTCTTCTTTATTAGTCTTGCTAGTGGTCTATCTATTTTGTTGATCTTTTCAAAAAACCAACTCCTGGATTCATTGATTTTTTGGAGGGTTTTTTGTGTCTCTATCTCCTTCAGTTCTGCTCTGATCTTAGTTATTTCTTGCCTTCTGCTAGCTTTTGAATGTGTTTGCTCTTGCTTCTCCAGTTCTTTTAATTGTGATGTTAGAGTGTCAATTTTAGATCTTTCCAGCTTTCTCTTGTGGGCATTTAGTGCTATAAATTTCCCTCTACACACTGCTTTAAATGTGTCCCAGAGATTCTGGTATGTTGTATCTTTGTTCTCATTGGTTTCAAAGAACATCTTTATTTCTGCCTTCATTTTGTTATGTATCCAGTAGTCATTCAGGAGCACGTTGTTCAGTTTCCTTGTAGTTGAGCAGTTTTGTTTGAGTTTCTTAGTCCTGAGTTCTAGTTTGATTGCACTGTGGTCTGAGAGACAGTTTGTTGTAATTTCTTTTCTTTTACATTTGCTTAGGAGTGCTTTACTTCCAACTATGTGGTCAATTTTGGAGTATGTGCGGTGTGGTGCTGAGAAGATGTATATTCTCTTGAGTTGGGATGGACAGTTCTGTAGATGTCTATTAAGTCCGCTTGGTGCAGAGTTGAGTTCATTTCCTGGATATCCTTGTTAACGTTCTGTCTCGTTGATCTGTCTAATGTTGACAGTGGGGTGTTGAAGTCTCCCATTATTATTGTATGGGAGTCTAAGTCTCTTTGTAAGTCTCTGAGGACTTGCTTTATGAATCTGGTTGCTCCTGTATTGGATGCATATATATTTAGGATAGTTAGCTCTTCCTGTTGAATTGATTCCTTTACCATTATGTAATGTCCTTCTTCGTCTCTTTTGATCTTTGATGGTTTAAAGTCTATTTTATCACAGACTAGGATTGCAACCCCTGCTTTTTTTGTTGTTGTTGTTGTCCATTTTCTTGGTAGATCTTCCTCCATTCCTTTATTTTGAGCCTATGTATGTCTCTGCATGTGAGATGGGTCTCCTGAATACAGCAAACTGATGGGTCTTGACTCTTTATCCAATTTGCCAGTCTGTGTCTTTTAATTGGACCATTTAATCCGTTTACATTTAAGGTTAATATTGTTATGTGTGAACTTGATCCTATCATTGTGATATTAGCTGGTTATTTTGCTCGTTATTTGATGCAATTTCTTCCTAGCATCGATGGTCTTTACATTTTGGCATGTTTTTGCCATGGCTGGTACCAGTTGTTCCTTTCCATGTTTAGTGCTTCCTTCAGGGTCTCTTGTAAGGCAGGCCTGGTGGTGACCAAATTTCTAAGCATTTACTTGCCTGTAAAGGATTTTATTTCTCCTTCACTTATGAAACTTAGTTTGGCTGGATATGAAATTCTGGGTTGAAAATTCTTTTCTTTAAGAATGTTGAATATTGGCCCCCACTCTCTTCTGGCTTGTGGAGTTTCTGCCGAGAAATCTGCTGTTAGTCTGATGGGCTTCCCTTTGTGGGTAACCCAACCTTTCTCTCTGGCTGCCCTTAACATTTTTTCCTTCATTTCAACTTTGGTGAATCTGACAATGATGTGTCTTGGAGTTGCTCTTCTCGAGGAGTATCTTTGTGGCGTTCTCTGTATTTCCTGAATTTGAATGTTGGCCTGCCTTACTAGGTTGGGGAAGTTCTCCTGGATGATATCCTGAAGAGTGTTTTCCAACTTGATTCCATTTTCCCCCTCACTTTCAGGCACCCCAATCAGACATAGATTTGGTCTTTTCACATAATCCCATATTTCTTGAAGGCTTTGTTCATTTCTTTTTCTTCTTTTTTCTTTAGACTTCTCTTCTTGCTTGATTTCATCCATTTGATCCTCCATCGCTGATACTCTTTCTTCCAGTTGATTGAGTTTGTTACTGAAGCTTGTGCATTTGTCATGTATTTCTTGTGTCATGGTTTTTATCTCTGTCAGTTTGTTTATGGCCTTCTCTGCATTGATTATTCTAGTTATTCATTCTTCCATTCTTTTTTCAAGATTTTTAGTTTCTTTGCACTGGGTACATAATTCCTCCTTTAGCTCTGAGAAGTTTGATGGACTGAAGCCTTCTTCCCTCAAATCGTCAAAGTCATTCTCCATCCAGCTTTGATCTGTTGCTGGCGATGAGCTGCATTCCTTTGGAGGGGGAGATGCGCTCTTATTTTTTGAATTTCCAGCTTTTCTGCACTACTTTTTCCCCATCTTTGTGGTTTTATCTGCCTTTGGTCTTTGATGATGATGACGTACTGATGGGGTTTTGGTGTGGGTGTCCTTTCTGTTTGTTAGTTTTCCATCTAACAGGACCCTCAGATGCAGGTCTGTTGGAGATTGCTTGAGGTCCACTCCAGACCCTGCTTGCCTGAGTATCAGCAGCAGAGGCTGTAGAAGATAGAATATTGCTGAACAGCAAATCATCTTGTCTGATTCTTGCTCTGGAAGCTTCCTCTCAGGGGTGTACCCCGCTGTGTGAGGTGTGGGGTGTCGATCTGCACCTAGTGGGGTATGTCTCCCAGTTAGGCTACTCAGGGGTCAGGGACCCACTTGAGCAGGCAAGTCTGTACATTCTCAGATCTCAACCTCTGTGTTGGGAGATCCACTGCTCTCTTCAAAGCTGTCAGACAGGGTCATTTGCATCTGCAGAGCTTTCTGCTACTTTTTGTTTAGCTGTGCGCTGTCCCCAGAAGTGGAGTCTACAGAGACAGGCAGGCCTCCTTGAGCTCCTGTGGGATCCACCCAGTTCGAGCTTCCAGGTGGCTTTGTTTACCTACTTAAGCCTCAGCAATGGCGGGTGCCCCTCCCCCATTCTTGCTGCTGCTTTGCAGTTAGATCGCAGACTGCTGTGCTAGCAATGAGGAAGGCTCCGTGGGGGTGGGACCCTTCTGGCCAGGTGTGGGATATAATCTCCTGATGTGCCATTTGCTAAGACCCTTGTTAAAGCGCAGTATTAGGGTGGGAGTTATCCGATTTTCCCGGTGTTGTCTGTCTCAGTTCCCCTGGCTAGGAAAAGGGATTCCCTTCCCCATTGTGCTTCCCAGGTGAGGTGATGCCTCGCCCTGCTTCAGCTCTGGCTGGTCGGGCTGCACCAGCTGACCAGCACCTACCGTCACTCCCCAGTGAGACAAACCCAGTACCTCAGTTGAAACTGCAGAAATCCCCATCTTCTGTATGGCTCCCATTGGGAGCTGGAGACTGGAGCTGTTCCTATTCAGCCATCTTGCTCCAGGGAAACTTAATCATTATTTTAAACATAATTGTGTTAAACTTCCCACCTACAATATCTAGAGCTGAATATCTAAAATTTAAGATCCAACCACATGCAGTCTACAAGATTGTCACTTTGACTTTAAGAACGCAGGTAAGCTATAATTGATGAGATGAAAAAAGATATACCATAAAAGTGGTAACCAAAAGAGAGCAGGAGTGGCTACATTCACTTCAGACAAAATACATCTTGAGTCAAAAACTGTTACAAAAGACAAAGAAAATAATTATATAATAATAAAAGGATACATTCTCCAATAATATTTAACAATATAAACGTATGTGCACTCAGCATTAGAGCAGCTGAATATATAAAGCAAACATTGACAGAACTGAAGAAAAATAAATAGTATTATTATATTAGCAGGATAATTCAATATCCCACTTTAAATAATTGATATAACATCCAGAAAAAAATCAATGAGGAAATAGTAGACTTGAACAACCATGTAGATCAAATGGATCTAACAGACATATACAGAACATTCAATCCAACAGCAACAGAATATACATTATTCTCAAGTACATATGCAACGTTCTTCAGGATATATGATATGTTAGGTCTCAAAGAATATCTTGACGAATTTAAGATTTAAATCAGACTAAATATAATTTTTAATCACAATGAAATGAAACTAGAAATCTATAACAGAAGGAAAACTGGAGAATTCACAAGTATGTGGAAATTAAAAAAAACATCTCTAAACAATCAATGACTCAATAATAAATAAAAATAAAAAGTAGAAAATATCTTAAGACCTAGAAAAATTAAAACATAACACAATAAAAGCTACGGGATGCAACAAAAGCTGTACTAAGAGAAAAGTTTATGATGGTAAATATCTATATTAAAATAAGAAAAGAGAATTTCAGTAAACCTTCTAAATTTACACCTCAAAGAACTAGAAAACAAGAACAAACTTAGCTCAAAGTTAGTACAATTAAAGAAATAATATAGATTAGAGAAAAAGTAAAAGGAATAGCCGGGTGCAGTGGCTCATGCCTGTAACCCCAGCACTTTGGGAGGCTGAGGTGGGCGGATCACGAGGTCAGGAGATCGAAGCCATCCTGGCTAACACAGTGAAACATCATCTCTACTAAAAATACAAATAATTGGCCAGGCATGGGGGCACGCGTCTGTACTCCCAGCTACTCAGGAGACTGAGGCAGGAGAATCGCTTGAACCCAGGAAGCAGATGTTACAATGAGCCAAGATCATGCCATTGCACTCCAGCCTGGTGACAGAGCAAGACTCCATCTCAAATAAAATAAAATAAAATAAAAAGAATAAAGAATAGAAAAAATTGACAGTACTAAGAACTGGTTTAGAAAAATCTAAACAACATTGATAAATCATGGCTAGATTCCCTTAGAAAAAGAAAGGGAGGAGACACAAATAAATTAAATCAGAAATAAAAGAGGATAAATTACAATTGGTTTCACAAAAATAAAAAGGATCACAGGAGACTATTATGAACAATTATATGCCAACACATTGATTAAAATAGAAGTGTTGGAAAAGAGGTCTCCAGATGACCCTGACTTGGCTAACCCAGCTCTTCCTAATCCTTCTTGTAGCTCTGAGGATAACTGTAGGAAGTGCTAGAATGCAGTGGCCATAGATAAGAATAAATTGACAGAACACCCGTTGCTCTCAACTGGTCACTACTAAAACAACACTTGTATTCCACATGCTCAGTGGTGTCAGAGATAAAAAGCCAGATTGGAGTGCTTTTGGGTTTCTGCAGTTGTGATGCAAAGTGGGAAACAGGTAGAAAAGATTATCTCTGCCCCGAGCATTATTTTTTTCTTTTTTGAGAAAGAGTCTCATTCGTTAACCCAGGTTACAGTGCAATGGCTCCATCTTGGCTCACTTCAACCTCTGCCTCCTGGGATCAAGAGATCCTCCTGCCTCAGCCTCCCAAGTAGCTGGGACTATAGGCAAGCACCACTGCGCCTGGCTAATTTTTATATTTTTCGTAGAGACTGGGTTTCATCATGTTGCCCAGGCTGGTCTTAAACACCTAGACTCAAGCAATCCACCCATCTTGGCCTCCCAAAATACTGGGATTACAGGCATGAACCACCATGTGTGGCCACTGCCCTGAGCACTTTTTCTGAGCCTTGGAGTACTAGCTTGCCATGAAAATTAGATTTCTGTTGATTTTTGCTTCCTGTTTGTGAATAATAAAGTTGCTTTCCCTGACTCCAATACTGTAATTGTGGTGTGTAATCCACTCATATCTCTAGTAGGAAGACTAAAAGACAAATCTATAAAAATTAATAATAACAACAGCATATTAAGACCTAGGCAATATTCAAAGTTGTAAACTGGGACAATAAACACACAAAAATTAAACATTTAAAAAAGTCAAAATCACAGATGGAGTTAAAGTATAGAATTTTTTTTCACGTTTTTGCCTTTGTAATCAAAGTTAAGTATTCATTTATTTAAAATAACTTGCTATATCAATAAGATATTTTTGTAAACATCATGGTAACCACACAGGAAATACCTGTAGTAGTAAATTAAAATTGAAAAGCAGCAAATCAAAACATACTGCCAGAGAATATTACTAAACCACATAAGAAAACATTAAGAAAGAAAGATAAGATATAGAATCACTAGAAAACAAGAAACAAAATGGCAGTAGTAAGTCTTTTCCTGTAAATAATAACATTAAATGTAAATGGACTAAATTCTCCAATTAACAGACATAGAGTGGTTCAATGGATAAAATTACAAGACCTAAAATTTTTGCTCCCTATGAGAAACTCACTTCATCTATAGACACATAAACTGAAAGTTAAGGCATGGAAGATAATCCTATGCAAACGGAAAACAAAAAAGAACAAGAGAAGCTATACTTACATTATTTAGATGAAACAGACTTCAAGTCAAAGACAGTAAAAGAGATAAACAAAGTCAGTATATAATGATGAAGGGTTCAATTAAGCAGAAAGATACATACACACACACACACATATATATACACACACCCAACACATAGACACTCAAATATATAAAGCAAATATTAATATACATTAAAGAAGAGATAGACTCAAATTTAATAATAGCAGAAGACAGACTCATCCCACTCTCAGTAATGGACAAATCATCCAGACAGGGAATTGACAAAGAAACATTGGACTTAAACTACACTCTAGAACAAATGAATGTAATTGACATTTATAAAACATTTCATCCAACTGTTGCAAAATACACATTATCCTCATTAACACATGGGATTTTCTCCAGAGTAGACCATATACTAGGGCATAGCGAAGTCTCCACAAATACAAAATATTCAAATCATATTAATTTTCCTTTCTTACCACAATGGAATAACAAGAAGAATTTTGGAAGATATAGAAACACATGAAAATCAAACATATGCTCTCAAAGGATCAATGGGTCAAGGAAGAAACTAAGAAGACAATTTAAACATTTTTGATAGAAATGAAAACAGAAACACAACATACCAAAATCTATAGCAAAAGCATTGTTAAAAGGTAAGTTTATAGTAATAAATACCTACATCAAAAATGTAAAAATATTTCAAATAAACTATGCTCCTCCAAGAACTAGAAAAGCAAGAACAAATCAAACCCAAAATTGGTAGAAGAAAAGAAATAACACAGATCAAACAGAAATAAATATAAATCAAGACAAAAGAAATCAATGAAGCAAAACGTTGGCTTTTTTTGAAAGTATAAACAAAATTAGCAAAACTTTAGCTACACTAACCAAAAAAAGAGAGAAGTACCAAATAAGTAAAATATGAAACAAATTGGGAAACCTTGAAAGAATGAAAAAAATCCTGACACGTACCTATCAAGATTGAATTATGAAGAAATAAAAAATCTTAACAGACCAATAATGGATAACAGAATGGAATTTGTAATCAAACTCCCTCAACAAAAGAGTCCGAGACCCTGATGACTTCACTGCTGAGTTCTACAGAACATTGAAAAGAGAACCAGCACCAGTCCTCATCAAAATAGTCCAAAAAGTTGAGGAAGAAGGAATACTTTTAGACTCATTCTCTACAAGTCCAATATCACCTTAATACCAAAACTAGACAAGAACACAACAACAACAACAAGAAAACTACAGGGCATCATTTCTGATGAACATAGATGCAAAAGTACACAACAAAATGCCAGCAAACTGAATTCAACAACACTTTAAAAAAATCACTTCCCTAATCAAGTTGTATTCATCCAAGTAAGGATGGCTCAATAAATGGAAATAAATAAAAGTGACACATCACGCCAACAGAATCAAAGACAGAAACCATATGGTAATTTCCACAGATGCTGGAAAAGCATTAAACAAAACTAAACGTCCATTTGCAACAAAAAACGCTCCAAAACTGGGTCAAGAGGGAGCATACCTCAAAGCAATAAACACCATATATGAAAAACCCATAGAAAACACCATACTTAATGCAGAAAAACTGAAAGCTTCCCTTGTAAGATCTGGAACAAGACAAGGATGCTCACTGTCACCACTTTTATTCAATATAGTACTAAAACCCCTAGTCAGAGAAATTTGACAAGAGAAAGAAATAAAAGGAATCCAAATTGGAAAAAAAAGAGGTCAAATTACCCTTGTTCACAGGCAACATCATATTATATTTAGAAAAAACTAAAGACCCCACCAAAAAAGTGTGAGAACCGATAAATTCAGTAAAGTTTCAGAGTAAAACGTAAACATAAAAATCTGTAGCATTTAATTACTTCAACAGTGAATAATCTGAAAAAAAATCAAAAAAGCAATATCATTTACAATAGCTATAAAAGTAGAAAATGCATAGGAATAAATTTAACCGAAAAAGTGAAAGATCTGTACAAGGAATACTATAAAACATTGATGAAATGAATTGAAAAAGTCATAAAAACTAAGACAGTATTCCATGCTCATGGATTGAATGAACTAATACACTTAAAAGGGCTAGACTAATCCAAGCAACCTACAGATTCAATACAATCTATATAAAAATGCCAATGACATTATTTGCAGAAATAAAAATAATCCTAAAATTTGTATAGAATCACAAAAGACCCTGAATAGCCAAATCAGTCTTGAGCAAAAAGAACAAAACTAGAGGCATCACACTACCTATCTTCAAAGTATACTACAAATTTATAGTTACCAAAGCAGTATAGTACTGACAGAAAAACAGACACATAGACCAATAGAACAGAATAGAGAAGCCAAAACTCAATCCACACATTTACAGCTAACTCATTTTTGTGAAAGGTCACAAAAATATACATTGAAGAAAGAACAGTCTAATACATATTTTTTTGGAAAAACTATCTCTTTTTTTTTTTGTTGTTGTTGTTTTTCCTTTTTTGTGGAGAACGGGGTCTCGCTGTATTACCCAGGCAGGTCTGGAACTCGTGGGCTCAAGCTATCTTCCCGCCTCTGCCTCCCTGAGAGCTGGGATTACAGGCGTGAGCCACCGTGCCCGGCCTGGAAAAACTCTCTCTTCTGTATGCAAAAATCAAATGAAATGAATTAAATACTTAAATGTAAAAACAAATGCCATGAATCTACTAAAAAATCATTATGGATGTACTTCAGGACATTGGTCTAGGCAAATAAATTTTTATGTGAGACCTCAAAGTCACAGGCAAAGAGAGCAAAAATAGACAAATAAGATTACATCAAGTTAAAAAGTGCCTGCACCACAAAGGAAATAATCAGAAAAGTGAAAAGCCAACCAACATAATGAAAGAAAATATTTGCAAAGTATCTATCCAACAAAGAATTCATAACCAGAGTATATAAGAAACTAAAACCAACCAAGAGACAATCAAATAAAAGTAATCCAATTAAACATGTCTAAAAGATCTGAATAGACACTTCCCAGAAGACGTACAAATGGTCAACAGATATATGAAAAAATGCTCAATATCATTACTTATCAGAGAGATGCAAATCAAAACCACAATGAGATATCATCTCACATCACTTAAAATGTTTTTATAAAAAATAAGGGGGGGGCGGAGCAAGATGGCCAAATAGGAACAGCTCCAGTCTCCAACTCCCGGTGCCAGCGACACAGAAGACCGGTGATTTCTGCATTTTCAACTGAGGTACTGGCGTCATCTAACTGGGGAGTGCTGGACAATGGGTGCTGGTCAGCTGATGCAGCCTGACCAGTGAGAGCTGAAGCAGGGCGAGGCATAGCCTCACCTGGGAATCGCAAGGGGTAAGGGAATCCCTTTTCCTAGCCAGGCGAACTGAGACACACAACACCTGGAAAATCGGGTAATTCCCACCCCCAATACTGCACTTTAAGCAAACGGGCACACCAGGAGATTATACCCACACCTGGCCGGGAGGGTCCCACGACCACGGATCCTCCCTCATTGCTAGCACAGCAGTCTGCGATCTAACCGCAAGGCAGCAGCGAGGGTGGGGGAGGGGCACCCGCCATTGCTGAGGCTTAAGTAGGTAAACAAAGCCGCTGGGAAGCTCGAACTGGGTGGAGCTCACAGCACCTCAAGGAAATCTGCCTCTCTCTGTAGACTCCACCTCTGGGGACAGGGCACAGCTAAAAAACAACAGGGGAAGCAGAGAGGCCTGTGCAGACCCAAACGACTCTGTCTGACAGCTTTGAAGAGAGCAGTGGATCTCCCAACATGGAGGATGAGATCTGAGAAGGGATAGACTGCCTGCTCAAGTGGGTCCAAGACCCCTAAGTAGCCTAACTGGGAGACATCCCCCACTAGGGGCAGTCTGACACCCCACACCTCACAGGGTGGAGTACACCCCTGAGAGGAAGCTTCCAAAGTAAGAATCAGACAGGTGCACTCGCTGTTCAGCAATATTCTATCTTCTGCAACCTCTGCTGCTGATATCCAGACAAACAGGGTCTGGAGTGGACCTCAAGCAATCTCCAGCAGACCTACAGCTGAAGGCCCTGACTATTAGAAGGAAAACTACCAAACAGGAAGAACACCTATACCAAAACCCCATCAGTACATCACCATCATCAAAGAACAGAGGCAGATAAAACCACAAAGAGGGGGAAGAAGCAGGGCAGAAAAGCTGGAAATTCAAAAAATAAGAGCGCATCTCCCCCTGCAAAGGAGCGCAGCTCATCGCCAGCAACGGATCAAAGCTGGTCAGAGAATGACTTTGACAAGATGAGAGAAGAAGGCTTCAGTCCATCAAACTTCTCAGAGCTAAAGGAGGAATTACGTACCCAGCGCAAAGAAACTAAAAATCTAGAAAAAAGAGTGGAAGAATTGACAGCTAGAATAATTAATGCAGAGAAGGTCATAAAGGAAATGACAGAGATGAAAACCATGACAGGAGAAATATGTGACAAATCCACAAGCTTCAGTAACCGACTCGATCAACTGGAAGAAAGAGTATCAGCGATTGAGGATCAAATGAATGAAATGAAGCGAGAAGAGAAACCAAAAGAAAAAAGAAGAAAAAGAAATGAACAAAGCCTGCAAGAAGTATGGGATTATGTCAAAAGACCAAATCTACGTCTGATTGGGGTGCCTGAAAGTGAGGGGGAAAATGGAATCAAGCTGGAAAACACTCTGAAGGATATCATCCAGGAGAACTCCCTAACCTAGTAGGGCAGGCCAACATTCAATTTCAGGAAATACAGAGAACACCACAAAGATACTCCTCGAGAAGAGCAACTCCAAGACACATAATTGCCAGATTCAGCAAAGTTGAAATGAAGGAAAGAATCTTAAGGGCAACCAGAGAGAAAGGTCGGGTTACCCACAAAGGGAAGCCCATCAGACTAACAGCAGACCTCTCGGCAGAAACTCTAGAAGCCAGAAGAGAGTGGGGGCCAATATTCAGCATTCTTAAAGAAAAGAATTTTCAACCCAGAATTTCATATCCAGCCAAACTAAGTTTCATAAGTGAAAGAGAAATAAAATCCTTTACAGATAAGCAAATGCTTAGAGATTTTGTCACCACCAGGCCTGCCTTACAAGAGACCCTGAAGGAAGCCCTAAACATGGAAAGGAACAACCGGTAAAAGCCATTGCAAAAACATGCCAAAATGTAAAGACCATTGAGGCTAGGAAGAAACTGTATCAACTAACGAGCAAAATAACCAGTTAATATCATAATGGCAGGATCAAGTTCACACATAACAATATTAACCTTAAATGTTAATGGACTAAATGCTCCAATTAAAAGACACAGACTGGCAAACTGGAT
>NC_045445.1:28084456-28128626 GCF_002776525.5 Piliocolobus tephrosceles | reverse complement strand
ACAGTGCAATCAAACTAGAACTCAGGACTAAGAAACTCAATCAAAACCGCTCAACTACATGGAAACTGAACAACCTGCTCCTGAATGACTACTGGGTACATAACGAAATGAAGGCAGAAATAAAGATGTTATTTGAAACCAATGAGAACAAAGATACAACATACCAGAATCTCTGGGACACATTTAAAGCAGTGTGTAGAGGGAAATTTATAGCACTAAATGCCCACAAGAGAAAGCTGGAAAGATCTAAAATTGACACTCTAACATCACAATTAAAAGAACTGGAGAAGCAAGAGCAAACACATTCAAAAGCTAGCAGAAGGCAAGAAATAACTAAGATCAGAGCAGAACTGAAGGAGATAGAGACACAAAAACCCTCCAAAAAAATCAATGAATCCAGGAGTTGGTTTTTTGAAAAAATCAACAAAATTGACAGACCGCTAGCAAGATTAATAAAGAAGAAAAGAGAGAAGAATCAAATAGATGCAAAAAAAAGTGATATAGGGGATATCACCACGGACCCCACAGAAATACAAACTACCATCAGAGAATACTATAAACACCTCTATGCTAATCAACTAGAAAATCTAGAAGAAATGAATAATTTCCTGGACACTTACACTCTCCCAAGACTAAACCAAGAAGAAGTTGAATCCCTGAATAGACCAATAGCAGGCTCTGAAATTGAGGCAATAATTAATAGCCTACCAACCAAAAAAAGTCCAGGACCAGATGGATTCACAGCTGAATTCTACCAGAGGTACAAAGAGGAGCTGAAACCATTCCTTCTGAAACTATTCCAATCAATAGAAAAAGAGGGAATCCTCCCTAACTCATTTTATGAGGCCAACATCATCCTGATACCAAAGCCTGGCAGAGATACAACAAAAAAAGAGAATTTTAGACCAATGTCCCTGATGAACATTGATGCAAAAATCCTCAATAAAATACTGGCAAACCGGATTCAGCAGCACATCAAAAAGCTTATCCACTATGAACAAGTGAGCTTCATCCCTGGGATGCAAGGCTGGTTCAACATTCGCAAATCAATAAATGCAAATCAAATAATCCAGCATATCAACAGAACCAAAGACAAGAACCACATGATTATCTCAATAGATGCAGAAAAGGCTCTTGACAAAATTCAACAGCCCTTCATGCTAAAAACGCTCAATAAATTCGGTATTGATGGAACATATCTGAAAATAATAAGAGCTATTTATGACAAACTCACAGCCAATATCAGACTGAATGAGCAAAAACTGGAAAAATTCCCTTTGAAAACTGGCACAAGACAGGGATGCCCTCTCTCACCACTCCTATTCAACATAGTGTTGGAAGTTCTGGCTAGGGCAATCAGGCAAGAGAAAGAAATCAAGGGTATCCAGTTAGGAAAAGAAGAAGTCAAATTGTCCCTGTTTGCAGATGACATGATTGTGTATTTAGAAAACCCCATCATCTCAGCCCAAAATCTCCTTAAGCTGATAAGCAACTTCAGCAAAGTCTCAGGATACAAAATTAATGTGCAAAAATCACAAGCATTCTTATACACCAGTAACAGACAAACAGAGAGCCAAATCATGAATGAACTTCCATTCACAATTGCTTCAAGGAGAATAAAATACCTAGGAATCCAACTTACAAGGGATGTAAAGGACCTCTTCAAGGAGAACTACAAACCACTGCTCAGTGAAATAAAAGAGGACACAAACAAATGGAAGAACATACCATGCTCATGGATAGGAAGAATCAATATCGTGAAAATGGCCATACTGCCCAAGGTTATTTATAGATTCAATGCCATCCCCATCAAGCTACCAATGACTTTCTTCACAGAATTGGAAAAAACTGCTTTAAAGTTCATATGGAACCAAAAAAGAGCCCACATTGCCAAGACAATCCTAAGTCAAAAGGACAAAGCTGGAGGCGTCACGCTACCTGACTTCAAACTATACTACAAGGCTACAGGAACCAAAACAGCATGGTACTGGTACCAAAACAGAGATATAGACCAATGGAACAGAACAGAGTCCTCAGAAATAATACCACACATCTACAGCCATCTGATCTTTGACAAACCTGAGAGAAACAAGAAATGGGGAAAGGACTCCCTATTTAATAAATGGTGCTGGGAAAATTGGCTAGCCATAAGTAGAAAGCTGAAACTGGATCCTTTCCTTACTCCTTATACGAAGATTAATTCATGATGGATTAGAGACTTAAATGTTAGACCAAATACCATAAAAACCTTAGAAGAAAACCTAGGTAGTACCATTCAGGACATAGGCATGGGCAAGGACTTCATGTCTAAAACACCAAAAGCAATGGCAACAAAGGCCAAAATTGACAAATGGGATATGATTAAACTAAAGAGCTTCTGCACAGCAAAAGAAACTACCATCAGAGTGAGCAGGCAACCTACAGAATGGGAGAAAATTTTTGCAATCTGCTCATCTGACAAAGGGCTAATATCCAGAATCTACAAAGAACTCAAACAAATTTACAAGAAAAAAACAAACAACCCCATCAAAAAGTGGGCAAAGGATATGAACAGACATTTCTCAAAAGAAGACATTCATACAGTCAACAGACACATGAAAAAATGCTCATCATCACTGGCCATCAGAGAAATGCAAATCAAAACCACAATGAGATACCATCTCACACCAGTTAGAATGGCAATCATTAAAAAGTCAGGAAACATCAGGTGCTGGAGAGGCTGTGGAGAAATGGGAACACTTTTACACTGTTGGTGGGATTGTAAACTAGTTCAACCATTATGGAAAACAGAATGGCGATTCCTTAAGGATCTAGATCTAGATGTACCATATGACCCAGCCATCCCACTACTGGGTATATACCCAAAGGATTATAAATTATGCTACTACAAAGACACATGCACACGTATGTTTATTGCGGCACTATTCACAATAGCAAAGACTTGGAATCAACCCAAATGTCCATCAGTGACAGACTGGATTAAGAAAATGTGGCACATATACACCATGGAATATTATGCAGCCATAAAAAAGGATGAGTTTGCGTCCTTTGTAGGGACATGGATACAGCTGGAAACCATCATTCTTAGCAAACTATCACAAGAACAGGAAACCAAACCCCGCATGTTCTCACTCATAGGTGGGAACTGAACAATGACATCACTTGGACTCAGAAAGGGGAACATCACACATCGGGGCCTATCATGGGGAGGGGGGAGGGGGGAAGGATTGCATTGGGAGTTATACCTGATATAAATGACGAATTGATGGGTGCTGACGAGTTGATGGGTGCAGCACACCAACATGGCACAAGTATACATATGTAACAAACCTGCATGTTATGCACATGTACCCGAGAACTTAAAGTATAATTAAAAAAAAAAAATAAGGGATGTTGGAGAGGACATGGAGAAAAACAAACACTCCCACTGTTGGTGGGAATGTAAGTTAGTATAGTTGCTATGCAAAAAAGTATGGAGGTTCATAAAACAAACAAACAAACAAACACAACTGAAAATAGAATTACCATATGATCCAGCAATTCCATTACTGGGTATATATTCAAAAGAAAGAAATCATGTCTATTTCAGTACTCTTCACAATAGCCAAGATATGGAATCAAAGTTTCCATTAACAGAGAAATGGATAAAGAAAATGTGGTACATATACACAAAGAAATATTATTCAGCCATAAAATGGATGATATTCTGTCATTTGCAGTAATGTGGATGGAACCGGAGGTCACTGTGTTAAGCAAAATTAGACGAGCATGGAAAGACAAATATCACATGTACTCACTCATTGTAGGCCCTAGAAAAGTGGATCTCTTGGAGGTAGAGAGTTGATTGTTGGTTATCAGGGGCTAAGAAAGATGAAGGGAGAGAGAAAAATAAAGAAAGTTTGGTTAACAGGTATAAAAATACAGTTACGTAGAACGGAAATGTTCTAGTGTTCTATAGTATGGTAGGCTAACTGTAGTTAACAATAATTTATTGTATATTTCAAAATATCTAGAAGAGAAGGATTAGAATATTAGCAGCATAAAGAAAAGATAAATGTTTGAAGTGATGGATGCCTCAAGTATCCCAATTTGATCATTATACATTATATGAATATATCAATATATCACATGTACCCCAAATTTGTACAAGTATTATGTATCAATAAAAAATAGTAAAACTCATAGAATATGGAGAGGTAGAATAGTAGTTGCCTAGGGCTTAGGGAAGGGGAAAATGGGGAGTTACAATTCAATAGGTATAGTTTCAGTTATGCAAGATGAAATTCTAGAGATCTGCTATAGAACATTGTACCTATAGTTAACTAGACTGTGTTGTAATATTAATTTTTATGATAGATTTCATACAATGAAAAGTAAATCCTCGAATGTGTAATATTTCTGAGCTTATTTCCATAAAATAAACTTCAGTAAAGAATCTGCACAGTAGATCCTTTAAGCTTATGTACATAAATAATAACAGATAATGATCTTACACAAATGACTACTTCTGTAATTTTAGTATTAACTTAATATTCCTTCATCATATAACCCTCTAGTTCTGTTGAGAAACAGTGTAGAATAGTGGTTAAAAAGTGACTCAGAGTTAGCTTGTTTGAACAATTCAGGTATAACCACAAAGCTGGCAAAGTTTGAACAGCTATTTAGTCTTTATTTGCTTCAATTATCTCATCTATACAAACAAAGATACTATTATTACTATTAAATGAGATCATATATGGAATGTCCCTGACTCACCATAAGTACTTAATGAGTAATAGCTATTATTATGTTTTCCTTTGCATGGGCCATTTGTGTTAATTTTCTTTTGTTCCCATTACAAATTACTACAAATTTAGCAGAGCAAAACTCCACAAATATGTTTTATGTTTGTTTTCCATTTGTTTTATAGGTTAGAAGTCTGACATGAATCTCACTGGGCTAAAATCAAGGGGTAAGGCTGTATTTTTTCTGTAGGTTATAGGAGAGAATCTATTCCCCATCTTATTTGGGTTATTAGCAAAGTTTAATTCCTAGTGGTTGTTGGTGAGAATCCTTTTACTTTGCTGGCTGTCAACTGAGGGTCATCCTGTGTTTCCAGAGGTCACTGTTATTCCTTGGCTCATGACTACCTTTCTCTTTCTTCAAGGTAAGCAGTAGTGGGCTAAGGTCTTCCCATAATTTAAATCTTTCTGGCCATCCTTCCCCCACATGTCTCTAATTGACTTGCTTTCCTCTTTCTTTCATTTTTTAGGGCCCATATGAATACATTGGGCCCACGGATATTATCCAGGATATTTGCTCTATCCTTAAGGTCCTTAACATAAATTCCATCTTCATAGCTCCACTTGCCATGTAACATAACATATTCACAGATCAGAGGGTGAATACAAAGACATATTTTAGGAAGAAAGCATTATTCTGCCTATGACACCATAAGACTAACTTTTCCAGTTCTCTTACATATGTATTGTAACAACCAATTCAGAATGTTATGCACATCTAGTCAGGACTTAAAAATAAAATTTATTGGCCATTGCAAAGAAGTAAACATACACCTTAGCTATTTAAGACAATGATGAAAGGTGTTGACTCTTCACTTTAGAACACCCATATAATGAATATATAAATAACAAGAGCTATGACATATTGAGAGAATTCATTTTCCTAAATTTATATTTATAGCGCCTCTCAAAATATTATGATATAATAAAGAATGCCTATAATATACTATTAATTGGGTATACAGGTCCACTGTAATTGAAGTAAAAGCAATCAATTCCCTTACACTATGGACTAAAATTCTTTTAATTTATAGATATAACACACAGATTATTTTATCTCCTTTATAGTTCATTTTCTACCCAATTCTACGAGTTAAATGTTATTATAGGCATAAATCTTACCAATGTATTTAAGATTAACTTAAAATAAATGTATAAGGCTTTGCAAAAAATAATTAATGTATGTGTTAGTCATGGTTCTCCAGAAACAAAACCAATAAAAGATGATAGATATAGATAGATGATAGATAGACAGATAGATTTATTATGAGAAATTGGATCACATCATTATGGAGGTTGAGAAGTCCAATAATCTGCTAGTGATATAATTTAGTCTGAGTCTGAAGGACTGAGAGCCAATGAACTTGATTATGTAAATCCTAAACAGAGGGCAGGAGAAAATGAGATGAGACGTTCCAACTCAAGCAGTAAGGCATAAATAAACGAGCAAATTCCTCGTTCCTCTACCTTTTGTTCTACTCAGGTCGTTATTGGATTTGATGATGCCCAACAAGATTGAGGAGGGAAATCTACCTTATTGAGTTCACCGAAGCAAATGTTAATCTTACCTGAAAACACACGGACACATTCAGAAAAAATGTTTAACCCATTCAATTTCATTCAAACACTGAGAGAGTAGCTGTCATTTCTCAGACATTTTTTTTTTTTTTTTGGATGCTGAGAATTTAACAACACAACAAATATAGCAAAATCTTTTCGCTGTGAAAATTTCCCCAGTATAGAAGACAGACAAACAGACCATTTGTATTCAAAGTATTATTAATACTGATAGATATGTGCACTAATAGCACTAGCAACAAATGAGACTAATCCAGCTTTTGTATCAGGAAATCTTAAAATGGCAGAGATGAAGTAAAGTCTGTTGTAAATAGCAGTTAGATGTCTTCTTTTGAAAAGTGTCTGCTCATATCCTTTGCCCACTGTTTGGAGGGGTTGTCTTTTTCTTGTAAGTCTGTTTCAGTTCCTTGTAGATTCTGGATATTAGCTCTTTGTCAGATGGATAGATTGCAAAAATTTTCTCCCATTCTGTAGGCTGCCTGCTCACTCTGATGATAATTTATTTTGCTGTGCAGAAGCTCTTTAGTTTAATTAGATCTCATTTGTCAATTTTGGCTTTTGTTGCAATTGCTTTTGGTGTTTTAGTCATGAAATATTTGCCCATGCCAACATACATGTGAAAAAAAGCTCGTCATCACTGGTCATCAGAGCAATGCAAATCAAAACAACAATGAGACACCATCTCATGCCAGTTAGAATGGTGATCATTAAAAAGTCAGGAAACAACCGACGCAGGAGAGGATGTGGCGAAATAGGAAAGCTTTTACACTGTTGGTGGGAGTGTAAATTAGTTCAACTATTGTGGAAGACAGTATGGCAATTCCTCAAGGATCTAGAACTAGAAATACCATTTGACCCAGCAATCCCATTACTAGGTACATACCCAAAGGATTATAAATCATTCTACTATAAAGACACATGCACACATATGTTTATTGCAGCACTATTCACAATAGCAAAGACTTGGAACCAACCCAAATGCCCATCAATAATAGACTGGATAAAGAAAATGTGACATATATACACTATGGAATACTATGCAGCCATAAAAAAGAATGGGTTCATGTCCTCTGCAGGGACATGGATGTAACTGGAAACCATCATTCTCAGCAAACTAACACAGGAACAAGAAACCAAACACTGCATGTTCTCACTCATAAGTGGGAGTTGAGCAACAAAAACACATGGGCACAGGGAAGGGAACATCACACCTGTAGGGGGGTGGGGGGCAAGTGGAGGAATACCATTAGGAGAAATACCTAATGTAGATGATGGGCTGATGGGTTCAGCAAACCACCATGGCACATGTATACCTAAGTAACAAACCTGCACGTTCTGCACATGTATCCCGGAACTTAAAGTATAATAATAATAAATAAAATAGCAGTTAGATCTTTAGGTTGTCTGTTTACATAGCTGATGTAAAATAACTATGTATAGCTATATTTGTATTCAAAAATGAGATAGTAGATATATAATACCTATGTTTAGAAAAAAGAATATTCAGTGGCTTAACATATCATTCATTACTTGAAAGAAAGGGAACCAAAACACATGAAAAGTGAATAAACGAAACATTATTCTTCTATGTATTGAGTAATAACATCATTAAATTACTGAAGATAGAAATGAGATTAAATTTCTGCATTCCAGGGATTCAAAGGAAGAAGCATGTGCATATTTCTGTGGGATATATGATGAAAACGATGGGAACTGTAATTAGTAAAACTGAACTGTCATTTTCAAAATGTAAGGTTAATAGAATAAATACACCTAAGTTAACTTGAAATAAAAAGTAACATTTTATTAGCAAATCCTTGATTTATGGACAGAACTTGTTACATTTTATCAGTACAGTTGTGGATTAGTCTTTCTGCAACAGCACTTTTAATTTAAACCTCTTCTGTTATAATACTAATAACCCAACATAGTGGTTTGTATACAAAAGTTTTCGTTGTTTTTGTTGTTGTTGTTTTTTTTTTTATCAGAGTGTTAAAACTTTTACTGTTAGTGTATCCATTGGTTTTAAAGTCCAGTTGCTGTGGGGATAATAAGAAAATATATTTTTTAATGGAGCATGACTGCTTGGGGAATGGTTGTACCCATCATAATGTCAAGAGTGTATTCATTGGTTGAATGTATTCATTTTTGGTTAGGTTAATGTCTTGGAATTATTCCTACAAAAGTGACTATATTAATTTCCATTCCATTTCAATACTTTACATGAACTTGAAAGCCTAATGCAAAGTCTAACTCTTAAAAAAGAAAACTGTAATACTCTGCATATTATAGGGATTAAAACAAATTTGGCTGAAGGTTTTCAGGCATTAATATTAAATATTTTTTTGTGAATGTTATCTATAAAAGCATACTTTCCAAATCCTTCCTGGGTGATTATCAGTGAATTGTTTAAAATTTCCATTCTACTCTCCTTTCAGATCAGCTAACTGTCCATTCAGTAATTTTTAGCCTGAGTCCCTGAGCCAATGTTAAATTATAATTCATTTAACTATCCCTGGCACATTTAGAGCCTGACTTTCACTGTAGTTCAATGAAGCCTTCTGCTGTATGTGATAACCAAGTTAAATTGTGATAATAAATGAACAGTGGGATATAATTAACTGATAGTAGAAGTAGTTATGAACATTAGAAAGGGAAGGTAGATAGCAAAAATTATGATTCACTTTCATGTTCTAATGTATTTCCACAAACATTACTTTTATGTATCATATTGTGTTATCTGTTGTTAGAGAAGTATTATTTCAGTAGTAGTAAGGTCAAAACAAAGGACAACCTTTCATGCATGCACCTATCCATCCAACATTTATTGAGCACTTACTGTGTGTCAGACATGTATTAAGCATAAGTGGATAAAAAATATTGACAAATAGGTGTGATCCAATACAATAATTTTACAGTGGTGCAATGACCCATTTTCTATAAAAATATAGAGGAGAAAACAAAATTATATTGGGTGAGAGGCTAGCAGGTATAACACATAGTTTTGGAGAGATAAATTGGGCTTCATTGAGAAAGTCCTTGCTGATTGCACTGAGCAGTTTGAAATCTGCACTGTAGGACATAAGTATCTGGAAGTGGAAGTTTGCTAGGGTTTCATTGCTAAAGTATATTAACAATACCCAAAATGGCAATGCTGCCAAATGTATGGTTTATTGAAGAAATACAAAATAATATAGTGACCATGTCAAAGTTAATAAATGAATCACTGTCAAAGGCTGTCTCACAGCATCGGATCCAGGAAAGCTAGACACAAGTTTCATTTGTGCTCGAATATAAGGTCCATTCTTGCAATGTAAACAGCTACAATGGCAGAGACCCCAGGGACCTCAAAGAGACCATGTGCAAGTCATCAATTTCACTGTTAATAAAAAACAATGCTGAAAAGCAGATACAAAACTTCCTAAACCTCCTTTTCCCTACCATGACAAAGAAATGCATGCTTTCATCAGGGATCAGTATGAGACAGGTACATTTTTTATTTAGGCAAGACAGCCCAGGTCAATACTAAATCTGCGGGAATTAATTCACACAGCACAGCATGCAGTGGAGAATTCTAAGCACAGCATATATTCTCTGACTATGCATTGTGTTTTTAATATAAATTTAAATGGGGAAGTGATAATTTCCTAGGGACATTTATTTCATGCAAATGTTTCCAGGAGTGACAAAATAAGAAATACATAAAAAAGTCTCTGATTTGAAACAGATTTTAAATCTATATTATGATAGACATGTAATTAGAAATATCATTTTTAAATTGAAATATTAGAATTTTAAAATTTAAACATGGGCTTAACTATAATTAAAAGTAATTAATAAATTTTAATAGTATGAAATGCTTTATCCTTCTCTATGTCACTATTTTCTTTTGTACTTATCCTGTTCTTAGATAAACCCAAATGATTTTTATATAATTTTCAAGAACCAACATGGTCTGACTCTGACTTACCTATACGAATCTCGTTGTATCCAATGACCTCTTTTATAACTTTCCTTGCTTATATCTCTGATTGGAGTCCCAAGCACAATATAACAAATAAAGTGACACTGGACACCTTGTTTTGCTCCTGATTATAGAAACATTCCATCATTGATTGAAGGATTAGACAATTCAGTGATGAAAACATTCAACCATTTACAATTAAATCATTTTTCTTAGTTGGACTTTAACAGTTGCAGAATTTCCTTCTATTCCAGGCTCACTGAGTATTATTATTATTAAAGTATGCTGGGTCACATCAATGGGTCTTTCTGCATCCATAGAGATGCTCATGAAGCATTTTTCCCTTATTCTGTAAATGCTATATTTGTATTGATAGATTTTTATGGTGAGTCAAATTTACAGTTGCCTATGATAAATACTTAACTGGTCATGGTGTAAAATCCTATTTATATGTTGCTGGAATTAGTTTACTAATAGTTTGTTGAGAATTTTTACAACTATATTACTAAGGGATAGTAATATATAGTTTTCATGTTATGACTGTCTGGTGTTGGTATCACTTTAATACTGAATTCATAGTATGAGATGGGAAGTATGACTTCTTATTTTCCTTTTTGTAGAAGATCTTGTGAAAATTGGTGTTACTTCTTCAACTGCTTTCCAGAATTTGCCTGTAAACCCATTTAGTCCAGGAATAGGCTCAGGACAACTGCTAAAATTTTACTTTGTTTTGTTTGTTTTTCAGTTACTAATTATATCCCCTTACTTGTAAGCCTATTCTGATTTTCTATTTCTTCTTGAGTCAGTCTCAGTAGTTTATGCCATTCGAGGAAGATGTTCATTTTATCTGGGTTTTCTAATAATTTGGCATTCAATTGTTCACAATATTCATGTAAAATGATTTTTTTATTTCTGTAAGGTGGGTAGTGGTGTTCATTTCCGATGCTTGATTGAAGTAATCTGAAATTACTCTCCTAGTTTTGCAGTCATTGTAGTTAAAGGATCATTAAATTTGTTGTTCTATTCAAAGAACTGACTTTTGTTTTTATTGGTTTCTATATTTATCTGCTTTCTATTTTATGAATTTCAGATATCATTTAATTATTTTTTTCATTTTTCATTTCTGTGGGTATATAGTAGATGTATATATTTATGGAGAACATTACATGTTTTTATATAGGCGTGTATCATAACCACATCATGAAGAATGGGGTATCAATCTCCTGAAGCATTTATCTTTTGTGTTAATAAACAATCCAATTATACTCATTTAGTTATTTTAAAATATACACTTAAATTATTAATGACTATAGTCACCCAGTTGTGCTGCCAAATAGTAGATCATATTCATTTTTTCTAACTACTTTTTGCACTTGTTAACCCCCTCACAGCCTACTACCTTTCCCAGCCACTGGTAACCGTCCTTCTACTCTCTGTCTCCATGAATTCAATTGTTTTTATTCTTACATGCCACAAATAAGTAAGAACATGCAATATTAGTCTTTATATGCCTGGCTTATTTCAAATAACATAATGATCTACAGTTCCATTTATTTTTATTTATTTATTTATTGCAAATAACAGGATCTCGTTTATTTTTTATGGCTGAATAGTGGTCCATTGTGTGTATGTACCACATTTTCTTGATCCATTTATCTGCTGATAAACACTTAGATTGTTTCTAAATTTTGGCTGTTGTGAGTAGTGCAACAACAAATATAGGAGTGTAGAAATTTCTTTGATATACTGATTTCCTTTCTTTTGGGTGTGTACCCATCAGGAGGATTATTTTGGGTGTGTACCCATCAGGAGGATACCCATATGATACCCCTATTTTAATTTTTTGAGGAACCTCACATCTGTAGTAATTGTACTAATTTACATTCCCACCAACAGTGTGCAAGGGCATCCTTTTCTCCAAATCCTTGCCAGCATTTGTTACTGACTGTCTTTTGGATATAAGCCATTTAACCCGGAATGAGATTATAGCTCATTGTGGTTTTGATTTTCATTGCTCTGATGACAAATAATGTTGAGCAGCTTTTCATATGCCTGTTTGCCATTCATATATCTTCATTTGAGAAATGTCTATTCAAATCTTGTGTCCATTTTCAAAGTCAGATTATCAGATTTTTTCCCACACATTAGTTAGAGCTCTTTATATATTATGGTGAATAGTTCCTTGTCAGATGGGTACTTTGCAAATATTTTCTCCCATTCTCTCTCTTTACTTTGTTGGTTGTTTCTCTTGTGGTACAGAGGCCATTCAACTTGAAGTGATCCCATTTGTTCATTTTTGCTTTGGTGGCCTCTGTTTTTTGGGTATTACTCAAACAATTTTTGCCCAAATCAATGTCCTGAAATTTTCCCTAATGTTTTCTTGTGGTAGTTTCATAGTTTAAGGTCTTGGGTTTAAGTCTTTCATTCATTTTGTTTGATTTTTTTTTTAATGTAATGAGAGAGCAGAGTCTAGTTTCATTCTGCATATGAATGTTCAGTTTCCCAAGCACCATTAATTGAAGTGACTGTCTTTACACCTTGGCACCTTTGTTTAAAATGAGTTCGCTGTAGATATGTGAATTTCTTTCTGCATTCTTTATTCTTCTTTATTGTTTTATATGTCTGTTTTCATGAGAATACTGTGCTGTTTTGGTTACTATAGCTTTGTTGTATAATTGGAAGCCAGATAATTTGGTTCCTCCAGTTTGGTAACTTCTTCCTCAGGATAGCTATGACTATTCTGGGTCTTTTTTAGTTGCATACATATTTTAAGATTGTTTTTTGTATTTCTGTTAAGAATTTCATTGGTATTTTGATAGGAATTGCATTGAATCTGTAGATGGTTTTGGATAGCATGGACATTTTAACAACATTTGTTCTTCTAATCCATGACACTAGAATCATTCCACTTTTGGGTGTCCACTTTAATTTCATTTATCAATGTTTTATTTTTTAGGTTAATTTCTAGGCATTTAATTTTATTTGTGGCTATTGTGAATAAGATGATGATGATGATGATTATTATTATTATTATTATTTTGAGATGGAGTCTCACTCTGTTGCCCAGGCTGTAGTGCAGTGGCACGATCTCAGCTCACCACAACCTCTGCTTCCCAGGTTCAAGCAATTCTCATGCTGCAGCCTCCCAAGTAGCTGGAATTACAGATGTGTACCACCACACCCAGCTAATTTTTGTATTTTTTAGTAGAGATAGGGTTTTGCCATGTTGGTGAGGCTAGCCTCGAACTCCTGACCTCAGGTAATCCTCCTGCCTCAACCTCCCAAAGTGCTGGGATGACGGGCATGAGCCACTGCACTGGACCAGATTATTTTTTTAAATTTGCATTTCTGATGGTTCACTGTTGGCATAGACAAATGCTACTGGTATTTGTATGTTGATTTTGCATCTTGCAACATTATTGAATTTGTTTATCAGTTCTAATAGCATTTTGGTGAAGTATTTAGGTATCTTTCAAATAACAATCTTTCAAATAAGAGATCATATCATCTGCAAACAAGGATAATTTGACATTTTCCTTTCCAATTTGGATACTCTTTATTTCTTTCTATTGTGTGATTACTCTACCTGGGCCTTCCAGTACTGTGCAAAATAATAGTGGTGAAAATGAGCATCTGGGTCATGTTCCAGGTCTTAAAGAAAATACATTCAGCTTTTCCCCATTCAATCTGATACTAACTCTGGGTCTGTGGTATATAACTTTTATTATATTGAGGTATGTTCCTTCTATCTTCAGGTTTTGAGGGTTTTAATCATAAAAGGATCCTAAAGTCCATCAAGCAGATTTTCATCATCAGTTGTATTGATCATATGGCTTCTGTCCTTTATTCTGTGGATATTGAAAGGAGTTAGCCAGCTTGCTTTAGGCAGACAGCAAGGGAAAGGTCCCCAGAGAACTTCCAGCTTGTGTTTTGTGTAATAGGGGTCCTTGCACAGGAAACTTGCCAAAACATGCCCACAGAGTACTAAAGGTTGACACGTGCACTCAGAAATGGGGTGGAGTCACCAGGAATGTGTACCTTATACAAATAGGGAACCCAGCCCCATCAGCTTATATGTAAAAGCCCTTCTATGTAAAAGCCCCCTGTGAAGGGGGCAACTAGGAACCTGCTTTCAGGACCCCTCTCTTTCCCGAGAGCTTTCCTTTTGCTTAATAAATTCTACGGCACTCTTTCTTTGAGTGTCCATGTGCCTAATTTTTCCTGGTAGTAAGGTAAGAACCTGGACTTAGCTAAGCTAATGAGAAAAAAAATCCTGCATCAGTATGATATATCATATCGATTGATTTGCATATGCTGAACCATCCTTGCATCCTTTGGATAAATCCCACTTGGTAATGAGGAAAGATCCTTTTAATATACTGTTGAATTTGATCTACTACTATTTTGTTGATGATTTTTACATCAATATTCATCAGAGATACTGGCCTGTAGTTTTGTTCTGCTTTTTGATGTGTCTTTGTCTGGTTTTGGTATTAAATTAACACTGGCCTTTTGGAATGAGTTTGGATGTGTTCCCTCTTTCTCTATTTTTCAGAATATTTTGAGTAGAATTGCTATTATTCCTTCTTTAAATTTTTGGTCGAATTCAGCAGTGAAGCCATCAGGTCCTGAGATTTTCTTTACTGGGTGATTTTTTTTTTTGCTTCAATCATGTTACTTGGTATTATTATCTTCAGGTTTTGAATATATTCCTGATTCAATCTAGGTAGGTGGCGGTGGTAGGTGTCCAGTAGTTTTTCCATTTCTTCTAGATTTTTCAATTTATTGGTAGATAGTTGCTCATAGTAGCCACTGATAATTCTTAAACTTTCTGCAATGTCAGTTGTAATATTTCCTTTTTCATATCTGATTTTATTTTTTTTATATCTTATCTTGATTTTTCTTAGTGAATCTGGTTAAAGATTTGTCAATATGATTTAACTTGTTGGAAAAGCAACTTTCTGTTTCATTGATCTTTTGCATTTTTTAAAATTTCAATTGCATTTCTTTCTGATTATTTCTTTTCTGTTACTAATTTTGGCTTTGGTATACTCATGCTTTTCTATTTCTTTAGGATGCATAGTTAGGTTGCTTATTTGAAGTTTTTCTTTCTTTGTGATGTAGAAACTTTTAGCTCTAAACATTCCTATTAATGCTACTTTTGCTGTATCCCACAGATTTGGTGGGTTTTGTTCCAATTATCATTTGTTTCAAGAATTTTTCCTCTTTTTGTAACTTATTCATTGACCCACTTGTCATTCAGAAGAATATTGCTTAATTTCCATGAATTCATACTTTTTCAAAATTTCTCTTTTTATTAATTTCTAGTTCTATTTCATTGTAGTCAGAAAAGATGCTTGATATTCTTTCAAATTTTTGCATGTTTTGTGATTTGTTTTGTGACCTAACATATGGTCTATTATTGAAAATGATCCCTGCACTGAGGAAAAGAATACATATTCTGCAGCTGTTGGGTAAAATGTTCTGTAAATATCTATCAGATCCATTTGTTTTACAGTACAGATTAAGTCCAATGTTTCTTTGTTGCTTTTCTGTATGGAAGATCTGTCCAACGCTGAAAGTGGGGTGCTGAAGTCACCAGCTCTTATTGTGTTGGGGTCTATCTCTCTCTTTAGCTGTAATATTTCTTTTATATATCTTGGTGCTTCAGTGTTGGGTGCATATATATTTAAAATTGTTATATCCACTTGCTGGAATAATGCATTTATCATTATACAGTGAGCTACTATGTCACTTCTCATATTTTTTGTCTTCAAATCTATTTTGTAAGTACTCTTGTGTTTTTTGGTTTCCCTAGGCATGGAATATCTTTTTCCATCCTCTTTTTGTTTTTTGTTTGTTTGTTTGTTTGTTTTTTGTTCAGTCTATGTGTGTCTCTATATGTGTGTTACATGTAGGCAACAGATCAGTAGGTCTTGGGTTTTGTCCATTCAGGCACTTGATGTTTTTGATTGGAGAGTTTAGACCATTTACAATCAATGATATTATTGATAAATAAGGAGTTACTCTTGCCATTTTGTTATTTGTTTCTTATTGTGTTGTGGTCTACCCATCCTTCTTTCCTTCCTTCTTATCTTCCTTTTGATGAAGGTGATTGTATCTGGTGACATGATATAGCTTCTTGCTTTTTCTTTTTTGTGTATTTGTTTTATGTCTTTTGGTTTGAGGTTACCACGAGTATTGCAACAAAGAAACAAACAAATAAGCAAAAAAGAAACTAATAAAAACACTACACCTTAACTTTAACTCCCTGCTTTTAAAATTTTGTTTTTTCTTTTAATATCTTATTGTAATGTCTCTGTACTAAAAAGTTGTTTTAATTATTATTTTTGATTCATTCATCACTTTAACTTTGTATTTAGGATAACAGTAGTTTACACACAACAGTGACAGTGTTATAATATTTTGTGTTTTCCTGTGTACTTACTGTTACCGGTGAGTTTTGTACCTTCAGGTGATTACTTACTGCTCTCTAATGACCTTTTCGTTCTGATTGAAATACTCCCTTTAGCGTTTCTTTCAGGATAATTCTGATGTTGACAAAATCCTTCAGCTTTTGTTTGGGAAATTTTTTATTTCTCCTTTATGTTTGAAGGATATTTTCACTGGTTATCTATTCTAGGGTAAAAGTTTTTTTTTTTTCTTTCAGCACTTTAAATAGGTCATGCCACTCTCTCCTTGCCTGCAAGGTTTTCACTGAAATGTCTGCTGTCAGACATATTAGAGCTCCATTGTGTGTTACTTCTTTCTTTTTTGCTGCTTTCAAGATCCTTTCTTTAGGTCTACATCTTTGAGAGTTTAACTATTAAATACCTTGAGGTACTTGTATTTGTGTTAAATTGCCTTGGTACTGCATAACCTTCTTATATAAGGATATTGCTGCCTTTATCTAGGATTTGAAAATTCTGTTATTTTCCCTTTGAATAAACTTTCTACACTTGTCTGTTTCTCTGCCTCCTCATTACAGCCAATAATTCTAAAATTTACCCTTTTGAGGCTATATTCCAGATCCCTTAGGTGTGTTTTATTGTTTCATATTATTTTTTCTTTTATCTCCTCTGACTGCATTTTCAAATAGCTTCTATTCAAGTGCACTAATTCTTTCTTCTGCTTGATCAATTCTGCTATTTAAAGATTGGTGCATTCTTCAGTAAGTCAATTGCATTTTTCAACTCCAGAATTTCTACTTGATTCTTTTAAACTATATAAATGTCTTTCATGCATTTCTCTGATAGAATTCCAAAGTTTTTCTGGGTTCTTCTGAATTTCTTTGAGTTTCCTCAACTCAGCTATTTTTAATTATCTTTCTGAAAGTTTACCTGTCTCTGTTTCTACAGGATAAGTTTCTCATGCCTTATTTAGTTTATTTCATGAGGTAATGTTTTCCCGGATCATCTTGATACTTGCAAATGTTCTTTATTGTCTGGCCATTGAAGATTTAGGTACTTAATTTGTCTGCACAGTCTTGGGCTTCTTTGTACCCCTCCTTCTTGGGTAGGCTTTCCAGAAATTTGAAAAGACTTGGGTGTTGTAATCTAAGCTGTATTTGCTTTAGGGTCGCTCCAAGCCCAGTAACACTGTTGTTCTTACAGACTCTTAGAGTACTGCCTTAATGGTCTCGGACAATAACCAGGCAAATTCTATGGATTACTAGGCAGAGACTTTTGTTCTCTTCCCTTAATTTCTGTCAAACAGGGTCTGTCTTGCTCTGTCCTCAGTCAACTGAAGTTGGGGGTGTAGTGACACCATTACTTCAGGATTGCTAAGGCAATTCTGAAGCCAGCATAGCACTTGGTCTCACCCTAGGCCTGCTGTAACCACTTCCTAGTTCCCTCTTATGTTTTTTAATGCCTTGGGGCTCTGCAAACAACGTTTTGCAATGCCAGCCCAGTCTGCAAGTTCAGCCAGTCCACCAAGTAGACTTCTAAGGATTTTTACTCTAGTCCATGCCATCTGAAAACTGTGGACTAAAGTAATAAACCATGGAAGTCTACCTGGTGTTCCATTGTACTTCAGCTAAGCTAGTGTTCAAACCACAAGAAATAGTTTTTCTCACTCTTCTTTGCTAAGGCAGAGAAGCCTCAACCCATGGCTACTGCCACCATAGGCCACTGTTAAGTACTGCCAGAGGACTTCTGATGTTCCCTTATGGTTAGCTTGCGGTAAATGCTGCCTGACCTGAGACCACATGTCAGGGCAATGGGCTCTCCTCTGGCCCGGGGCAGGTCCAGAATTGCTATCCAAAAGCCAAGTCTTCCCAAAGAATTGTCCATTTAACTTGTGATGTCAAGGATGTATTATTTAATTTTCACATACTGTGTATTATCAGAATTCCTTCTGTTATTGATTTCTAATTTCATTCCACGTAATCAGAGTGTCTTAAACTCTTTGGGTTACTATAATAAAATATCATAGATGCGTAGCTTATAAACAACAGAAATTTATTTTTCAGTTTTGGAGTTTGAGAAGTTCATGGTCAGAACACCAGCAGATTTGATGTCTGATGAAGGCCTTCTTTCTCATATTCAGCCTTCTTGCTATTTCCACATATGGTAGAAAGCAATAGCTAGCTCTCTGAAGTCTCTTTTATAAGGGTGCTAGTCCCAATCATGTGGGCTTTTCCCTCATAATTTAATCACCTCCCAAATGTTCCACCTCCTAATAACATCAACTTAGAGACTAGACTTCAACATATGAACTTTGAGAGAAATAGGTCTTCAGTTCATAGCAAGAGAATATAGCTATTATGTTCTTCTCCTTTAAAATTTATCGAGGCTTATTTTATAACCTGAAATATGATTAATCCAGGAAAATGTACCATGTGCACTTAAGAAGGAAGTGTTCTTCTTTTGTTGAGTGGCATATCCTATAGATGTTTGTTAGGTTTAGTTGGTTTGTAATATTGCTCAAGTTTTCTGTTTCCCTTGTTGTTATTCTACCTAGCTGTTTTATTTGTTATTGAAAATGGAGTACTAAATTTTCCAGCTGTTATAGTTACATGGTGTATTTCTCTATTTAATACTGTCAGATTTGTTTCACATATTTTGAAGATTTTTTAAGTGAATATAAGCTTATAGATATTATATATTCTTGATGGATTTACCCTTTTATCATCATAAAATTTACTTAGTGTCTAGTGATAATTCTATTATTGTTGTCTATTTTGCCTTTTATTAGTAGATCCACACCAGTTTTTATGGATTAGTGTTTGTGTGGTAATTATTCTCTTTTTATAGTCTTTTACTTTCAAACTATTTGTCTCTTAATATATCTTATGTTTTTGCTCTTGTCTCTATTACTGACTTCTTTTTGTTAAATATATATGAAATAGCATACCATTTCAATTCTTGTAATCTTTATTTTGACATATTTTGTGGAATTTCTTTCTTTCTGGTTACCCTGGGATTACAATTATCATCTTAAATTAAACAAGTCTAGTTTGAATTAATAGCAAATTAATTTAAATATTATAAAAATCTTTCATAATATATAGCTCTATTTCATCCCTTTTTTTTCTTTCTTTTTCTCTTTATTATTTATTTATTTTTTATTATACTTTAACTTCTAGGGTACATGTGCATAACGTGCAGGTTTGTTACATATGTATACTTGTGCCATGTTGGTGTGCTGCACCCATCAACTCGTCAGCACTCATCAATTCATCATTTATATCATGTACAACTCCCAATGCAATCCCTCCCCCCTGCCCCCTCCCCATGATAGGCCCCAATGTGTGATGTTCCCCTTCCCGAGTTCAAGTGATCTCATTGTTCAGTTCCCACCTATGAGTGAGAACATGCGGTGTTTGGTTTTCTCTTCTTGTGATAGTTGCTAAGAATGATGGTTTCCAGCTGAATCCATGTCCCTACAAAGGACACAAACTCATCCTTTTTTATGGCTGCATAATATTCCATGGTGTATATGTGCCACATTTTCTTAATCCAGTCTGTCACTGATGGACATTTGGGTTGATTCCAAGTCTTTGCTATTGTGAATAGTGCCGCAATAAACATACGTGTGCATGTGTCTTTATAGGAGCATGATTTATAATCCTTTGGGTATATACCCAGTAGTGGGATGGCTGGGTCATATGGTACATCTAGTTCTAGTTCCTTGAGGAATTGCCATACTGTTTTCCATAATGGTTGAACTAGTTTACAATCCCACCAACAGTGTAAAAGTGTTCCTATTTCTCCACATTCTCTCCAACACCTGTTGTTTCCTGATTTTTTAATGATTGCCATTCTAACTGGTGTGAGATGGTATCTCATTGTGGTTTTGATTTGCATTTCTCTGATGGCGAGTGATGATGAGCATTTTTTCATGTGTCTGTTGGCTGTATGAATGTCTTCTTTTGAGAAATGTCTGTTCATATCCTTTGCCCACTTTTTGATGGGGTTGTTCGTTTTTTTCTTGTAAATTTGTTTGAGTTCTTTGTAGATTCTGGATATTATCCCTTTGTCAGATGAGTAGATTGCACAACTTTTCCCCCATTCTGTAGGTTGCCTGCTCACTCTGATGGTAGTTTCTTTTGCTGTGCAGAAGCTCTTTAGTTTAATTAGATCCCATTTGTCAATTTTGGCTTTTGCTGCCGTTGCTTTTGGTGTTTTAGACATGAAGTCCTTGCCCATGCCTATGTCCTGAATGGTACTACCTAGATTTTCTTCTAGGGTTTTTATGGTATTAGGTCTAACATTTAAGTCTCTAATCCATCATGAATTAATCTTCGTATAAGGAGTAAGGAAAGGATCCAGTTTCAGCTTTCTACTTATGGCTAGACAATTTTCCCAGCACAATTTATTAAATAGGGAATCCTTTCCCCATTTCTTGTTTCTCTCAGGTTTGTCAAAGATCAGATGGCTGTAGATGTGTGGTATTATTTCTGAGGACTCTGTTCTGTTCCATTGGTCTATATCTCTGTTTTGGTACCAGTACCATGCTGTTTTGGTTACTGTAGCCTTGTAGTATAGTTTGAAGTCAGGTAGCGTGACACCTCCAGCTTTGTCCTTTTGACTTAGGATTGTCTTGGCAATGCGGGCTTTTTTTTGTAACCATATGAACTTTAAAGCAGTTTTTTCCAATTCGGTGAAGAAACTCATTGGTAGCTTGATGGGGATGGCATTGAATCTATAAATAACCTTGGGCAGTATGGCCATTTTCACGATATTGATTCTTCCTATCCATGAGCATGGTATGTTCTTCCATTTGTTTGTGTCCTCTTTTATTTCACTGAGCAGTGGTTTGTAGTTCTCCTTGAAGAGGTCCTTTACATCCCTTGTAAGTTGGATTCCTAGGTATTTTATTCTCCTTGAAGCAATTGTGAATGGAAGTTCATTCATGATTTGGCTCTCTGTTTGTCTGTTACTGGTGTATAAGAATGCTTGTGATTTTTGCACATTAATTTTGTATCCTGAGACTTTGCTGAAGTTGCTTATCAGCTTAAGAAGATTTTGGGCTGAGACGATGGGGTTTTCTAAATACACAATCATGTTAGACCTAATACCATCAAAACCCTAGAAGAAAATCTAGGTAGTACCATTCAGGACATAGGCATGGGCAAGGACTTCATGTCTAAAACACCAAAAGCAACGGCAGCAAAAGCCAAAATTGACAAATGGGATCTCATTAAACTAAAGAGCTTCTGCACAGCAAAAGAAACTACCATCAGAGTGAACAGGCAACCTACAGAATGGGAGAAAATTTTTGCAATCTACTCATCTGACAAAGGGCTCATTTCCAGAATCTACAAAGAACTCAAACAAATATACAAGAAAAAAACAAACAACCCCATCCAAAAGTGGGGAAAGGATATGAACAGACATTTCTCAAAAGAAGACATTCATACAGCCAACAGACACATGAAAAAATGCTCATCATCACTGGCCATCAGAGAAATGCAAATCAAAACCACAATGAGATACCATCTCACACCAGTTAGAATGGCAATCATTAAAAAATCAGGAAACAACAGGTGTTGGAGGGGATGTGGAGAAATAGGAACACTTTTACACTGTTGGTGGGATTGTAAACTAGTTCAACCATTATGGAAAACAGTATGGCGATTCCTCAAGGATCTAGAACTAGATGTACCATATGACCCAGCCATCCCACTACTGGGTATATACCCAAAGGATTATAAATTATGCTACTACAAAGACACATGCACACGTATGTTTATTGCGGCACTATTCACAATAGCAAAGACTTGGAATCAACCCAAATGTCCATCAGTGACAGACTGGATTAAGAAAATGTGGCACATATACACCATGGAATACTATGCAGCCATAAAAAAGGATGAGTTTGCGTCCTTTGTAGAGACATGGATGCAGCTGGAAACCATCATTCTTAGCAAATTATCACAAGAAGAGAAAACCAAACACCGCATGTTCTCACTCATAGGTGGGAACTGAACAATGAGCTCACTTGGACTCGGGAAGGGGAACATCACACACTGGGGCCTATCATGGGGAGGGGGGAGGGGGGAGGGATTGCATTGGGGAGTTATACCTGATATAAAATAAAATAAAAAAATAGAAAAAAAAAGAAACATAAAAGTTTATCTTGAAATACACTTCATTGAATATTTTCCATAATTTTAAAATGTAAAATATCTATTAAAGTAGGTTGTAGATAGCAAAGAGTAAATTAGACACATATCTATGTGAAATTGTATTCTGATCACTCATTTGCCTTTGTGTTCTTGTATGATTTAGCTGTGGTATGGCTTTCTTTTACATTTCAGATTAAAGTAAATTTTATATTGGTTTAAATTTAGTATATTTTCAATTTCCTATTTACTTTCTCTGGTAATTTTGAATTTTTAAATCTTTTTAAAATGGAACTTGACTTTCATTTGGGACATGAGAAGACTTATTTAAATATTATTAAGTCATTAATATAAATAGCATATTTTAGACAGTTTAGATGAGAAATTTCCTGCTCACTGACCATTTTACTGAATTAGTGTATGACCTGACATGGAACTAACAATAAGAGCTGGAAGTTATATTTACCTCAAATCATTCTGGTTTTAATTAAATTTATTAAGTTTTAGAAATGTAAATTATGCATATTTATTGAGTACTTAAATCAGTATACCAAGATGATGGAGAAAGTTCATATTTGTATTATAGTGTAGCTTTCAACTAATGTTTGGATGAATTCATGGTGACTTACTCAGACTTCAATGTCAGATTTTACTTTAAATAAACACAAGTTTAATATTAGAATAAAAGAGTGCCGTGGTCAAATGTCAGTTGAATTCTGCCAGAGTGAAAAATCCTGATTACTAAGACTGTGTTATTTCCTAAACATCCCTAACATCTCATCTTGAGCATCAAAGAAGAAAATTCAACCATAATGTCATGTATTTACCTATCTTTTCTCTTGTCACAGTGTGGTTCACATAAAAGCCAAATAGAATGAATTCCCTGGGAAATGATTCCTTCTGTAAAATGAGGCTAATGATCGTTACTGCCAGAGTCAACTTATAGAACAACTATGAAGCAAAAATGACTTGTGTATGACAGCACCTTGAACACCACTGCATAGTTAAACAGTATTATTAAAGATCAATTGGTATGAAAAACATAAATTATATTTTGAAATAGAAATCGCTTTATTTCTGATGAAAGTAATATGTTATCATTGTTTTAAAAAGTAAGTCAATGAAAGAGAAACACTGTTAACATTCTTGTCGCATTCTCTTATTACATATGTGTGTATATATAGCTATCTCCAGTGTGGAAATATTTCTATGTTGAAAATGAAGAGCTACATAAATATTTTGAATATCTGGATTTTTTATTTTAAATCCATGCTAAAATTTATGAAACCTAATGCCATTGAAAGAGTTTATTTTCTATAATTTTATAAATTGCAATAAAATGAATATCCTCCTGTGTTAACATGTACAACTATTGATTTAAGACGATGTAATAAATGTAGGTTAAGATAAATCGCTCTTCCTAACATTTTTGCCAATTTACTCTCCCACCACCAATGAATTTCTGCTTCTTTCCACACTTGACAATATATATTATTTGATCAATTTTTAAATGCTTTGCAAGTGCAATAGATTTTAAAAAGGAATCTTATTTTTTAAATTTATATTTATTTATAGTGAAGCGAAGCTTTTTTCATATGTTTAGTGACCATTTGCATTTTTGTCTGAAATGTTCCTGTTTCTTTCCCATTTTTTTCATTGTTTTGTAGGCTTTCTACATGCCTTAAAATAATTTATCTTTAAACTGTCATAGATTATATACATTACCCTAGTTGTTGTTTGTCTTTAAACTTTGTTCTTGGTATTTTTAGGTGTATAGAAATTTTATAATTTGTTTTTATTTAATCTTATTTATGTAATTTGTTTTTATTTAAAATATGCCTACAAGGTATGCATATACGCTTATGAGGTACATGATATATTTTGATACAAGCATACAATGTGTAATAATCACATTAGGGTAAATGGAGTATCCATCCCCTCCAGTATCCTTTGTGTTACAAATATTCCAATAACACTTTTTTAGTTATTTTTAAAATGTACAATACAATTATTATTGACTGTAGTCACCCTGTTTTTCTATCAAATACTCCTTCTTATTCATTCTTTATAAATAGTATTTAGTACCCTTTAAGCATCCCCATTTCCCTCCAACCAATTCACTACACTTCCCAACCTCTGGTAACCAGCCTTCTATTCTCTATCTCCATGAGTTAATTATTTTGATTTTTAGGTCCCACAAATAAGTGAGAACATGCAATGTCTATCTTTCTGTGCCTGGCATACTTCTCTTAACATAATGACATTCAGTTCCATCCGTGTTCGCAGAAATGACAGGATCTCTTTCTTTTTGATGGCTGGATTGTACTGCATTGCGTAAAAGTACCACATTTACATCATGCATTTGTCTGTTGATGGACACAGGTTGCTTCTTAATCTTGGCTAGGTTGCTCCTTAATCTTGGTTTTTGAAAACTGTGCTGCAACAAACATGGGAGTGCAGATAGCGTTTTGCTATACTGATTTTCTTTCTTTTTGGCATATACCCAGCAGTGGGTTTGATGGACCATATGGTACCTCTATTTTTAGTTTTTGAGGAACCTCCAAACTATTCTCCAAGTGGTTGTACTAGCTTACATTCCCACCAACAGTGTATGAGGGTTCCCTTTTCTCCACATCCTTGCCAGCATTTGTCATTGCCTGTCTTTTGGATATAAGCCATTTTAACTGGGGTGAGATGATATATCATTGTAGTTTTGATTTGCATTTCTCTGATGATCACAGATTTTGAGCACATTTTCACATGCCTATTTGCCAATTTGTATGTCTTCTTTTGAGAAATAATCTATTCATTGTTTTGCCTATTTTTAATTTCATTTATCTTTAATTTTTCATTGGCTCATTCGATTTTTTTCCCTATAGAGTAGTTTGAGATCCTTATATATTCTGGTTTCATAGTTTGAGGTCTTAGGTTTTAGTCTTTAATCCATTTTGATTTTATTTTTGTGTATGGCAAGAGATGGGGGTCTAGTTTCATCCTTCTGTATATGGATATCCAGTTTTCCCAGCACCGTTTACTGAAGAGACTGTATTTCCCCCACTGCATGTTCTTGGCATCTTTGTCAAAACTTGAGTTCACTGTAGGTGTTTGTAATTGTTTATGGGTTCTCTATTCTGTTTCATCAGTCTACATGTCTGTTTTATGCCAGTACCATGCTATTTTGGTTACCTAAGTAGTACAATTTGAGGTAAGGTAATGTGAGATTTTCCAGTTTTGTTCTTTTTGCTTAGGATAGCTTTGGCTATTCTGGGTCTTTTTGGGGTTCAATATAAATTTTTAATTTTTTCCATTTATGTGAATAATGTAATTGGTATTTTAATAGGGACTGCATTGAATGTGTAGAATACTTTGGGTAATATTGACATCTAAACAATATTTTTTCTTCCAGTCCATAAAATGGAATATGTATTTATTTATCGGGGTCCTCTTCAACTTTTTTCATCAGTGTTTTACAGTGTTTCTTATAGAAATCCTTCACATCTTGGTTAATTTAATTTTTAGATATTTAATTTACTGTGTGGCTACTGGTTCATGAGACTACTGGTTTTGATTTATTTTTCAGATTGTTCACTGTTGACATATAGAAATGCTAGTTATTTTTGTATGTTGATCTAATATCCTGAAACTTTACTAAATTTGCTTATGATTTCTAATAGTTTCTTGATGATGTTTTCAGGTTTTTCCAAATGTAAGATCATTTCATATGCAATCAAGGATAATTTGATTTCTTCCTTTTCAATTTGGATGCCCCTTATTTATTTTACTTGTCAGATTGCTCTAACTAGGACTTCCAATACTATGTTGAATAGCAGTGTTAAAAATGGGGCTCATTATTGTGTTCCAGAGCTTAGGGGAAAGGGTTTCAGTTTTGTCTCATTCACTATGATGCTAGCTGTAATTCTGTAATATATGGCTTTTAGTATGATGAGGTATGCTCTTTCAACACCCACTTTTTTGAAAATTTTTATCACGAAAGGAAGCTGAATTTTACTGGGTGCTTTCTCAGAATCAATTGAAACGATCATACTGTTTTTATTCTTCGTCTACTGATATGATGTATTACATTGATTAATTTGCTTATCTTAAACCATCCTTGCATCCCAGGAATAAATCCTGTGTGGTCATAATTAATGATATTTTTCATGTGTTCTTGAATTCAGTTTATTGTATTTTGTTGAGGATTTTTACAACAATCTTGATTGATACTGATATTAGTCTGTACTGGTTTTTTTATGTATCTTTGTCTGGTTTTGAATTCAGTGTTGTTAATACTGTTCTTGTTGATTTGTTTGGAAGTATTCCCTCCTATATTTTTCAGAATAGTTTGGGTAGGATTGCTACTGTTTCTTCTTAAAATGTTTGGTAAAATCCAGCAGTGAAACAATTAGGTTATGGGCTTTTCTTTGCTGGGAAACAGTTTATAATGGCTTTGATGTCCTTGCTTGTTCTTGGTCTGTTCAAATGTTGGATTTCTTCCTGGTTCAAGCTTGGTGGGTTGCATGTGTCTAAGAATTTGTCCATTTTATTTTTGTTTTCAAATTTATTGCCATGTAGTTGCTCATAGTAGCCTTTAAATCATCTTTTAATTCCTGTGGTATCACTTGTAATGTATCCTGTTTCATCTCTGATTTTATTTATTTGAGTCTTGTCTTTTTTGTTGTTGTTAGTCTGACTAAAGTTTGTGAATTGTGTTTATCTTTTCAAAAAACCAGATTTTCATTTCATTGTTTGTATTATTTTCTTTATTTCAATAAATTTGATTCTGCTCTAATCGTTATTATTTCTTTCCTGCTAATTTTTGTTTGGTTTATTCTTGCTTTTGTAGTTTTTTAAAATGCATCATTAAGTTGTTTATTTGAAGGTTTTCTCTTTACATTTTTTATACAAGTGATTGTAGCTATAAATTTCCCTCTTAGTACTGCTTTTGCTGTATCCCATACCTTTTTGTATGTTGCTTTTCCATCATCATTTGTTTCACAAATTTAAAAAACTTTCTTCTTAATTTCTTAATTGACGCATTTGACATTTGGGAACATATTCTTTAAATTCGGTGTGTTTCTAGTTTTCAAAATTCTTCTCTTTATTGATTTATATTTTTATTCTATTGAGTTCAGAGAAAAGACAATATTATTTTAATGTTTTGATTTTTTTAAAGTCTTGTTTTGTATCCTAAAATTTAGTCTACTCTTGACAATTATCCATGTGCTGAGGAGAAGAATGTGCATTTTGCAGCCATCGGATTAAATGTAACATAAATATTTATTAGGTTCATTTGGTTTATCTTGAAGATTAAGTCAATTGTGTTTTTGTTGATTTTCTGTCTGGATTATCTGTCCAATACTGAAACTGAAGTGTTGAAGTCTTCAGCTATATTGTCTGGGGGTCTATCTCTCTCCTTAGCTCCAATAATATTTGCTTTATATGTCTATGTGCTCCAGTGCTGGGTGCATTTATATTTAAAATTGCTATATCCTCTTGATAAAATTATGACCCCTTTATCATCATACAGTGATGTTATTTGTCTTTTTACAGTTTTTGTCTTGAAATCTATTTTGTCTAAGTATTGCTACTTTTGCTCTTTTCTGGTTTCCATTTGTACGGAATTTTTTTATGCCTTTCTTTTCATTCTGTTTGTGTCTTTTTTGAAGAAGTGTGTTTCCTGAAGGTGGGTCATTGGATCTTGTTTTCTTAAACCATTCTGAACCATTCTGCTATTCTATGTCTTTTGCTTAGAGAGTTTAGCGCACTTGTATTCAATGCTATTGTTGATAAATACAAAATTACTCTTGCAATTTTATTTGTTTTCTGACTATTTTGTGGTCTCCTCTTCCTACTGTCCTTCCTTCCTGTCTTCTTTTGAGTGAAGGTAACTTTCTGTGGTCATATGATTTTCTTTCCTTTTATTTTTTGTGTGACCCTTGTATTTTATTTGACTTAAGGTTACCAAGAGGTTTGCAAACAATGACCTTTAACTAATTATTTTAAACTGCTGACAAGGTAACATTATTTGCATAAACAAACTAACCAACTGGAAACAAGAAAATTAATAAAATTTGCATTTTAACATTATCCCCCATTTTTAACATTTTGTTTTTTCTATTTATATCTTTTTGTACTGTCTGTTTCTTGCATAGCTTTTGTGGTTTTTATTTTTGTTCAGTTTATCTTTTAGTATTTCTGTTCACGATATGAGTAATTTAAAAACTCCAATTACAGTGTTATATACATATTTAACTATATATAAAAAACTATATGTTTGTGTGTGTGTGTGTGTGTGTGTGTATAATTTTTCTGAGTCCTTGCTAGTTCCAGTGAGTTTTATACCTGCAGATAATTTCTTATTGCTCATTAACATGATTTTTTCTTTCACACTGAAGAACTTCTGTTAGCATTTCTTGTAGTACTGATCTGGTGTTGATAAAATTCCTCAGTCTCTAATTGTCTGCAATAATCTTGCTTTATCCTTCATGTTTGAAGGATAACTTCATGGGATATACTATTCTAGAGTTAAAATTTTATCCTTTCAGCACTTTAAATATGTCATTCTACTCTGTCTTGCCCTGTAAAGTTTCCACTGAAAAGTCTGCTGCCAGATATATTTGAGTTCCATTGTGTATTATTTGTTCCTTTTCTCATGTTTTTTTTAAAGAAATTCTTCTTTATCCTTGACTTCTGGGAGTTTAATTTTTAAATGTCACATGGTACTCTTTCTTGAATTTAATATGTTTGGTGTTCTATAACCTTGTTGTACTTGAATATTGATATATTTCCCTAAGATTGGGAATTTCTCTGCTATTATCCATTCGAATAAACTTTCTAACTGCATCTCTCCCTCTCTCTCCTCTTAAAGGCCAATAACTCTTAGATTTTCTCTATTGAGGCTATTTTCTAGATTCTGTAGGTATGCTTCGTTGTTTTTTATTCTTTTTTCTTTTGTCTACTCTTATTATGTATTTTCAAATAGACTGTTGATATGGTTTGTGTCTCCACCCAAATCTCATGGCGAATTGTAATTTCTCATGTTTGGGAAGATACCCAGTCGGAGGTGATTGGATGATAGGGACAGATTTTCCCCTTGCTGTTTTCATGATAGTGAGTGACTTCTGATAAGATCTTATGGTTTAGAAGTTTGTGGCACTTTCCCCTTCACCTTCTCTTTCTCCAGCTGCCATATGAAGATGTACTTGCTTCTCCTTTACCCTTCTGCTGTGATTGTAAGTTTCCTGAAGCCTCTTCAGCCATGCCTACTGTACAACCCGTGGAACTGTGAGTCAATTAAGCCACTTTTATTTATAAATTACCCAGTCTCAGATATGTTTTTATCAGCAGCATGAAAACCGACTAATACAGTAAATTGGTACCAGTAGAGTGGGACGCAGCTGTAGAGATACCTGAAAATTTGGAAGCAACTTTGGAACTAGGTAACAGGCACAGGTTAGAACAGTTTGCAGAGCTCAGAAGAATACAGAAATATGAGGGAAATTTTGGAACCTCCTAAAGACTTGTTGAGTGATTGTGATGAAAGTGCTGGTAGTGATATCAACAGTGAAGTCCAGTCCGAGGTGGTCTCAGATGGAGATGAGGAACTTATTTGGACCTGGAGTAAAAATCACTCTTGCTATGCTTTAGAAAAGAGACTGGTGTCACTGTGCCCCTGCTCCAGGAATCTGTGGAACTTTGAACTTGAGAGAGATGATTTAGGGTATCTGGGGGAAGAAACTTCTCAGCAGCAAAGCATTCAAGAGGTTGCCTGGCTGCTTCTAAAAACCTACACTCATTTGTATAAAAAAGAAATGTTCTGAAATTATAACTTATATTTAAAAGGGAAGCAGGATGTAAAAGTTTAGAAAATTTTCAGTCTGATCATGCAGTAGAAAAGGACGCCCCATTTTCTAGGGAGAAATTCAAGGCTGCAGAAATTTGCATAAGTAATGAAGAGCTGAATGGCAGTAGCCAAGATAATGGGGATAGTGCCTCCAAGCCATTTCAGAGACATTTTCGGCAGCCCCTCCCATAACAGGTCTGGAGTCCCAGGAGGGAAAAATGGTTTTGTGAGCCAGGCCCAGGGTCCTCCTTCTCTTTGCAGCCTTGGGACTTAGTGCCCTCTGTCCCATTTACTCCAGCTCCAGTCTTGGCTAAAGGGACCAATGTACAGCTCAGGCCATTGCTTCAGAGAATGCAATCCCCAAACCTTGGTGGTTTCCATGGGGTGTTGTGACTGTGGGTGTGCAGAAGGCAACAGTTGAGGTTTGGGAGACTCTGCCTAGATTTTAGAGGATGTATAGAAATGCCTGGTTGTCCAGGCAGAAGTCTGCTGCAGGGGCAGAGCCCTCATGGAGAATCTCTACTAGGGAAGTGCAAAGGGAAAATGTGGGGTTGGAGCCCCCACAAGGGCACTGCCTAGTGGAGCTGTGAGAAGGGGCCACTGTCATCCAGACCCCAGAATAATAGATCCACCAAGAGTTTGCACTGTGTGTCTGGAAAAGATGCAGGCACACAACAGCAGCCTGTGAAAGTAGCTAATGGGGCTATATCCTGCAAAGCCATAGGGGAAGAACTGCCTAAGGCCTTAGGATCCCACTCCTTGCATCAGTATGCCCTGGAGATGAGACACAGAGTAAAAGGAAATTACTTTGGAGCTTTAAGATTTAATGGCTGCCTTGCTGGGTTTTGTACTTGCATGGTGTCTGTAGCTCTTGTGTTTTGTACAATTTCTCCCATCTGAAATGGAGTTATTTACCAAATGCCTGTACTCCCTTTGTATATTGGAAATAACTAAATTGTTTTTGATTCTACAAGCTCATAGACAGAAGAGACTTGCGTTGGCTTAGATGAAATTTTAAAATTGGCCTTTTGAGTTAATGCTGGAATAAGTAAAGACTTTGGGTGTCTGTTGGGAAGGCATGATTGTGTTTTGAAATTTGAGAAGTACATGAGATTTGGGAGAGACCATGGGTGGAAGATGTGTGTATGAGTCCATTTCTTTTTTTTTTTTTTTTTTTTTTGAGATGGAATCTCACTCTGTCACCCAGGCTGGATTGCAGTGGTGCGATCTCGGCTCACTGCAACCTCTCCCTCCCAGGTTCAAGCGATTCTCCTGTCTCAGCCTCCCAAGTAGCTGGGACCATAGGCGCCCACCACCACGCCCAGCTAATTTTTGTATTTTTAGTAGAGACAGGGTTTCACTATCTTGGTCTCTCTGGTCTCAGACTCCTGACCTCATGATCCTCCTGTGTCAGCCTCCCAAAATGCTGGAATTACAGGCGTGAGCCATCATACCTGGCCAATGCTTAGTCCATTTTCATACTGTTATAAAGAGCTTCCTGAAACTGGATAATTTATAAAGGAAAGAGGTTTAATTGACTCACAATTCAACATGGCTGAGCAGACCTCAGGAAACTTACAATCATGGCAGAAGGTGAAGGGCAAGCAAGGCACCTTCTTCACAAAGTGGCAAGAAGAAGTGCCAAGCAAAGGGAGGTGAACCCCTTATGAAACCATCAGATTTCATGAGAACTCATTCACTATTATGAGAATATCTTGGGGAAACCACTACCATGATTCAATTAACTCCACCTGGTCTCTCCCTTGACATGTGGGGTTTATGGGTATTAAAATTCACAATGAAATTTTGGGTGGGGAAACACCAAACTTTATCAATGTGGTTTGGCTCTGTGTCCCCACCCATTACATATGTTGAATTGTAATTCCCAGTGTTGGGGGAGCGTCTTGTTGGGAGGTGATTGGATAATGGAGGCAGGTTTCCCCCTTGCATTTCTGGTGATGACAAGTGAGATCTCATACCATCTGATGATCTGATGGTTTAGAAGTGTGTGACACTTCCCCCTTCACACTCTCTCCCTCTCCTGCCACATGTGAAGATGTACTTGCTTTCCCTCACCTTTATTCCATGATTGTAAGTTTCCTGAGGCCTCCCCAGCCATGCCTCCTGTACAGCCCTTTGGACTGTGAGTGAATTAAACCTTTCTTTATAAATTACCCAGTCTCAGGTGGTTTTCTAATAGTTATGTAAGAATGGATCAATATGGCTGTCTTTACGCTCTCTAATTCTTTTTACTGCTTGATCATTCCTGCTATTAAAAAACTGTGATGCATTATTCTACAGTTCATTTGCATATTTCAGCTCCAGAATTTCTGCTTTATTCTTTTTAATTATTTCAAATTCTGTGTTAAATGTATCTGATAGGATGTTGAATTCCTTCTGTGCTATTTTGAATTTCTTTGAGATTCCTCAAAACTTATTTTGAATTCTGTTTCAGAAAGATCACATATCTGTTTCTCCAGTATTAGTCCTTGGTGCCTTCTTTAGTTCGTTTAGTGAGGACCTGTTTTCCTGGTTGATCTTGATGTTTTTCAATGTCTGTCAGTATATGGACATTTAGGTGTTTATTGTAGTCTACACAGGCTGGACTTCTTTGTACCCATCTCTCTTGGGAAGGGTTTCCAGGTATTCAAAGGGATTTGGGTATTGTTATCTAAGTTTTTGTTCAGTCCAGGCGCAGTGGTACTCACACCTGTAATCTCAGCAATTTGGAGCCTGGGGCAAGTGGATTGTTTAAGGACAAGAATTTGAGACCAGCCTGGGCAACATAGTGAGACCATTTAAAAAAAAAAATCTCTACAATTTTTTTTTTTAAATATCCCAGCATGGTGACATCATTCTATAGTCCTGTCTTCTTTTGAGTGAAGGTAATTTCCAGCTACTCAGGAAGCTGAGGCAGGAGTACTGCTTGAGCCTGAGGGGTTGAGCCTGCAGTGAGCTGTGATTGCACCACTGCACTCCAGCCTGGGCAACAGATCAAGACCTTGTCTCAAGGAAAAAAAAAAAAAGTTTTGGTCACTATGGCCTTGTCTACATTAGGTAGCACCCAAAGCTCAGTAAAACTGTGGCTCTTGCAGACACATACAGGTCCTGGCTTGGTGGTCTTGGGTTAGACCTGGAAGAATCATCTGGATTATGAGGCAGAGATTCTTGTTCTCTTCCCTTACTTTTTCCTAACAAATGAAGGCTCTCCCTCTCTCTGCTGAGCTTCCTGGAGCTGGAGTAGGGGTGACACAAGCACCCCTGTCGCCAGTACAACTAGATCTGAGTCAGACTTGAAGCCGGCATGGCACTGGGACTTGTCAAAAGCCTCCTATAACCACGTCTTGGCTACTACCTATGTTCACTGAAGGCACTAGGTCTATGCAATCAAGTAGATGGTGAAGTCACCCAGGCTTGTGTCATTCCTTTCAGGGCCACGAGTTCACCTACCCCTGAACACATCCTGAGATGCTGCCTGGAAGCCAAGGCCTTGAGTTGGATACCTCAGGAATCTCCCTGGTGTTCTTTTCTGCTGTGGTGAGCTAGCCACATTCCCTCCCCACTCTCATGGCCACCACCACAGGTCCAAAGGACTAGTACCAGGTTATCCCTGATGTTTACTCAAGGCCCAAGGGCTTTTCAGTGAGCTTATAGTGAATGCTGCCAGGCCTGGGACTCACCCTTCAGGGCAGTGGTCTTCCCTGTGGCCCATGACAGGTGCGGAAATATTGTTTGAGAGTCAATACCTGGAATTGGGGAACCCAAGCACCTTCTTGGGACTCTACCTCACTGTAGTTGAGCTACTGTTGGTACCTAAGCTGCAAGACAACGTTCCCTTTCCTATTCCCTCTGATTTTCTCAAACAGAAGTTGTCTCTCCCTATAGCCACCACAGGTTGGAATATGCTGAGTTACACCTGAAGCCAGCACATCTCTGAGTCTCACCCAAGGCCCATGGTGTATACTACCAGACTAGTGTTGCTGATTATTCAGAACCCAAAAACTCTTTAGGCAGCAGATTATGAATCCTGCCAGGACTGGGTCCTTACTTTCAAGGAAGTGGGTTTGCTTCTGGTCCAGGAATATCTAGAAATGTCATCCAGGGCTAGGGCCTGGAACGGGGTCCTCAGGACTTGGCCCAATGCTCTGTCCTATTGTGAACAAGCTGGTGCCCAAGATGCAAGACAAAGTCCTCTTTACTCTTCCCTTTCTTCCCCTCAAGTGGAAAGAAGGAGTCTCTTTCACAGCTGTGAGCTGTGCTGCCTGGGTTTGGGGGAGGGGTAATGCAAGCACTTTCTTGGCAGATCCAGCTGGTGCGTCCCACTAGTTTGTGTGCCCCCCAGTCCACTGGCTCAGACTCTACAAAGCACTGGAAATTGCCATCTTTGTGGCCTAGACTGCCTTTCAATTTTGTTTAGGACCTCAGATCACTTTAGCCCATGGTGGTGAGGTTTACTAGAACTCAGGCTCTGACCCATGGGATGGAAGATTAACCTCTAGCTAGGGCTGGTCTAAATGTTCCTTCTGTGGGTGCCAGCTGAGTTCTGCCTGGTGTTTCTTTCCACAGTAAACAGGGCAGCACTGATTTCCAATGTAAAGACCCACAATCACTATGCTCTCCCTCCTCCAAGTACACAAATTCTCCATGCCATGGCTGATGCTGCAGGATGGCAGGGGGTGGCATCGGCAATTAAAGTCTGCCTTTCCTACCCTCTTCAGTACCTTTTTCAGTTATACGAAATTAAATTCAGTTATTGTGATCACTCAGTTGAGTTTTGTTTCTTATGAAGGGGCTTATTTTTTTTAATTATTATTATACTTTAAGTTCTAGGGTACATGTGCATAACGTGCAGGTTTGTTACATATGTATACTTGTGCCATGTTGGTGTGCTGCACCCATCAACTCGTCAGCACCCATCAATTCATCGTTTATATCAGGTATAACTCCCCAATGCACTCCCTCCCCCCTCCCCCCTCCCCATGATAGGCCCCAGTGTGTGATGTTCCCCTTCCCGAGTCCAAGTGAACTCATTGTTCAGTTCCCACCTATGAGTGAGAACATGCGGTGTTTGGTTTTCTCTACTTGTGATAGTTTGCTAAGAATGATGTTTGTGTAGATACTTTGTAAATTTGGTGTTCCTGCAGATACAGCAATTGGTAGAGGTCTCTATTTAGCCATCTTAGTCTGCCTCAGAAGTTGTTTTTTTTTTTTTTTTTTTTTTTAAGTTTGTTATAAGATCACTTCCATTCATCCATACCCTTATCATTTTTGGTTCTGTTGTCAGGCTTAGGAAGGCTTTCTTCATTCAAATATTGTAAAATACTCAATTTTAATCTTCTGGTGTTTCTGTGGTTAGAATCACCAGGAATTTATTTTTGTATGAGACAAATGTATGCTTAATTTTGTCCAAATCATTAGGTAGATGCAACAGTATTAATAATTTTTCTTTCCTAACTGATTTTAAGTGCCAACTGAAACTAAATAATTATATATACTGGGGTTTGTCTCAAGGTTTTTTATTCCATTCTATGAATATATATGTTCTGGCAACAGTACCATACTGCTGTCATTACACTAGTTTTGTAAAAATAAAGACAACGTTTCTCGCATTACATTTTTTGGGGCAGATTTTTTTTTTTTTTTTAACTAGAAGAACCTCATACATTTTTTGTTATGGATGAACTCTGAAATGGCACTTCCGTATTCCAAGTTTCCCCATTTTTGCTTATTTATCTTTTCCTTAAAAAAGTATCCACATTTTCAGTTTAATTAGCATAATTGTATTCTTAATTTACATTTCCTCTGTGTATGTAATTATATGTTAATCTATTACTTTTCGTTTGCAGGATGATGAGCATTTATCTTATAATATAAACAATGACCTGGGTATGATGAGTGCAGGGGATAGATTTTTAATGTTGGCACTTTCATTTATATAACATTTTAGCTATCATTCCTTTCTTCCCTCCCATTCCCACTCATTTTATGTGTTGTATTGGGGCCATATTTTCACATCTGATGATAGATTCTACCTGATCTGTATTCCAGATATAGAATCTGGCTCTGCTTTATCTTTTCTCCCACTTTTGATCTTGTGAGTTGGAGGAGTGTCTTCTTGTCTCCTGATGTGTCTCATTGTGAAGGATGCCCTCTGAGTAACAAGATTGCATCCTCAGTTGGTGATGACTTGAAAATGTTGGTAAAATTGAACAAACATAAAACAAACTAAAACACAACTCTCAGTCTTCTTCACTGGTGATGAAATTGCCCATCCTTATCCTCCAACATCACCATTTTTTCATCTGAGTGGTAATTTTGGTCAGTTCCTGGGAGGTGGGTGGAAGCAAGCTTTTACAACTTCATATTTCCCAGAAGTCCCATTTATGTTTGAAAACTTTCAAATTGACACAATGATATTTACCAATGTTTTCTACTGCTCCCAGTTGTATTTGATATTCATTTCTGGTGTCATTTCCTACCTGTATTAACATTTTGGTCTGAGTTTGGACTGCTTCTTTATTTCCCCTGCTTTCTTTGCCTACACAAATCCCATATATCATTTAAGACCCAGCTCAGACATCACCTACGCAATTTTCCCATAGTCAATTGATTCATTAATATTATAATATATTCAGATTTCAATGGGAGCATAGCAATGTTTAAAAAATGTGTGCAGGCCAAGCGTGGTGGCTCACACCTGTAAACCCAGTGCTTTGGGAGGCCGAGGTGGGTGGATCACTTCAGGTCAGGAGTTCAAGACCATCCTGGCCAACAAGGTGAAACCCTGTCTCTACTAAAAATACAAAAATTAGCTGGTGTGGTGGTGTGGCCTGCAGTCCAAACTACTTGGGAGGCTGAGGCAGAAGGATCACTTGAGCCCGGGAGGCAGAGGTTGTGGTGAACTGAGAGTGCACCACTGCACGCCAGCCTCAGTATGGCAGTGAAACCCTGTCTGAAAAAAAAAAGTGTGCAAAAATAACAGTGAGGTAGGAAATTATACCAGAACTTAACATAATATACAAATAAGAGCAGTAGAAAATATTAGGGAATGAAATGATATAAATTTAAACGTTTTCAAACTTGAGTGAGACTTCTGGAAAAGATGAAGTTCTAAGAGTTGACATCCTTCTACCTCCCAGGGTCTGACCAAAATGACCACTTAGATGAAAAAATGGTGGTGATGCTGGAAAGAGGGGATGAGCAATTTCATAAAAATGTCATCCTTCCCAAAGCATTGTCCTTTCAGGGTGTATTTTTGTCAAGGATCAGATTTCAATGCACTTAGCAGGAATTTAGAGAATTATCAAAGCTTTCCATTTAAACTATTTTGGAGAGAGGATGGTTGCTCACAAGAAACACTGGTTATCCACAGACCCCAGACATGAATCTCACAGAAATCATTAATGAGAACATTTTTCTAGCTTACAAACACAATGACAAAACCAGCGGCTACCCAACCTGCTCCCAGATTTTCCTGCATTTGTGTACAACTGCTAATTCCATATAAATATAAGCAGAAAAATAACTCTTGGGACTCTTAAAACAAAGCCTATTTTCTGCCACTCTCCACCCACAACCATCTGTTAGACTCTCGATGGAAGCTGCAGAAGATGACAGCAACCTCACAAGGAAGCTTCACAGGAAAAGTAGCTTCTGAAGGGAGAGGTCAGCATTGGAAACATAACCTATTTTAGATTTCAAACCTGTTTGGCTAATATGTTCAAGAGAATTTAAACTATGTTTACCAATCACTATGTTTTGGTTTAAAATAACAATAAAAAGAATAAAAAATAAAAATAAATAAATAAATAAAAATATCATCAACTATGAACAATCAAAATAAATTATTTCTGTCTTTGACACTGTAACTAATACATTGAATCCTATGTGTTTTAATATCTATACTCTCCAGAAAAGCGAAGCTAATCAGAAATAGTTATATCTTTTTTATAATCCTACTTGTATTTCAGCCAGCATTTACCTTCCTCAAATTTACACTAGTTATGCAACTGGAAGAGCATCCAGGCCTCCCTTCCTCCATATTTGTCTAAAAAATGGAGCCACAAATAACAGAATGAAAAATACAGGGCATTAAAAAATAAGAGGCAGCAAATTATTATAATCTCCATATCCTAAAACATCAGCTGTTAGGTTTTTGTGTTCTATCCATACATATATTCATGTCATGATAAAAGTAACATCTTATTAAACATTTGTTATATTTTCAACATGTTGTTATAAACATTTTTATTATTGCATAATCATAATATTCAAGTAAATATACTATAATTTACTAAACTTTCTCCTTAATGTTGCACCATTCTAAGGCTAATTTCACATATTCACTATTATAAAAATGCAATAGTGACCATCTTTGTGGATCTATTTCTATCTTTTGAAATATTTCCTTAACTTAAATTCTATTATTTTACTTCAAAATAACAGAGGCGTGTTTAATATTGATTAAATAAGTATAAAATAGTATTTTGGGGAAAATATTTTTATAATTTATCTCTACTAGTACCACTGAATTATTGTCTCACATCATTTAATATACTTCATGGTGAAAATAGGTTTCTAGCATCCCTTCTAGCTTTACATTTCCATGAGTCTACTGAGTTTTATTGGATGTCAGGCAAAACCATTTCTAGACTGACATTGTAAATTAGTTCAATAGGAGACCTTTTAATATTATAAGTTACAACAGTGACTAAAATGAAATTCACCTTACAAAAATTCACTACCCATGCTAGAATAGTCTTTAAAATATAATGTCACAGTATTACTAGACAACTTGTGGCAACATGCCTAAATAATTTCTATTTGAAGAAATAATTATAGTGTTTCTCATGGAAAACCAGAGAAGAAAACAGAACTTTAAAATACACTTGTTATTCAGAGTAAGATTAGTTGCAATAGCTAAACACGAAGGACGGGACAAATAGTTAATATATCTGCAATGTTTCATGCTATATCATTGTACCTGCTGTTTATAACTTAATTTTAGTGGATTTTAAACAGAAATTGTAAATATTTTAAACCATATTAGAACTATGTATGGTATTGAAACCTGCAGTATGTATCTAGACTAACATATCTACCTACTTTTCTGCAAATAGATGCAAATATGTTCACATCAGGCAAGATAACTTAATAATGAATTTTAAAAACTGAAGCATTACTTGTACTTGAAAATTTCATCATTTTATATATCACTGTTTATAGAATAAGAAGCTATTTTTAAACCAACCAATGTATGATAGAAGCAAGATTGACTAAGTGGTTCTTTCTGTTAAAAAATACAATGTGAATTTCTATTCAGCATTCTACAATGTGACTTATGCTTGATTAAATGGCACATATTAGGTTCAGTTGCAGACAATGTTTTTTTAAGTTTATTGATAAGTGCTCCCAAAGTATTATATAAGATTAGCTTTGATAAAATCCAAATTTAAGATGTTATACTATGAATTATGTAATTATGTGTTTAATGAATTTTTTTTTTTTTTTGAGACGGAGTCTTGCTCTGTCGCCCAGGCTGGAGTGCAGTGGCCGGGTCTCAGCTCACTGCCAGCTCCGCCTCCCGGATTTACGCCATTCTCCTGCCTCAGCCTCCCGAGCAGCTGGGACTACAGGCGCCCGCCACCTCGCCGAGCTAGTTTTTTGTATTTTTTAGTAAAGACAGAGTTTCACCGTGTTAGCCAGGATGGTCTCGATTTCCCGACCTCGTGAACCGCCCGTCTCGGCCTCCCAAAGTGCTGGGATTACAGGCTTGAGCTACTGCGCCCGGCCATGAAATGTTTTAAAGGGATTGGGCATGGATGATGGTCATATATATATTTGATGGCAGAGAGAATCAGAGAAAGATAAAGATTCTGGGTATACTTTTGTTAAAAAGTGAAAAATTGACCCTGTTTACATAGATATTAAAATCTACTTGAATGAAATACAGTACACAAATAATAAAAATGAAATAAATCTGTTGATACTAAGTGCTACAAGAAAGATAAAACAGGGTGATATGATGGTGGTTATGGTGGGAGGGATGAGGCCAGTTAGGCAGATAGTCTGTTCAGGAATGGCCTGAGGTCTTGGAATTTTAGGTGAGACCTGAGTGAAGAGAAAAATTTAGCCATGAGAATCTCTGGGGAGAAAATGTACCATAGGTAATATCAAGTGAAAAAATCCTGGGCTGGAAAACAACATAGAGGGTGCGAATAATAGAAATAAACCTAGTATTACTAGAGCATAAAGAAGGTGAGGGAGAATGGTAAAAGTAGATTAGAGTATGCTGGTCTCCGTATGCTATAATAGGCATTTTGATTGACATTTCAAGTATATCAAGTTGATTATGTAATATATTTTCAGAACAAGAATTGTGACTTGCAAATAAAGACATATATATGCATGTGTATGTATGTGTATATATATATGCATGTGTATGTATGTATATATACATATATGCATGCATGCATATAGGCATACACACATACACACATATGTGCATATACACATGCACACGTGTATATATACATATGTGCGTGCATACACATACACATATGTATATATACATATATGTGCATACAGATGTATATATTTCAACATGTAATACATATAATATTTAAGTATATATATTTATAATATATGTATATATACATATACATGTATGTATATATACATATATAGTACTACAATGTTGTAGTGAAAGTTATATTATGCTAACATACTTTTATTATTACACTAACACACTAACATGGTTACTGAACTGAAATTGTACCTTTAAGATTATTTTCATTTTTTGAAGTCTTTATGATGTGCCAGTTAGAAGACTAAGCATTATGTATTATATTTTATTAAATTCTCACAATAACCTTCTATTAGTTTGTTCTCACATTGCTATAAAGAATTACCTGAGACTGGGTAATTTATGAAGAAAAGAGGTTAAATTGACTCATGGATCTGTGGATTCTACAGGGTTCTGTTTCTGGGGAGGCGTTAGGAGTGTGCAAATGTAGTGACTTGCTCATGGTCATACTAATAAAAAGTGAAGCCTGTATTTTAACATAGTTCTGTCTTACTCCAGGTATCTCAAACAATCTGTAAGATATTTTTGTCTCCTGAAAGTGTTAAGGTCTAGGTAGGTTCTATGGTTGGAATATGCCCCTCCAAAAGTCAAGTATTGAAATTTAATGACCAATGTCATACTGCTAAGAAATGAAACCTTTAAGAAGTGATTAGGTCATAAAAGCTCTTTCTTTTATGAAACGAATTCAAGCCCTTGTAAAAGAGGTTTTACCCACCATTTGGCTCTCTTGCTCTTCTGTCTTCCACCATGTAGGGACACAGTACAGTGTTACATTCTTACAGAGGACACAGCATCAAGGCACCATCTTGGAAGTGGACAGCAGTCCTCACCAGAGAACTGAATCTGCTAGTGCCTTGATGAACTTCCCAGGCTCTGAAACTATGAAAAATAAACTTCTCTTGTTTATAAATTACCCAGTCTCAGGTATTTTTGTTGTAGTGGCACAAATAGATTAAGACAATATGTTTTAAGAAAGAAAATACAGCCAATATATTGAAAATGATAATTTAGTGAACAAGCCCTGTTCTAAGTGCTTGATGCATTAACTCATTGATTCCTTGTAATTATGTTATGAGGCAGGTGTTATATTGATAGTTCCATTTTATAGATAAGGTTACTGAGGCACAGAGGTTAAGCAAATCATCTTAGGTCACAAAATTAGCAAAGTGGCAATGTCAGAATTTGAAGCCAGAAGTCTGACTCCAGAGCTTGGGTACTAAACAACTATTCTCCAAATGCATCTCAATTGTAAATATTGAGAATGATAAAATTCAATATAGCAAATGAAGACAATAGATCAAGTATTAGTTTGCTCTGTTCTGTCGAAGTTTTCAAACTAAAGTAAGCAGTACCCAGGAAGCCACTAACAGAAAAAGACCTTTCTGAGGATCATTGTTCTCAAAGAAGTAATCAAAGATGCCTTCATTCTTTTTAAAGGCACATAATTGGCATTTTAGTAGGGTCATTTCTTTATTTTTATTTCCTTCCTTCCTTCCTTCCTTCCTTCCTTCCTTCCTTCCTTCCTTCCTTCCTTCCTTCCTCCCTTCCTCCCTTCCTCCCTTCCTTCCTTCTTCAGCTCCTTCTGGTATATTATAATGGACTTAGGATACTCAGACTCTGGGTACTCAATGAAAATAGCACTGTCAACCCCCCAGTCATCATGACAACTAAAATGACCCCTACCAAATTCTAGAAGGAATACCTGTGTCAACCCAAGGGCTCTTGCATGTCTATATCTGAGGGGAGGATACTTTTGTGACTAGGGAAGAAGGACAAGTAACAAACCTTGAATATTATCTATGTATATTATATAGAGACATAGATTGTTTTAGACTGTTTATATATACATGTGTGTACACATTTTAAAAATTATTGCATTAATTTTACAACCTTGTAAGGTAGGGTTATTATCTCTGATTTGCGTATAAGAAATGTGAAGGTCAGAAAAATAATTTACCTAGTGACTCACAGTGGCAGGAGTGGGAAATTTAATACAGGTGTAAATAACAAAAGTACTACTTCACAATGCCTGAAGACTTGGGATGGTCATCATCCAATTCAGCTGTCTTCATCACATGAAGAACGAGACCTTCTGTTATTAACTTTTGGCATGTTATTTTTCTTCCAAAAGAGCTCCAAAAATGGAGAATACGCTATTTATCTCCTTAACACCTAATTAAGGTTACAGCTCAGAGACAAGTCTTTAGAAGGTTCTAGCTCGTCTGGGATAATCTTTTCATCTTTAGAAGGTGACTAATTCTTAGAGCTCCCATCTCTTTCAGAGCAAGAACTCAACATGGAGCCTTGGGCTCTGAGGAATTAGTTTCAAGAAAGAAAACATTTATCTCCAGAAATTTTTAAAAATAGGGTTGTTTGTTATTTCTATAGATGGAGTTACAGTTTAAAGCAAGTCCCAGAATTAGATTGACTGAGAAACCTATTTGAATATATGTATTTTTTACCATGTGGTTAGCTAAAATAGAAGAGAGAAATTGAATTTTCTATGTGTTGATAAAATGTCATTTTTTTATCTTATGCACTTTCCCCATTTTCCCAATCAACAACTTGTTTGTTAATTTATTTGTCAATTGAACATATTTTCAGCCTTTCTAATTAGGAGCTAGAAATAGACTGTGCTACAAAATGAAATTTGTCTACTTTCAAGAGTAGGAGTAGTGACTATTAAAGAAAAATTATTCATGACACTCGTTAAAGATTTTAGGGCAGGCCGGGCGCTGTGGCTCACGCCTGTAATCCCAGCACTTTGGGAGGCTGAGTTGGGTGGATCATGATGTCAGGAGTTCAAGGCCAGCCTGGCCAACATGGTGAAACCTCGTCTCTACTAAAA
>NC_045445.1:28012288-28084356 GCF_002776525.5 Piliocolobus tephrosceles | reverse complement strand
AGAAAGAAAGAAAGAAGAAAGAAAGAAAGAAAGAAAGAAAGAAAGAAAGAAAGAAAGAAAGAAAGAAAGAAAGAAAGAAAGAAAGAAAGAAAGAAAGAAAGAAAGAAAGAAAAGAAAAGAAAAAAGAAAAGAAAAAAGCCTGGTATGGTGGTGGGCGCCTGTAATCCCAGCTACTCGGGAGGCTGAGGCAGGAGAAATGCTTGAACCTGGAAAGCAGAGGTTGCAGTGAGCCGAGATTGTGCCCCTGCACTCCAGCCTGGGCGACAGAGTGAGACTCTGTCTCAAAAAATAAAGTAAAATAAAATAAAGATTGTAAGGCAGACTTTATTCAAGGGAATTTCTACACTACCTTTTTTCGTTGTTGTTTGTTTGTTTGTTTTTGTTGTTTTTTGTTTTTTCCAAAGGGGTATTGTGGTCTGAATGAGTTCGTCACCAAAAATTTATATGTTGAAACTTACGGAGTTGGAGCATTTGGGAGGTGATTAGTGCCTTGTAACAGGGCCCTAAAGGAGCTATTTTGTCACTTCTATCATGGGAGCACACAGCTAAAAGGTGCCGTTTATGAATGAGAGAGAGAGAACCCTCACCAGACACCAAATTTTCTGGCACTTTGATCTTGGATTTTCTAACCTCCAGAAATGTGAGAAACAAACTTCTGTTTTCTTATAAGCTACCCAATTTGTGGTATTGTGTTACAACAGCCTGAAAATACTAAAACAATGAAAGAAAAATTGGATTCAATTCCAAATACACCAAGGACAAGTGGAGATTTACAGCCAAGGAACAGGATGGGGGTGGGGGATGAAAAATTAGTAAGAGGAAACATCAGAAGTAAAGGAGACTGTGGCTCTACTGACTTGAGAGAATTTTTACTTAAGGTAGGCCAGGATGATGATAAATCAAGGGGGAGGGCAATAGAGAATTTGAGCAGATGTCAAGGATGGGAGATTTACTAAATTGATCCAGAAGAGTTCTTGTTAAAACTGGACTAAACAGGCGAAAGGCAGAGCCCAAGATCAGACCTAGTTAAAAAGGCAGGTCAGCGAAGTTTGACTCAAGTTTGATTAAGAAAGAGAATCTTTGTCATAACTAATATAGTCTGGGGATTTTCGTAGGAATAAAAGAATTTTTTGAGAAGTTCTAAAAATGGAAAATAAGCTAGCTTTTCAAAAATACTACATTACAGAAAAATCTAATTTTATTTGGAATGTTTTTTCATATTGACATTAAATTCTTATGTGCAAATGAGAAACTTTTCTACGTCAAAATTGTTTTCATGATTGTTAAGAACAAGTGATTAGTTATTTCTCTATATTTTTAGATGGGTACTAATTTTTGATATATAATTCTCCTTGGTAAGTTTGTTTAATGTTCTGCACTAGAAGCTCAACTTTGTTTGAGCAGCAACATTAATGATGTCAGAACAATTATGATAATGCTGTAGATTATTTAACTTATATTGCAGAACCCTTTCATAATGTTTATGAATACTTCCAGATTGCTTTCCAGAGTAATATCAATTTATCCTCCATTTCCTTCACTCTTGCTAACATTCTATATTGCATATTTAAAAAAAATTTACAAATGCAATAGAAAATCATATTTTATGTGTATATTTGCATTTTTAATTCGTTGTAATTCTTCTAAAATGAATTTTTAAATATGTTGAATAGTCACTTCAGGAATTACATTTTTATGACTCTTGCCCATTTTTGTCCAATTGGAGAGTATTTTTTTCTTGTTCAGTGTAATCGTCTGTTTTGCATTGCTATAAAGGAATATATGAGACTGAGTAATTTATAAAGAAAAGAGGTTTATTTGTCTTGAAGTCCTACAGGCTGTACAAAAGCATAGGACTGGAAATAGCTTCTGGTGAGGGCCTCAGGGAGCTTCCAATCATGGCAGAAGGCAAAAGGGGTGTAGGCATGTCACATGGCAAAAGAGGGAGCAAGGTAGAAGGATGCCAGGCTCTTTCAACAACAAGCTTTCTTGTGAATTAATAGATGGAGAGAACTGACTCATTACTGTAGGGATGGCACCAAGCCGTTTGGGAGGCATCTGCCCCCATGACCCAAACACCTCCCGCTAGGCCCCACCTTCAACACTTGGGATCACATTGATCACATTTAAACAGCAAATTTGGAAGAAACAAATATCTAAACCATATCATACAGTATAAAAATTTAAGCAATATTAATTTCTTGTTGATCATAAAGAATGTAAATTGTTTTCCTATTTAGTACTTAACACTTTATTTTTGTTGATGGTGGGTATTGTGTCACAATGCAGAATGTTATAATTTTCATGTTGTCAAATATATCAATCTTTCCTGCATTGATATCCTTTAATTTTAACACTATTTCATTGTAATTCTTATATCTGAATTTTATTAACTAATGGCAAAAGTCTAATCATAACTGTACCTTTTTCACTAAACATTATTTTGCTTTTTTGCTTATTGATTCCTTTCGGTAAATTATGGCATTACTTTACTATTTTTTTAAGAGGGGAGGAAGAAAGGATAGGATTTTTAGTGAACTTTTATTAAATGTAGAATTTTGAGGAGAATTTGTGTTTCTACAACATTCACTTACTACTTTTTTCTCAATTTATGTGCATGATTTTTTTCTCTATTCTATAGTAAAACTATTTGTAAAATTCTACAAATATAGATACATTCAGTTAAAATTGTTCCTAGATATTTTATATTTATATTATTGTTGCTATTATCAATAGAATATGTGTTTTCTTTAACTTTTCAATTTGTATATCCTGTTAAAATTTTTGTATTACACATCAACATCCATAGCATTATACTGAGAAAAGGTGACGGCTGCCATCCACATCTTGCTCTTAATTTTATAGGAAGTGTTTCTAACATTTCACAGTTATATACTATATAATGTTTGTCATCGTATTTTAATCTGTTATTTCAGATACAATTGAAATCATATTCAATTACTTTAATTGTACAATTCAATGCTATTTAATAAACGTGTAGAGTTGTGCAACTGTCACCACAATCCAATTTTAAAATGTTTCCATCACCCCCAAAAGACCCCTAATGTTTATTTCAGTCACTCACCATTCCTATCCCATCCCCATATTTCAATTATTAATTTACTTTTATTGTCATATGGAACAATAGTATTCCATCTTATAGATATTGTACGTTTTGGTTTTGGTAGATAATTATCAATTTAATCTACTTCTTTTCTACTGCAAGTTTGATTGTAATTTTTCTTTTAGTGAATGGATATTATTAGCATTGTAAATTTTTGACAAGAAATTGCACATTTTTCTTTGTGTCAGCAACATTTACTTTTTAAAATTTTATTATTTTTAAATTTTTGTGAATACATAGCAGGTGTACATGTTTATGGGGTACATGAGATGTTTTGAAACAAGGCATGCAATGTGAAATAAGCACATAATGGAGAATGGGGTATCCATCCCCTTAAGCATTTATCTTTTGTGTTACAAGAAATCCGGCTGGGCGTGGTGGCTCAAGCCTGTAATCCCAGCACTTTGGGAGGCCGAGATGGGCGGATCACAAGGTCGGGAGATTGAGACCATCCTGGCTAACAGGGTGAAACTCCATCTCTACTAAAAAATACAAAAAAACTAGCCGGGCGAGGTGGTGGGCTCCTGTAGTCCCAGCTACTCGGGAGGCTGAGGCAGGAGAATGGCGTAAAACCCAGGAGGCAGAGCTTGCAGTGAACTGAGATCTCGCCACTGCACTCCAGCCTGGGTGACAGAGCAAGACTCCGTCTCAAAAAAAAAAAAAAAAATCCAATTACACTTTTTTATTTATTTTAAAATGTAGAGTTAAGTTATTATTGACTATAGTTACCCTGTTATGCTATCAAATGGTAGGTTCTTATTCATTCTATCTGTTTTTTTGAACCCAATAACAATCCTCCACCCAACCCCCACTATACCTCCCAACCACTGGTAATCATCTTTCTATTCTCTATCCGCATGAGTTCAACTGTTTTGATTTTTAGGCCCCAGAAATGAGTAAGAACATTCAATGTTTGTCTTTCTGCGCCTGGCTTACTTCACTTGCATAATGATCTCCGGTCCTATTGTTGTTGCAAATGACAGGATCTCTCTCTCTTTTTTTAAAATTTTTTTTGGCTGAGTAGTACTCCATATGGTGTATATGCACCATATTTTCTTTATCCATTCATCTGTTGATGAACACTTAGGTTGCTTTTAAATCTTAGTGATTGTAAACAACGCTGCAACAAACATTGGAGTGCAGAGTGCAGATATCACTTTTATATACTTATTTCCTTTCTGTTGGGTATATATACAGCAGTGGGATTGATGTATCATACAGTAGCTCTATTTTTAGTTTTTTGAGGAACTTCCAAACTGTTCTCTGTTAGTGGTTTTACTAATTTACATTCCCACAAACAGTGTAAAAGGGTTATCTTTTCTCCACATTTTTGCTAGCATTTGTTATTATCTGTCATTTGGATGTAAGCCATTTTAACTGGGATGTGGTAATATCTCATTATTGTGTTGATTAGCATTTCTCTGGTAAATATGTTAAGCTCTTTTTCATATATCTGTGCCATTTGTATGTTTTCTTTTTAGTAATGGCAATTCAAATATTTTGCCCACCTTTTGATTGGATCAGAATTTTTCCTATAGGGTTGTTTGAGCTCACTATATATTCTGGTTATTAATCTGGGGTTACATGTGTAGTTTACAGTTATGTTCTCCCATTCTGTGGAATGTTACTTCTCTTTTTTGATTCTTTGCTGTGCATAAGGTTTTTAACTTTATGTGATCCCATTTGTCCAGTTTGCTTTTGCTTGCCTGTGTTTGTGATCCTTTGAATTTCTGCAGTCTCAGTTGTAATGTCTTCTTTTCCATCTCCAATTTTTTTATTTGCATCTTCTCTATTTTATTTTTAGTCTGGCCAAAGTTTTGTTAATTTTGTTTGCCTTTTCAAAAAACTAACTTTTTAAAATTTCATTTATCTTTTGTATTTTTTTAAATTTCAATTTCATTTATTTCTCTGTTGATCTTTATTATTTATTTTCTTCAAATAATTCTGGATTTGGTATGCTCTTACTTTTATCATTTTTTAAAGATGCATCATTAGGTTGTTTATTTGAATTTTTTTCTCTTTTCTGATGTAGGTAGGCACTTAGAGCTATAAATTTTCCTCTTAATACTGCTTTTGCTGTATCCCATAGGTTTTGGTATGTTGTGTTGGCATTATTATTTGTCTCCATAAAATCTTAAATTTCACTCTGAACTTCTTCATTGACCTGATGGCCATTAAGAAACATATGCCTTAACTTTCATGTATTGGTATAACTTTCAGAATTCCTTGTTATTGATTTTTAGTTTTATTCCATTGTGTTCAGAGAAGATGCTTGATATTATTTCAATTTTCCGAACATTTTAAGACCTAACATATGGTTTTGTGACCTGACATATGGTCTTGTGACCTAACATATGGTCTCTCCTTGAGAATAATCCATGTGCCAAGGAAACGAATGTGTATTCTGCATCCATTGGGTGAAATATTCTGTAAAAATTTATTAGATACATTTGGCCTGTAGTGCAGATTAAGTCCAATAACTTTTTTGATTTTCTGTCTGTATGATCTATCCACTTCTTAAAGTGGGGGTACTGAAGTCACCCACTGTTATTGTATTGTGGCCTCTCTCTTTACCTCCAATAATATTAGCTGTATACATTTGAGTGTTCCAGTATTGTGTGTGTATGTATTTATAATTGTTATATCTTCTTGCTGAATTGTCCCATTTGTCATTATAGAGTGATATTGTTTGTCTCTTACAATTTGTCTTGAAATCTATTTTAGCTGATATAAGTGTAGCTACTCCTGCTGTTTTATGGTTTTCATTGGCAAGGAATATATTTTTTCTATCCTTTTAGTTTTAGTCTATGTGTGTCTTTATACATGAAGTGTGTTTCTTTTTGGCAACATGTCAGTGGATCTTGTTTTTTCATTCATTCAGCCACTCTGTCTTTTGATTGGAGAGTTTAGGCCATTTACATTCAATGTAATTATTCATAGGTCAGGACTTACACCTGCCATTACGTTGTTTTCTAGTCTTCTTTCTTTCCTATCTGTCTTCCTTCAGTGAAGGTGTTATTTTTTTTTTCTTGTGATATGATTTAATTTCTTGCTTTCTATTTTTTGCACATGCATTGTATGTTTATTGGTTTCAGGCTACCATGAGGTTTGCAAATGCCTTAACTTCATGCCCCTGCTTTTTATGTTTCTGTTGTTTCTATTTATATCTTATTGTATTGCCTATATCTTGAAATCTTGTTTTAGTTATTATTTTTGATCGGTTCATCATTTAGTTATTCTACTTAGGATAACAGTAGTTACCACACCACAACAATGATACTGTTATAATATTCTGTGTACTTACTATAATCAGTGAGTTTTATATCTTTAGGTAATTACTTACTACTCATTAACATGCATTTTTTTTCTGATTGAAAGAAAATCCCTTTAGCATTTCTTGTAGGACAGGTCTGGTGATGATGAAATCCCTCATGTTTTCTTTGTTTGTGAAAGTGTTTATTTCTTCTTCATGATTGAATAATATTTTCACTGGTTATACTATTCTAAGGTAGACATATTTTTTCCTTCAACACTTTAAATACGTCATGCCACTCTCTCCTGGCCTGTAAGGTTTCCACTAAAAAGTCAGCTGCCAGTCATATTAGAAGTGTTTTGTTTTGTTTTGTTTTTTTGTTTTTGATTGAGTCTTGCTGTCTCACCCAGGCTGGAGTGCAGTGCTGTGATCTTGGCTCACTGCAACCTCCGTCTCCCGGGTTCAAGCAATTCTGCTGCCTCAGCCTCCTGAGGAGCTGAGACTACAGGTGCAGGCCACCGCACCCAGCTAATTTTTGTATTTTTTAGTAGAGATGGGATTTCACCCTGTTGGCCAGGATGGTCTTGATCTCTTGACCTCGTGATCCACTTGCCTCAGCCTCCCAAAGAGCTAGGATTACAGGTGTGAGCCACTGCACCCAGCCTAGAGTTCTATTGTATGCTATTTGGTACTTTTGCTTGATGCTTTTAGCATCTTTTTTCTTCCTTGGTTTTTGCGAGTTTGATTATTAAATGCCTTGAGGTAGTCTTTGAGTTAAATCTGCTTGGTGTTCTATATACTTCTTAAACTTGATTATTTATATCTTCCTCTAGGTTTGGGAACTTCCCTGTTATTATCCTTTTGAATAATCTTTCTATCCTTCTCTCTCTCTACCTCCTCTATAAGGGCACTAACGCTTTGTTTGCACTTTGAGGCTATTTTCTAGAACTTATAGGTGCGCTTAATTGTTTCTTTCTTCTTTTTTGTTTTGTTGCTTCTGATTGTATATTTTCAAATAGCCTTGTTTTCAACCTCACTAATTATTTCACCTTCTTGATCAATTCTTCTGTTTAAAGGCCGCTGATTTGTTCTTCAATATGCCAGTTGCATTTTTTACTCTGGAATTTCTGGTTGACTATTGTTAATTATTTCAATTTCTTTGTTAAACTTATCTGAAAGAACTCTGAATACCTTCTCTGTGCTAACATGAATTTCTTTGGGTTTACTCAAAACAACTACGTTGAATTCTCTCTCTGAAAAGTCACATGTCTCTTTTTCTCCAGGATTAGTCCCTGGTGCCTTATTTGGTTCATTTACTGAGGTCGTGTTTTCCTGGATGGTGTTGATGCTAGTATATGTTCTTCAGTGTCTCAGCATGGCAGAGTTAGATATGTATTGTAGTCTTCACTGTCTGAGCCTGTTTATGCCCATCCCACTTTGGAAGGCTTTCCAGCTATTTCAACGGACTTGGGTTTTGTAATCTAAGTTGTATCTCCTTTAGTGGGCATTGCAAACCCAATAACACTGTGGTTCTTGCAGACTCATACAGGCACCACCTTGATATTCTTGGACAAGATCTGGGAGAATTATCTGGATTACCAAGCAGGGACTCCTTTCCCTTTCTCTTACTTTCTCCCAAAGAAGTGAAGTGTCTCTCTCAGTTCTGAGTCACCTAAAACTGGGGGGTGGAGTAAGAGAAGTATCCATGTGACCAGCACCACTATGATTGTGCCCAGTTAGACCTGAGGCCAGCATAGCACTGAGTCCCACCCAAGGTCTGCTGTAACTACTACCTGGCTACTGCCTACATTTGTTCAAGGTCCTGGGTCTCCAAACTCAGCAGCTGGCAAAGCCAGCCTGGCCTATGTTTTTCCCTTTCAGATGGCAAATGTCCCCAGGTCCCAGCTGGCTCCAGAAGTACCTTCTGGGAGTCAGGGAATAGAATGAAAACCCTTGGAAGTCTACCTGGTGTTCTATCATACTGCATCTGAGCTGACACTCAAACCACAAGACAGAGTCCTTCCCACTCGTCCCTTCTCTTTCCAAATGCAGAATAGGTTCACCTCATAGCTAGTCACTATCACCAAAGGCCATAAGGAGTACTACTAGACTACCATAGATTTTCATTCAAGGCTCAAGGCTCTTATGTCAGCTTGTGGTAAATGCTTCCTGGCTTGGAACTCACCCTTCAGGTTAGTAGGTTGTCTTCTGGCCCAGAGCAAGTCCAGAAATGGCATCCAAGAGTCAAGTCCTAGAATTAGGGACCCCAAGAGCCTACATGATGCTCGACCCACATGTGGCTGTGCTGTTATGTAAGGTGCAAGACAAAGTCCCATTTACTTTTCCTTCTGCTTTTCTGAAGCAGAAAGATTTTTGCCTTGTACTCACCATAGCTGGTAGTGTACTGTATCTCACCTGAAGCTGGCAAGTCTCAGAGGCTGAACCAAGTTCTTTGACTTAGTACCTGATACCACTGCTGATTTTCCAGGGTCCAAGGGCACTTCAGTTTACAGACGATGAATGCGGTCAGGACTGGGTCCTTTGTTCAAGGCAGTAGGTTCCTCTCTGGCCCAGGGTGTGTCTAGAAATGTACTCTGGGAGATAGGACCCGGAACGGGGGCCTCATGAGTCTTACACATGTTCTATCCTGCTGTGGCTGAGTAGGTATCCAAGATGCAAGACTCTTTCCTCTCCTCTCTTCAAGCAGAAGGAAAATGTCTTTTTTGGAGCTATGAACTATACAACTTGGGGTTAAGGGAGGTATGATGCTCACACCCCTTAGCCAACCCATTTGATGTTTCAGTAGGTTATGTGCCCCACCCCCCACTCTGAATCCACTGTCTCTGGGCCCAATCAAGCACTAGGATTCATCTAAGAGTTGCAGTCCTTATGGCCTAGATTGCCTTTCAAGTTTTCCAAGAGACCCAGAGCAGTTTAGCCCTCAGCAGCCAGGTTTTCAGGCACTCAAGTTCTGAGTGTGAGGATCAGTGATTTATATCCCTCTGGCTAGGTTTGTTTTAAATGCTCCCTCCATGGGTGGGCATCAACTGTGTTTAGTCTTGTTTTCCTTTCTGTTATAGCAGGACAGCACTGTGCTCAGTGCCTCACAATTGATGTTGTCTCCTTCCCCTAGCAAACAGAGATGGTCTCAGCACCATGCAGCCACTGCTGGATCAGGAGAGGGCTGGCTTCAGAGATACAGGAATGTCTTCAGTGCCTCTTTCAGGGATACAAAAATAAAACCAGGTATTGTGAGTGATCACCTGAGTTTTGGTTCTTATGAAAGTGTTTTCATTTTAATATAGATAGCTGTTAAATTGATATCTTTGTTGGGGGAGACGATTTGTGGAGCCTTCTGTTCTGCTGTCTTAATTCATCTCTCCTCAATATTTGAATAACTGTGAGTTTATCTGTTCTTTGAAGATATTTAGATCACAAAATTGTTGGACTCAGCTCTTTTATTAGAGGTTTACATCTTTTTATAATTATTGACTTAGTCTGGTTACTGATCTAATATACATGAATTTTTCAAAGGAAATTACTCATTTTATGTAGAATTTTGCCATAGGGTTGTACTAGTAATATTATTGTCATAATGACTGAAATCTTCCTGTAAGTATTTAAATGTTTATTATACAGCAAATACCAAATTATAGAAAGAGAATAACAATCATCTTATCCTTCAACACCCAGATATAATAAACATTAAACATGCTTATTAATATCTAGCTATAATGGTACATAAACTCCAAAATTCATCACACACACACACACACACACACACACACGTATCAAATGAATGGGTTTGTAAGCATGTTGTTTCTTTTTCCAATCTATTTTTAACATGTAACAATATGACCTTAATATTTTTGTAAGTCCATACATATCTTCAGTATGTTTTCTTTAACATTTTTGAGGGAGTCTATGATTTGCATGATATATGCATGTAACATAGTTTTCTTTACCAATGGCTCTCATACAGATATTAAAAAAAAAATTCTAGAGCCTTATGTATGTATATTTCCTTACTCTTAAATGGTTAAAATTTAATAATATGAACATTTCACATTTTGATATATGATTGCCATACTCCCTTCTAGATTTATTTTAACAATTTACATTCCTGTTGGCAGTATAAAAATCAGTTCATTTTTCACTATTGATATCACTGTGTCTTTTCAATATTTCTTATTTTAAGTGCTATTTTAGGGAAATTATATTTAATTGTCTGTACTATTATTTATTTTATTATTAATGAGGCCATATTTTTAATACTACTAGTTTATGTTCCTTTTTGTGTATTTTAAATTTATATCTCTTTTTTACCCTTATTGGAGTGCTTTTTATTAATTTTTTTATTTATTATAAATATTGTTCTCAGGATCTCATTTATTCCTCAAAAATTGTATGGTGTTGAACAGACAGATTATTTTTTACATTGTCAAATGTATCAGTCTTTTTTATCTCTAATATTTATGTTCTGCTTAAAAGCTTTCTACAATCCAAGATTATAAATATATGAACATATCCAGCCATGTTTCCATATATTTTTATCATCTATATTTAAATATTTTAACACTTGTGAAAAATTTTGGTTTAAGTGTGAGATGATGCTTTAAGCAAATAGTTAATGCCTGCATAGTTCTCTCTGTTCTTTTCATCTATTTCTGTGCCAGACCACAATATTTTGATACCACTTATTTTACTGTTTTATTTAATACATTAGTATTTGTTATTGCTAATTTGATATGTCAACTTAACTAGGTAATTATTAACGCTCAGTTATTTAGTCAAACACCAGTTTAGATTTTATTATAGAAGGATTTTTTTTTAGAAGAGATTACATTTAAATCAGCATGCTCCATAAACTCAGCCTCAAGATTCCAACATAGTAACCCAGCTTGAGTTTCAAGGCTGATGGCCTGCCCTGTGGATTTTGGACTCAGTACTGCAACATGAACTCTTTGCTAAATGTCCAACCTGCCAGATGCCTGTACAGATTTGACTTGCCAGCCCTCTAAATTGTGGGCCAATTCTTTAAAATTTCTCTCTCTCTCTCTCTCTCTCTCTGTGTGTGTACATAATATACGTATATATATACATTATACACACACACACACACATGATATATACCTAGGTGGTGTCTCAGCGGAGACTCTGTATGGGGGCTTTGACCCCACATTTCCCTTCTACACTGTACTGGCAGAGGTTCTCCATGAGGGTCCTGCCCCTGAAGCACACTTCTGCTTCGACATCCAAGCGTTTCCATATATCTTCTGAAATCTTGGCAGAGGTTGCCAAACCTCAATTCTTGACTTCTGTGCACTCGCAAGCTCAACACCACCTGGAAGCTGCCAAGGCTTGAGGTTTAACCCTGTGAAGCAAAGGTCCCAGCTCTACATTGGTCCTTTTCAGCCACGGCTGGAGCAGCTGGGACACATGCACAAAGTCTCTAGGCTGCACACAGCATGGGCACCCTGGGCCTAGCCCATGAAACTATTTTTTCCTGCTAGGCCTCCAGGCCTGTGATGGGAGGGGCTGCTGTGAAGACCTCTGACATGCCCTGGAGACATTTTCTCCCTTGTCTTGGGGATTAACATTCTGCTCCTTATTACATATGCAAATTTCTGCAGCTGGCTTGAACTTCTCCTAAGAAAATGGGATTTTCTTTTTTATCATATTGTCAGGCTACACATTTTCTGAACTTGTATACTTTGCTTCCCTTATATAACTAAATGCTTTTAACAGCACCCAAGTCACATCTTGAATGCTTTGCTGCTTAGAAATTTCTTCTGTCAGACACCCTAAATCATCTCTCTCAAACTTAGAGTTTCACAAATCTCTAGGGCAGGGCAAAATGCTGCAAGTCTCTTTGCTAAAACACAACAAGAGTCACCTTTGCTCCAGTTCCCAACAAGTTCCTTATTTCTATCTGAGACTACCTGAGCCTGGACTTTATTGTCCATATCACTATTTGTATTTTGGGCAAATCCATTCAACTTGTCTCTAGAAAGTTTCAAACTTTTCCACATTTTCCTGTTTTCTTCTGAGTCCTCCACACTGTTCCAACCTCTGCCTGCTACCCAGTTTCAAAGTCACTTCCACATTTTCAGGTATCTTTTCAGCAGCGCCCCAATCTGCTGGTACCAATTTACTGTATTAGTCCATTTTCATGCTGCTCATAAAGACATACCTGAGACTGGGCAATTTACAAAAGAGTTTGTTGGACTTTCAGTTCCACATAGCTGGGGAGGCCTCACAATCATGGAGAAAGGCCAGGAGGAGCAAGTCACAGCTTATGTGGATGGTAGTAGGCAAAGAGATACTTGTGCAGGGAAACTTCCATTTTAAAACCATCAGATCTTGTGAGACCCATTTGCTATCACAAGAACAGCACAGGAAAGACCCGCCCCATAATTCAATCACCTCCCACTGAGTTTCTCCTATGACACATGGGAATTGTGGGAGTTACAATTCAAGGTGAGATTTGAGTGGGGACACGGCCAAACCATATCAACAAGATCTACTGTCAGTGTACTAGGTCCATTTGTTCACATAAAAAAGGAGCACAGATACATGGCAAATAGCCAAGGTTTTGGTTTACAGAAATAGTATTATTTAATTCACTTTCCTTGGCACTCATATAGCTGTGCAAGAGTTGCAAACATATACACATAATAACACTGAAATTAATATTTTTATATCCTTATTTATCCAGATATTAAATTCAACTTTGTTAAACATTGATAGGAATCTAAATATTTGTAAATAGGTAGTTAAATAAATGCAATATGGTATACAGAACACTAAAAATCTAAAAGAATAATGCAACTACACACTTAAGAATAATGCAAATATACACTGATATAAAAACATGTTCACAATGAACTAAATATATTTTATAAGAATATATATACATATATTCATATATTTATGGAAGAATTTATAAGAAGCTGCTGAAAGTAGTCATCTTGACATTTTAGAACTTCCAAATTTGCTTAGTAAATTCTGCATAAGTGCCTTCATAACATATACAAATTAATTACTCAGGAAACAAGCAAATATATAAAATAAAACGAATAAATTGAAAAATAGCTATTTTGATGTATTTTCACCTGCATAAACTGCATACATATATGTTTATACATGAATAAAATACTAGAAAAATACACACTTAAGTTTTTAAAATGATTTTTTAGAGGGGTGGGGTTATAGTTGCAATTTCACATTATGCTGTCTGACATACTGATTTAGTCAATTTTACTGTATATTTGAATTCTCTAGGCATTAGAAACTCTTTCCCTATTTCAATGTATGCTGTTTTGTGGAATAAGATGATCTAATATTCTAAAGACTTGGATAACCTTCTAAAATAATACAATTACTTAATTGAATGAACATTTCTGAAGTAATGGTAAAAGTTTCAAATTTGCTTTAGAGCATATAATTTGTCTTTTAATATTTAATAAACTCAAATTTTAAAAATTATTTTGTTCATGAAAGTAATTCAAAGGGAATGATTAAAATAATATGCTTCAATTAATAATTAAGAAGACTTTGCATAATATATTTTAATGGCAGTCTTTTCCAGTAGCTAAAACATTGATTCTTACATTTAAAATATACTGAGTAAAACAGTACCTTAAGAATTTTTGTTATCTGGCTGGGTGCGGTGGCTCAAGCCTGTAGTCCCAGCACTTTGGGAGGCCGAGACGGGTGGATCACGAGGTCAGGAGATCGAGACCATCCTGGCTAACACGGTGAAACCCCATCTCTACTAAAAAATACAAAAAACTAGCCGGGCGAGGTGGTGGGCTCCTGTAGTCCCAGCTACTCGGGAGGCTGAGGCAGGAGAATGGCGTGAACCCGGGAGGCGGAGCTTGCAGTTAGCTGAGATCCGGCCACTGCACTCCAGCCTGGGCAGCAGAGCGAGACTCCATCTCAAAAAAAAAAAAAAGAATTTTTGTTATTTAAATTCTATTTACTTTTTTATGAATCCTTAAACTTAAATAGTTTGACTTACAATGGAGAATTTTTAAAGGAATTGATCAAAAAAGCAAATAATAAATATTTTACTTTAACCAATTTTTTGAAACAACTATGGCATATTAATCTTGTATATACAGGTGAAACAAAACAAGTGCACCTCTTTTAAAGGCAAGTAAAAATAATCAAATTATTTTCTTTTTAATTCTGGTGTTTTTATGTACGTTTCTGATAATACTGAAGAATATGTGGTCCACTAAAACTACCTAGGACTATCTTTCATTGGAAAAATTATGACAATGGAAAAATACAATATAATGTAAACAGAAAGAATTAAAGGATTTTTTATTTACAAAAATAAAAATGCATTCACTATCTTTCCTTAAACAGTCCCACACATATACTCGTATCACTGCAGTAATAAGTAATCAAACCAGGTTAAAGTTTAGATGATTAGCTGAATAAAAAATATATATCACATTATTCCTAGTTGTGTAATTAAATGGGCATATTTATATAAATAACATGAAAAGTACCCTTTAAGTAAAGTTTAATTATCTGAAAGACAATTGCAATTACTCTCATTAGACTTTTTATGTTTAAAGGAAATCAGATGACTACATCATGTAACAGGCTCAAACTATCAGAAAGTGTTTTAAAAATCATATCTCAGGAATAATCATTTAAATCTAAGCATACTTGGCATATTTAGATCATACTATTTGTGATAAATGGGTATTTGGGGTTTTTCATGTGTTTCCCTGTATTTTGTAAAGCATGTATAGGAAAATAATTTTAGTTTGCAGTCTTTGATGACAAACATAATAGTTTAACAAAACTATTGTTTTTCATAGAAACTCACATGATCGAAGTACCAATATCTTATTTTCATTAATTAACTCATCTAAATTATAAGACAGACACATCATTTTAATAGACCAAATCAAGTAACTTTCATAATAAGTAGACATTTACTATTATCCTTATTTTATAAGTTGATTGTTATTTTGCTAGATATTAGGTTGATATCTTCCATTGATTTTTATCAGTACTATATTCATTATGTGTTAACATTGTCTATAAAACCAAGACTTATAAACACATTGTTTATAAAAGTTTTCTTCTTATGCACAGGTAACATCAGAGAAGTAGGTTCACATCCCTTAGTTGTCTGTCTGGAGAAGCCTAGTCAAAATAGTTTGCTGCAATGTAATTGTTTTTTGAATCTTTGGTGTCCTTTTAAAAATGCACATAGGGAGCTAAGAAAGTTGAGAAAGATGGTAAAATAAAACTCTGTAGGGATTGTCCTCTCCGTGATAGAAACATCAATTTGTACAACTATGAACACTTAAAAATGCCTTCAAAAGAGCTAAGAAAACCAGGTGACAGATTACAGTACCTGGTTATAAGGTAATAAGTAAAGATGCATTAAAGAGCTTACAATGTACAGTTTTCCATTACCTGCATCAAACCTTCCCCAATCCCAGGCAGCATGACATGGGGGATTCCTTCTTAGGGGAAAAAGAAGGAAGTAAGCACAGGACTTATCCTTGGTCCCTAACACTAGGCTCATGACAGTTAAACAAGTTAAACCCAGTGCCAGGCAGACGCTTGTGGTCCATCTCTCCTGGCCAGCATCCAAGGGTTGAGCCTCCTGACCTGCTGCCATACCAGGCAGAAACCTGCAGTCTCTGAGAAATAGATTTAATATATGGTCAGTATCACTGCCAGCCAACTACAGTGGCCTAGTGTTCTGGATGGGCAAGCTTCAGCAGCTGTTGGTGTCAATCAGGCCCCATTGTTGTGCTAACGTCAGTGGCTCTGAGGTTTAGATATGCCTGAGTGCTTTGCCAGCATGGGCAACCAAATAATTTCAACTTAGCAATCAGCTGTCCATGGCAGTCTTGGGCTTAGAGCATCCTCTAGCACTGCAGCAGCTGCAGTAGTCAAGGGATTAGAAACCATGCAAGATGACTTGTCCAGAATCTCTAGACAGGCTTACAGTTTAAAGGTATTCCAAGATGAAGCCAGACTATGAAGACTGAAATAATCACTTACTTTTTTACTGAGTAGAAACTGATACAAAACCATAATGATCAAAAACAATCAGCGAAAGATGGCATCATACAATGGACAAAATAAAAATAAATAAATAAATAAAGTGCCGATGACCAACCCAAAAATATGGAGATGCATAGACTGCCAGGCAATGAATTCAAGATAAGTTTTCAGGAAGCTCAGAAAACTTCTAGTAACTACAAAGAGACAATTTAACAAAATGAGGATAACAATAAGTTAAGAGAATGGGAAACTTAACATAAGGATTAGAATTACTTAAAAAATCAAACAGATGCCTACAGCTAGAAAATAGAATGAACAAAATAAAAAATGCAATAGAGAAAATCAACAACAGAATTGATCATGTGAAAGAATCTGTGAGCTCCAAGACAGATTATTTGAAAATATACAGTCAAAGGAGAAAAAATAATGAAAAGGAATAAAGAAAGCCTATGGAATTTATACATTCACATCAAAAGAAGAAATGTTCAAGTTACTGGAGTTCAAGAAGGAATAGAGAAAAACAAAGGGGTAGAAAGTTTATTTTAAAAATATGAGCAGAAAATTATCCAAACCTGGAGAAAGACATAAATCTCCAGAAACAGCAAGGTCAGAGGTCAATGATCAGACTCAGTCCAAATAAGGTGACTCTAAGAAGTATTACAAACTCTCAAAGATCCAAGACAAAGAGGAGATCCTGAACATGTCAAGGGAAAATAAGCAAACAACATAAGGGAGTTTGAATATGCTCAGCTTCAGACTCCTCAACAGAAATGTTACAGGCCAGGAAGAAGTGAGGTGATATATTTAGAATGCTAAAGGAAGAAATTAAAAAAAACTACTAACTAAAAATACCATAGATAGCAAAAACGTCATTCCTCTATTTTGGAGGGGAGATAAAGAATTTTTCTTTACACATATGTTCATTGCACCACTATTCACAATAGCAGAGACATGGACTCACCCAAAATGCCCATAAATGGTAAACTGGATAAAAAAAATATAGTACATATACACCATGGAATACTATATAAAAGAATGAGTCATATAAAAGAATGAGATCATGTCCTTTGCAGGAACATGGATGAAGTTGGAAGCCATTATCCTTAGCAAACTAACACAGGAACAGAAAACCAAATACTGCATGTTCTTATTTGTAAGTGGGAACTAAATGATGGGAACAAATGGACACAAAAAGGGGAACGATAGATACTGGGGTCTACCTGAGGGTTGAGAATGGGAGGCAAAAGAGGATCAGAAAAAGTACTATTAGATACTAGGTTTAGTACCTGGATGATGAAATAATCCATGCAACAAACCCTTGTAACACAAGTTTACTTACATAACAAACCTGCACATTTTTGTATATGGTGTAAGGAAGGGGTCCAGCTTCAATTTCCTGCATATGGCTAGCCAGTTATCCCAGCACGATTTATTAAATACAAATTCTTTTCCCCACAGCTTGTTTATGTCAGTTTTGTCAAAGATCAGATGGTTGTAAATATGTAGCCTTATTTCTGGGCTCTGTATTCTGTTTCATTGATCTATGTGACTTCTTTTGTACAAGTACCATGCTGTTTTGGTTACTGTATTCCTGTAGTATAGTTTGAAGTCAGGTAGCATGATTCTTCCAGCTTTGTCCTTTCTGCTTAGGATTGCCTTGGCTATTCAGGCTCTTTTTGGTTTCATAAGAATTTTAACATTTAAGTCTCTAATCCATCTTGAATTAATCTTCGTATAAGGAGTAAGGAAAGGATCCAGTTTCAGCTTTCTACTTATGGCTAGCCAATTTTCCCAGCACCATTTATTAAATAGGGAATCCTTTCCCCATTTCTTGTTTTTCTCAGGTTAATGGAACAGAATGGAGCCTTCAGAAATAATGCCACTTTTATGTTTCTATAGAAACAAAGTGATAGAACTACTCTCCCTTCTGTATATATTATGTACTTTGGCTTGATGTTCTGCCCTTGGGGCCCACTGGGACATAGGTCCCAATTTTCAGACACCCTGGAGGGACAGTCCTGAAGTAATAACTTCCATATCTACTGGGGTAGTGTTTCTGTTGCCACAGCTTTGCTGGGCCTACAAGGTTCTGAGCCAACTTGTCTCCAAGGCTTTGGGTAGCTTCATCCCACAGCTTGTCTAAATGACCCCACAGAAGCTGTCTGCCTGAGCCCTGCTCCAACAGCTCTGCAGGCATTTGGTTCTATACTTTGAAATCTAGTTGGAGGCAGCTTGCCCTCATGACTCATGCATTCTGCATGCTGATGGAGACAGCATCATGTGGACACAGCCAAAGCTGGCTGCCTGTGTCCCCGTCGGGGGAGGCCACTGCAGCCCACAATACACAGCAGGTCCCTGTAACAGCAGCAGGGGCAGTCAAAGAGTGTGGCACCAGAGGGTGTGAAGCAGAGCCTATGATGTGAGGCAGCACTGGGCAGCTGGTCAGCACATACACACCAAGGTCCCACAGGCACCAGCAGCCCCTCCTTTGCATTCATCCATTACCTTGATGAATAGCTCTTGGCTTCTGTTGAGATAACTGACTAATCTCAAACAAATAAAATAAAATAGTAATAAAATCTCAAATAATAATAAAATCTCAATAATAATAAATCTGAATAAAATCTCAATGATAAATGATAATAAATACTAAAATCTCAATAATCAAATCTCAATGAAGTAAAAAAATAAAATCAAACAGGTGTTTGCCACACTCTTAGTGTTTTCTCCTAAACGGGATTTCTAATTCTTTAAAATATGCATAAGCTAATTTTCCCCAAAATCTTTAATTTCTATTTCTTTTCTGATTAACAGTTCTGTCTTTAAATTATTTCTATCTCACATTTTACTATAAGCAGTATGGAGAAACGAGGCTCCTTCTTCAACACTTTGCTTAAAAATTGTTTTAGCTAAATATCCAATTGCATTACTCACAAGTTCAACTTTCCACAAACCACTAAGATATATACACAGTCTAGGCAAATTCTTTACAAAAACGATTGTATTTCCACCAGTTCACAATAACGTGTTCTTCATTTCCATCTGAACTTTCACCAGAATTTTATTGCAATTCAAGGTGAAATTTGGGTGGGGACACAGCCAAACTACATCAGTCTCCCCCGGCCTCTCCCAAATCTCATGTTCTCACATTTCAAAATCAATCATGCCTTCCCAACAGTCCCCCAAAGTCTTAACTCATTTCAGCATTAACTCAAAAGTCCACAGTTCAAAGTCTCATCTGAGATAGGACAAGTCCCTTCTGCCTATGAGTCTGTAAAATCAAAAGCAAGTTAGATACTTCCCAGATAAAATGAGGATATAGGCATTGGGTAAATACACCTGTTCCAAATGGGAGAAATTGGACAAAATGAAAGGGATACACACCTCATGCAAGTCCAAAATCCAGTAGGGCAGTCAAATCTTAAAGCTCCAAAATGTTCTCCTTTGACTCCATGTCTCATGTCCAAGGCATGCTCATGTAAGTGGTGGGTTCCCACAGCCTTGGTTAAACCCCTGTGACTTTGCCGGGTATATCCCTCCTTCTGACTGCTTTCACAGGCTGACATTGAGTGTCTGTGGCTTTTCCAGATGCATGGTGCAAGCTGTCATTGGATCTACCATTCTGTGGTCTGGAGGATGGTGTCCCTCTTCTCATAGCTCCACTAGGCAGTACACCAGTGGAAACTCTGTGTGGGGGCTCCAACTCCACATTTTCCTTCGACACTGCCCTAGCAGAGGTTCTGCATGAGGGCTCTGCCTCTGCAGCAAACTTCTGCCTGGACATCCAGGCATTTCCATACATCCTCTGAAATCTAGGTGAATGTTTCCAAATCTCAATTCTTGACTTCTCTGCACCCACGGGTAAAAAACCATGTGTAAGCTGTCAAGGCCTGGGGCTTGTGCCCTCTGAAGCAATGGCTTGAGCTGTACAATGACCCCTTTTAGCCTTGGCTGTAGCTGAAGCAGCTGGGAAACAGGGCATCATGTCCTGAGGCTGAATAGAGCAGTGGGCCCTGGGCCCTGGGCCCTGCTCAGGAAACCATTATTTCCTCTTAGGCCTCCAGGCCTGTGAAAGGAGGGACTGCTGTGAAGTTCTCTGACATGCCGTGTAAAGGTTTTTCCCATTGTCTTGATGATTGGCATTTGGCTCCTCATTACTTCTGCAAATTTCTGCAGCTGGCTTGAATTTCTTCCCAGAAAATGGGTTTTCTTTTCTACTGCATCATCAGGGTGTAAATTTTCCAAACTTTTATGTGCTGTCACCTCTTAAATCTTTGCTGCTTAGAAATTTCTTCCACTAGGGACCCTAAATCATCTCTCTTAAGTTCAAAATTCCACAGATCTCTAGGGCATGGGATAAAGTCCACCAGTCTCTTTGCATGGCAAGAGTCACATTTACTCCAGTTCCCAAAAAGTTCCTCATCTTCATCTGAGAACATCTCAGCCTGGACTTCATTGTCCATATCACTATCAGCATTTTGGTCAAAGCCATTCAACAAGTTTCTAGGAAATTCCAAACTTTCCCACATTTTCCTATCTTCTTCTGAGACCTCCCAACATTTCCAACCTCTGGCTGTTACCCTGTTCCAAAGTTGCTTCCACAGTTCAGGTATCTTTAGAATAGTGCCTCACTACCTGGCACCAACTTACTATATTAGTCTCTTCTCACATTGCTAATAAAGACATAGCTGAGACTTGATAATTTATAAACGAAAGAGGGTTAATCTACTCACAGTTCCATGTGGCTGGGGAAACCTCACAATCATGGCAGAAGAAGAAGGTAGAGCAAAGAGATGTCTTACATGGCAGCAGGCAAGAGAGCTTGTGCAGGTAACTACCACTTATAAAACCATCAGATCTCGTGAGACTTATTTACTGCCGAGAGAACAGTATGGGGGAAAATACTCCCGATGATTCAATTATCTCCAACTGGCCCCGCCCTTGACACGTGGGGATTATTACAATTTAAGGTGAGATTTGGGTAGGGACACACCCAAATGATATCAGCACTTAAACAAAAATTTGACAACTTTTTTTTTAAAGATATCTTAGTGTGGTGATACTTCGAAATCTATGGCTTGATGTTTCTTTTAGAAATAAGAAATGAAGTTTTATTTTTTAATTATTGAAAGTGGTTTTAATACTGAAACTTTAATTTGATACTAGTCATTTATAAACATTATAAAATATATCTTTACACAAATATACTTGTAGTTAATCTAACCTAGAGTTTTAAAAATAAATATAATTTAAAAGACCACCAAATTATAATATGTGTATACAGTTGACCCTTGAACAACATGGGTTTGAATTGTGCAGTTCCACTTACATGTGAATTTTTTGCAATAAAGGTTACCATGAATGTGCCTGCCTCTCCTCCTTCTCCTTCCACCTCCTTCACCTCTTCTGCTTCTCCCTTCCTTGAGACAGCAAAACCAACCCCTCTTCTTTTCTTCTTCAGCTTTCTCAACGTGAAGATGATGAGGATGAAGACCCTTATGATGATCCACTTCCAATAAATAAATAGTAAATATATTTTCTCTTCCCTATAATTTTCATAATAACATTTTATCTGGCTTAGTTTATTTTAAGAATATAGTGTATAATACATACAACATACAAATATGTGTTAATAAACTATTTTAGCTGTAAAGCTTCCCATCAACAGGTCATCAGCAGGCTCTTATTTGTTAAGTTTTTGGGAAGTCAAAATTATACATGGATTTTTGACTGTGTGGAGAGTTGGTGCCACTAACTTTTGCATTAAGGGTCAACTGTATTATAAACTGTGTAGGAATACATATTGTTCTTTGAAACAAGTAATTTCCTGTGTCTTGGATATAAGGTATACCCACTGTAAATATAATCAAGATATCTCTGGAGTTATCATAAGAACCTAAACTCCAAATACACAAGGGCAATGGATACTTGTATCTGAAGCTAGAGAAACTTAACTAAAAGAGAGGTAAACTTTAATCTTTGCAAGTGTTCTTTTGGGAATCTCTCTCAGTTTAAAGATCAAGAAAAATAAGCTACTCATCATTTCAGAGTGTTCCTGGAAATAAATAAAAATTCAGTAATCAAAACTTTATAAGATAATTTTACTTCCATTAACTCCATCCTTTCTAATAAACAAAAAGTTAAAATTCCTCACTATGAGTCACAACATGGAAAACATTAGTGTATAAGTATTAAATACTAGTAAAGATAGATATTTAACTAATCTCTGGATTGGGAAAGACTTTCTAGGCAGAGAAATAGTACATAAAATTACAAAGTAATAGCTGATAAGAGAAAATTTACAACCTTTTTGAAAAGCATCATGTTTGCTTATAATTTCATCCACTCATAAGAGTCTATCCTAAAGCAACAGATTGAAGTATAGCAAAGATTTAAGCACAACGTGGCCAATTGCAATAATATTTATGATCAAAAAGAGATCGGCAATAACCATCAATATTGGAACTTTATATATTTATCTATAAAATAACCATCAATATTGGAACTTTATATATTCATCTATAAAAATACATTAAAAAGAAATTTGTATTTGTATTAATAATATTTTTGTTTGATTTGATGTACAAATCAAGTCTTAAACCAACAGCCATCAATTAAAATTGACACTCAACATTTTGTGTGCTTCCTACTTGACTTTGCTTAGACTTACAGTGCTTTTGATATAACTGAAATCATAAAATAAACTATGTATTTTTAAGTTTTAACATAAACTTTTTACTCTAGAATATACTTAGACTTACAGAAAATTGACAAAGATAATATAGAGTTCCCTGCCCATCACAGAGTACAACCAGTTTCTACTATTATTAACATTTCACATTGATATGTCATCTTTATCACAATCAATCAATAAATAACAGTACATTGTTATTAACTTAATTCCATATTTTATTCAAATTTCTTCAACTTTTACCTATTGGCTTTTTCTATTTTATATCCCATCCAAGATACCATACTACATTTAGTCATCGCTTAATGTTTTAGGCTTATCTTGACTATGACAGTTTTCAGACTGCTTATTTTTTATGACATTGACAGTTTTTAGCAATACTGGACAAGTATTTTTTTTATAATGCTCATCACTTGAAGTTTGTTTGATATTTTCTCTCATGGTTAGTGTGGGGACAGGATAATAGCCCTAAAATATTCATGTGCTAACTCTTGGAACCTTCAAAGATACCCTCATATGGCAAAAGTAAATTTGTAGTAGCGATTAATAATTTTGAGATGGGGAGATTTTCCTGGCTTATTCAGGTGGGCCCTAAATGTAATCACAAGTGCCCCTATTAGAGGGAAGCAGATATTTATTTGACTACAGAATGGAAGGCATTGTGACAACAGGAAGAGATACTCGACTACCAGAACTGCAAAAGAATATGTCTCTTGTTTTTAGCCACTATATGTGTGCTAATTTGTTACAGTACCAAAAGAGAATCAATATGTTTAGACTGTGGTTAGATACTCTTGGTAGGAAGACTTTAAAGTGCCACTTTTATCACAGAATATCAAGGAACTATACCATCAATATGACTTATTATTATTGATGTTAATCTTGATCACCTGGTTGAGGTAGTTTTTGTCATGGTTTTCCACTGTAAAGGTACTCTTTCAACCCTCTTTCCGTAGTGAATTATTTGGAAGGAAGTCACTATCTACAACTTACATTTGAGTTACCAACTGTTCTATCTTCCTTAGGGGATAGTATCTATGTAAATTATGTGGAATTCTTCTACAGGGAAGATTTGTCTTTTCTCTACCATTTATTTATCTAATCCTTTAATTTTATCAGCTTGAGCTTGTTGCTATTTTATATTTTGGGTCATAATTCAACAATAATCTATTCTGTTGCTCAAATTGATCCAGCTTTGACCATGGGGAGCCCTTTCAGATGGCAACTCTATCTGTTTGATATGCCTTTACCATTTTAAAATTTTCCCTTTTTTTCTGAGTAATTTCTTCCCTCCTTTTCATCACTACAAGATGCTCTGGCTGATGCTATATATTTCCTGCCTGGGTCCTAGTGTCAGAAATTTCCTCAAAGGGCACTGGAGAAGTTTTACATTCCTTAGTGTAACCATCTGTAACCATAGTAAGCTAAACATGGGTTACACAGATGTCCCTGACTCTAGTCCATATCATATATATCATTCTAGCCTACTCCCTTGCTTATCTGTACTCTCTCATTCCAACTGTAACAAACCTGGCTCCCACCATCCACCATCCATTTGCTTAATTGTTAAATTTCAGTATACATATTTAGTGGTATAAAAATTTTTAACCCATACCCCTGTGGGAAAAATATTACAAGCTGAAGTACAATACTTGAACATTTCCTTTTACCTTTAGTCTTACTGACTTCAATTATTTCCAAAATTATTTAGGTCAGCACTTTATCTTCCCACTCACTTCAGTGAATTAAGTTTCATACGTTTGTTAAAAACTCAGATTATATTGTCACATTTTACATTTAATCCTGGAATCTCCTAACCTCTATTTTTTAAAAAGTTTATGTATGTAAAGATTCACACTTTTTGTGGTAATGCTCAATGAGCTTTGACAAATGCAATAGTGTCATGTATTCACCATTACTATATTTTACGGAATAGTTTTAAACCCCAAAATTGTGTTGTGCTTCATTCATTAAAATCCTGCCACCCCAATCCATGGCAATTGCTGGTTTTTTAATGTCTCCATAACTTCGCCTTTTCCTAAATGTCATGTAATTGAAGTCAGACAGCATGTAGTGATTTCCAACTGGTTTCTTTTATTTAGAAATATGCAATTAAAATCCATCCATGCCCTTTCATGCCTTCCTCACTCATTACTTTTATTGCTGAATAATATTTCATTGTATGGATGTACTAATGTTTGTTTGTCCATTTGCCTGAGGAAGTGCATCTTGATTATGTCAACTATAAATATATATGTATATAAGAGAATCTTGATTACTTCAATTATACACATATATGTATACAAACAAAATATTGTACACATTGTATATACAAAGTCTATACATACAAAATATGTATAAAAACAAATTATATATATAACAGTTAAGTTGATGTCTGTGTGTGCATAAGCTTTCAGATCAGGTAGATAAATAACTCACAGTGTGATTAGTAGATCGTATAAGGTTATATTTAGTTTTTTAAGAAATTGACAAACTATCTTCTCATCAGGCAGTACCATTTTCCCTTCACACCAGCAATAAGTGAGTTCTCATTGCTCTGAATCCTCATGGTGGAATTGGTATTTTCAGTTATATAGATGATATCCATTCTCATAGGTATGTAGTTCTACCTCCTTTTTGTTTAAATTTATAGCTCCCTAATGACAAAATATGTTGAGTTTTTTTTAAGAAATTTATTTTATTTCAATAGTTTTGGGGAAACAGGTGTTTTTTGGTTACATGGATAAGTTCTTTAGTGGTGATTTGTGAGATTTTGGTGCACCCATAACCCAAGTGTACGTGCTACCCTATGTGTAGCCTTTTATCCCTTATGCCCCTCTCACCCTTCCCCACGAGTCCCTAAAGTCCATTATATCATTCTTATGCCTTCGCATCCTCATAGCTTAGCTCCTACTTATAAGTGAGAGCATACTATATTTGGTTTTCCATTCCTGAGTTACTTCACTTATAATAATGGTCTCCAACTCTATCCAGGTTGCTGCAAATGCCATTATTTCATTCCGTTTTATGGCTGAGTAGTTTTCCATGGTGTATATATATCATATTTTCTTTATCCACTCATTGGTTGATGGGCATTTAGGTTCGTCCCACAATTTTTCAATTGCAAAATATCCTGCTATAAACATGTGTGTGTGTAAGTGTCTTTTTCATATAATGATTTCTTTTCCTTTGGGTAGATACCCAGTAGTGCGATAGCTGCAATGAGTGGCAGTTCGACTTTCAGTTATTTAAGGAATCTCCATACTGTTTTCCATAGTAGCTGTACTAGTTTACATTCCCATCAGCAGTACAAAAGTGTTACCTTTCCACCACATCCACACCAACATCTATTCTTTTTTGGTTTTTTAACTGTGGCCATTCTTGCGGGAGTAAGGTGGTACTACGTTGTTGTTTTAACTTGCATTCCCTGATAATTATTGATGTTGAGCATTTTCTCATATGTACATTTGCCATTTGTGTATCTTCTTTTGAGAGTTGTCTATTTATGTCCCTTGCCCACTTTTTGATGGTATTATAAAGGGCTTTTTTTTTTTTTTTTGATAATTTGTTTGAGTTCCTTGCAGATTCTGGATATCAGTCCTTTGTTGGATGCATACTTTGCAAATATTTTCTCCCATTCTATGGGTTATCTGTCTACTCTGCTAATTATTTCCCTTGCTGTTCAGAAGTTTCTTAGTTTATTTATGTACCATTTATTTATTTTTGCTTTTGTTGCATTTGCTTTTGTGTTCTTGATCATGAATTATTTGCCTAAGCCAATGTCTAGAAGAGTTTTTCTGATGTTATCTTTTACATTTTTTATGGTTTCAGGTTTTAGATTTAAGTCTTTGATCTCTCTCAAGTTGATTTTTGTATAAGGTGGGAGAAGAGGATCTGATTTCATTCTTCTACGTGTGGCTTGCCAATTATTCCAGCACCCTATTTGTTGAATAGGATGTTGTTTCCCCAATTTACACTTTTGTTTACTTTGTCTAAGATAAGTTGGCCGTTAACTATTTAGCTTCATTTTTGGATTCTCTATTCTGTTTCATTGGTCTATGTCCCTATCTTTATACCAGTACCATGCTGCTTTGGTAACTATAGCCTTGTATTATAGTTCAAAGTCAGGTAATGTGATGACTCCACATTTGTTCTTTTTGTTTAATATTACTTTGGCTATGTGAGCTGTTGTTTATTTTCATATGAATTTTAGAATTGCTTTTTCTAGTTCTGTGAAGAATGATTGTTTTTCCATGCTTATTTGCCATCTTTATATCTTCTTTGGCATTCAGAATTGTTGCAATTATCAGTTGGGTTGCTTATTTTCTTATTGTTGAGTTTTAAGATTTCTTTATATGTTTTGGATACCAGTCCTTTATCAGAAATATATTTTGCAAATATTTTTATCCAGGCTGTGGCTTCTTTTTATCTTAGTTATACAAATTTCTAGAGTGTATGTGATATTTCGATACCTGTTTAGAATATGGAATGATCGATTGAGTGTAATTGGGATATTCATCACCTCAAGCATTTTTTTGTGTAGAGAACATTAAAAATCTTCTCTTCTAGCTGTTTTGTAATATGCAATAAATTACCATTAACTCTAGTTTACTTACTGTACTGTTAATACTAGAACTTACATCTTTCATTTAACTTTTAATTCTATTAACAGTGTCTTTCATAAGGGATAAATTTTTTATTTTAGTGAAGATTAACTTTTTAACTTATTTATTTATTTATTTATTTATTTATTTATTTATTTATTTATTTATTATTTGGAGATGGAATCTCACTCTGTCACCCAGGCTGGAGTGCAGTGGCATAATCTTGGCTCACTGCAAGCTCCGCCTCACAGGTTCACACCATTCTCCTGTCTCAGCCTCCTGAGTAGCTGGGACTGCAGGTGCCTGACACCATGCCCGGCTAATTTTTTGTATTTTTAGTAGAGACGGGGTTTCACCGTGTTATCCAGGATGATCTCAATCTCCTGACCTCGTGATCTGCCCACCTCGGCCTCCCAAAGTGCTGAGATTACAGGCATGAGCCACAGCACCTGGCCGAAGATTAACATTTTTTAAACTCCTGGATCATGCTTCTGGTATTGTGTCTAAAAACACCATGTCAAATCAAAGGTCAATAGATTCTCACCTATGTTTTATTCTAGAAGTTTTATGATTTTGTATTTTAATTTAGAATTATATTTTAAGTTAATTTCATGAAAGGTATAAGGCCTCAGTCTAGGTTCAATTTTTGTTTGTTTCGTGTGTGTATTTTTTTCTTTTCTTTTCTTTTTTCTTTTTTCTTTTTTTGCTTATTTTTTTGAAAAACTATCAGTTCTCCATTGAATTGCTCTTGCTCTTTTGTCAAAATAAGGTGGTTATATATGTGTACTCCTATGTCTGGGTTCCCTATTGTTTCATTAATTTATGTGACTAGCCTTTTATTAATAAAAAACTGTCTTGATTACAGTGCTTTTATATTAAGTCCTGATATACAGTAGTATATCCTCCAATTTTTGATGTTATTATAGCATTTTATTTGAAAAATAACCAAAATTTCAAGAGTAAAATATGATTAGGCAGATTATACAATTCTCTGTAAAAATATCAATTCTTAGTATGACAGATTTATATTTCCCATGATTGTAACAGAAATGGCCTTATACTCTACAGATGAAGCAGTAACAGGTTGAGGATGGTAGATTATGCATTTGTTCTGCATATGTTAAATTTGAAGTGCACAAGGGGAGATAGGCCAAAGTGCAGTAAGAGTTACAGTTTTAAAGCTCCAGAAAAAGATGTGATTAAGAAAAAGTTGAATAAGTTATCTTTTCCTAAAAATTCCAAAGTGCTGCCTTTATGTTTTTGTTATTTAATATGTAGGTGGCAGACTTCAAGACAGAGGTGACAACAAAGTCAACAATGAACAGACTTTTATCAAGTGACGGTGGCAAAGTAGGCCAAACACAGAGAACTATGCATGCAGTGAAAAACAGAGAAACAATAGGGATGAAAATGGACAAAGTGATAAAAGCACTGGGTAAATTTCCTGAAGAATGTTTCTAAATGTTAACTAAAATGAATGTAACCATGATCATGAAGTGATGGTTAGGAGAAATAATAAATGCAAACTTATATCCAACTATGCAGGCAAGTATTTCTTATTGTGGTAAGAACACTAAACATAAGATTTATGCTCTTAACAAATTATTCATTGCCCAATATAGTATAGTTAGGTATAGGCAGTATGTGGCACAGAGATCCCTAGAACTTATTCGTTTTCCATAATTGAAACTTTATACCCATTGAACAACTTTCCATTTCCCTTTCTCAACAGAACTAGCAACCAAATTTTTCTCTCTGCTTCCGTAAATTTGACCCTTTTAAATACCTCATATAAGTGGAAATCATGCAATATTTGTTCATTTGTGACTGGCCTATTTCTTTGGTATAATTTTCTCAAGGTTTATTCCCCCTGTTGCATATGACAATGTTTCCTTTATTTAATGTGGAATAACATTCCATTGTAGTTGTTGCAGTCTGTTGCCTGTTGCTACAACAGAATACCTGTGAATGGATAACTTATCTTCAAAGGTATTTATCACAATTAGAAGCTGGCATGACCAAAAGCATGGCACAAGCACTTGATGATGGCCTTCTGCAGCATCATAACATGGTAAAAGGCATGACATTGGGAGAAGGCAAGAGTATGCCAGTTCAGGTCTCTCTCCCACTTCTTAAAAAGCGAACATCCCCATCATGGGGGCCCCACACCGAGGACCTTATCTAATCATAATTAACTCTCAAAGGCCCCACCTGTACTCAACATGTTAAATTGGGGATTGAGCTTATAATACATGAAATTTAGGGACACATTCAGACCATAGCAGTATGTATGTACCATATTTTCTTTATTCATTCATCTATCGATTGATATATAGATTGTTTGGATATTTTAACTATTATGGATAATGCTGCAATGAAGATGGAAGTTGAGCACTCTTCCATATCCTGATTTTAATTATTTTTACCAGTATTGAAGTGACTGAAACATACAGTCGTTTTATTTTAGTGTCTTGAGTTACCTCCACAATGTTTTCCTAGCAGTTTTTTCATTTTACATTCCCACCAACAGTGCATAAGTGTTCCAGTTTATTAACACATTATTTTCTGGTTTTGTTTTGATTTTATTGTTATTTAATCACGGCCATTCTAACAAGTGAGAGGTGATACCTCATTGTGGTTTTGGTTTGTATTTCCATGATAGTTATTAATGTTAACCATCTTTTCATATATATGTTGGCCATTTGTACATCTTCATTGGAGAAATGTATATTTAAGTTATTTATTCATGTTTTAATCATGTCATTAGGTTTTAGCTACTTAGTTGTAGGGGCTTCAAAAATATTTTGAATATTAAAACCTTTCAGGACATAGGCACGGGCAAGGACTTCATGTCTAAAACACCAAAAGCAACGGCAGCAAAAGCCAAAATTGACAAATGGGATCTCATTAAACTAAAGAGCTTCTGCACAGCAAAAGAAACTACCATCAGAGTGAACAGGCAACCTACAGAATGGGAGAAAATGTTTGCAATCTACTCATCTGACAAAGGGCTCATTTCCAGAATCTACAAAGAACTCAAACAAATATACAAGAAAAAAACAAACAACCCCATCCAAAAGTGGGGAAAGGATATGAACAGACATTTCTCAAAAGAAGACATTCATACAGCCAACAGACACATGAAAAAATGCTCATCATCACTGGCCATCAGAGAAATGCAAATCAAAACCACAATGAGATACCATCTCACACCAGTTAGAATGGCAATCATTAAAAAATCAGGAAACAACAGGTGTTGGAGGGGATGTGGAGAAATAGGAACACTTTTACACTGTTGGTGGGATTGTAAACTAGTTCAACCATTATGGAAAACAGTATGGCGATTCCTCAAGGACCTAGAACTAGATGTACCATATGACCCAGCCATCCCACTACTGGGTATATACCCAAAGGATTATAAATTATGCTACTACAAAGACACATGCACACGTATGTTTATTGCGGCACTATTCACAATAGCAAAGACTTGGAATCAACCCAAATGTCCATCAGTGACAGACTGGATTAAGAAAATGTGGCACATATACACCATGGAATACTATGCAGCCATAAAAAAGGATGAGTTTGCGTCCTTTGTAGAGACATGGATGCAGCTGGAAACCATCATTCTTAGCAAATTATCACAAGAAGAGAAAACCAAACACCGCATGTTCTCACTCATAGGTGGGAACTGAACAATGAGCTCACTTGGACTCGGGAAGGGGAACATCACACACTGGGGCCTATCATGGGGAGGGGGGAGGGGGGAGGGATTGCATTGGGGAGTTATACCTGATATAAATGATGAATTGATGGGTGCTGACGAGTTGATGGGTGCAGCACACCAACATGGCACATGTATACATATGTAACCTGCACGTTATGCACATGTACCCTAGAACTTAAAGTATAATAATAAAAAAAAAAACAAAAAACAAACAAAAAAAAACCTTACTATATATATAATTTACAAATATTTTATCGCTTTTCATAGGTTGCTATTTCACTCTGTTGATTTTATTCTTTGTGGCATAGAAACTTTTTAAATTGATATAGTCCCACTTGTCTATTTTTGTTGTTGTTGTTGCTTGTATTTTTGGTGTCATGGTTGAGAAATCATTGCCAAGACCAATGTCACAAAGATCTTCTCTTATGTTTTCTCTAGGAATTTTACAGTTTCAGGACTTATGTTCAATTCTTTAATACATTCTGGATTGATTTTTATGTATGGAGTAAGATAATGATTCAATTTCATTCTTTTCTATGTGGATATCCAGCTATCCCAGCAATATTTGAAGAGACTATACTTTCTCTATTTTGTGTTCTTGTCACCATTGTCAAAGGTCAGTTAATCCTGTGTGAGTGGGTTTATTTCTGGGATTTCTGTTCTGTTCCGTTATTCCATATGTGTTTTTGTGTCAGTGAAATATTGCTATCATTATCATAGCTTTGTAATATATTTTGACATCAAATCATGCTGCCTCTGGCTTTGTTCCTCATAGCCTAATTTCTTTGGCTGTTTGGAGCGTTTGTAGTTCCATATGAATTTTGGGCTTCATTTTTCTGTTTCTGTAAAATAAAATCTACTGGGATCTGGTAGGGATTACATTGAATCTAGAGATCACTTGGGGTGTATGGACATTTTAATAATACTAACTCTTCCAACACATGTACACGAATATCTTTAAATTTACTTGTTCATTCTTTAATTCCTTTGAGCAATGTTTTGTAATTTCATTTTACAAGTGTTTACATTTTACAAATTTATGTTTTACATTGTACAAATTTATTCCTAATTATGTTTCATGCTATTGTAAATGTGACTGTTATCTTAATTTACTTTTCAGATAGTTCACTGTTAGCATGTAGAAATACAACTGATTTTTGTATGTTGATGTATTATCCTGCAATGTGCTGAATTTGTTTATTAGTTCTAAAGTTTTTTTTTTTTTGTGGAGTACTTAGGGTTTTATACATTTAAAACCATGTACTCCGTGAAAACGGACAACTTAACTTCTCCCTTTCCATTTTGCATGCCTTTTATTTTATTTTCTTGCCTATTTATTCTGGCTACAACTTCCAGTATGATATTCAGTAGAAGTGGTGTGAATTTGTGTCTTTTTTTGTTCCTGATCTTAGACAAAAAAAAAAAAAAAAATTAGTTTTTGAATACTATGTGTGTTGTTAGATGTAAGATTATAGGTTGTGGAAAATTTTTTCTATAAATAGTTTGTTGAGAGATTTTTGTAATGACAAGGTTATTGAATTTTATCACATGCTTTTTCTGTATCTATGGAGATGATCCTGTGATATTTTTATCTTTACTTTTGTTAATGTGATGTATCACATTAATTGACTTAGATATTTTTTGAAACATCATTTTTTTCCCAGAATTAAATCACATTTTGTTTGATCTAAGATCTTTTCAATGGGCTATTTAATTTGGAGTGCTAGTATTTTGTGAAGGATTTTCACATCTATGTACATCAAGAATATTGGCCCTGTAATTTTTTTCCTTATATTTATGTGTTTGGCTTTGGTCTCAGAGTAATTCTGGCCTTATAAAATGAGGTTGGAAGTGCTCTTTTTGCTTCATTTGTTTTTGGAAGAGTTTAAGATGAATTGTGTTAATTCCTCTTTAAATGTTTGGTAGAATTCACCAGTGAAGCCATCTAGTCCTAGACTCTTTTTGTTGTCAGGGGGTTTCTGATTGATAACTCAAAATGTTATCTGTTATTGATTTGTTCATATTTTTCATTTCTTCATGATTAAGTTTTGGTAATATGTATGTTTATAGGAATTCATTGATTTTGTCTAACTTATGCAGTTTGTTGGCATAGAGTTTATAGTAGTCTCTTGTGATCATTTTTCATCTGATTTCATTTATTTGATTCTTTTTTCTTAGTATGCCTAGCTAAATGCCTATCAATTTTGTTTATTTTTTCAAAAAAATCTTTTCATTTTGTTGAAAATGGAGGATGGAGGGATGGGACAGTTAACAACTACCTATTTGGTACTGTGCTGACTACCTTGGTGATGGAATCCATACTCCAAACTTCAGCATCCTGCAATATTCCCATGTAACATATTTGTACATGTGTGCCTTGTATCTAAATGAAAAATTGAAATTAAAACAAGTCCATTCAAACTTTTAAGAATATATTTTAGAGTATACTGAAGTCTCTTGTATCCATTAGGAAAATAATATGACTAATTATTTTGCAATATTATAATTCAAACAGATATGCCTTGATTCCTTGTCATCTTTTGCTCTCACCAAAATGTAAGCCCCTTCAATTACCTATACTTTTTGCTGTTTCTTCTCCCCTCACCCTAATGCCCACTGATTCTCTCCATTCCAAAATATTTCACACTGTCTTGTGGTGCCTCATTTCTCGGTTAAAAACGCAAATAATCATTAACTAATCACTGAACATGGTCTCCAACTGTTCTCTTAAATAAAGCTGGGCCGTCCCTTGTAGATACTACTGTCCCAGAACTCTTTCTGGTGGTGGTTGCTCATTCTCCCTAATTCCACAAACACCATGATCACAAGGTGTTTTTGGTCACATTTTCTCTCAGTGCTTCATTTGAATATAAGTCCATCTCTATGTTTAAAAACTCCTCTTTCTTTGAAGTTTCTGTCATTTGGTAAGCTGTACTCTTGCTTAATTGTTCATATTTAGCAACAACTTTGCCCCTTATCTTCAATCATTGAAGACTGTGGTAGCTAGCTCAGTCCTATTGCCCAGCCAACATCAATGGTGACTTCATTATTTATGTGGAAAGTAATTTTAATACCTCATAATCTTGGTTCTTGGACCTCCTCAACTTCAGTGATTTTCATTTACCACTCACGTGGTTATAGAATACAACTTGGCTTTTTGACCTTTGTTTTTAAGCTATATGTCATTATCTCTTGTCTGTCATTGCCTTCTTATACTTGCCTCCTTTCTATCCAGTATAGACTACTAAAAGCATAACTGCTATCATACCCTTACCAATACTTTCAAATTTCCAGCCACTTTATTCTAAGTCTCTGGCAAAAATAAAAACCCAGATAAATGCACTGTCGGTCTTTTTTTATTACAATAGCCACACTAATGAACACCACTGGAAATTCTCAAATAAGATTTAGTCTTGGTCTTTAACAACTGGCCCTATGAACTGGCTTGCAAACTTGCTTCCTTAGCTTAGCTGTAATATCCTTTACTTTAGACCTCTGATGTTGTCGGGTGTTAACTTACAATCCATTCTTCATTTCTCATTTATATAAATACACAGTCCCAAAAAGAGATGCTACTGTAACTGGTCACATTTAAGGTCATTAACTGGGCCATTTTCTTTTTTGTGTGTGAAAAACTTTTATTCTGAGAATCTAAAATCTGGACAAAGAGTATTGGACTTCAGAAAAAGCCTACACAAAATTGTCTCATTTCTTCCCTAATACATTGTTAATCTAAGAATAAAGAGGTGAAAAAAAACATTTAAAAATAACATTGCTTCAGTTTGTCTGCAGGTGCGTGATTTAAAATATCCCTGTTCTATTGAGGTACAGGCTGCAAACTTTGGTAAAATTGGAAAAATTAACAAACCCTTTCAAAATAAATACAAAAACAAAAACAACACTGAACCTTAACGTTATATCTTTCTCAGTACATATACAGTAACTACAAAAAAAAAAAAAAAAAAAAAGAATCATTTAGAAACTGTGGTCATTTAAAAAAAAAAAAAAAAAAAACCTCTTGTAAGTTCTCAATTGCCAAGTTAAAAAAATGAATTTAAATGATCTGTAAGACTCAAACTGTTCCCAAGCACCCACTCAGTGTCAGGAAGAACTGAATGATTGCAGTTTCTAGAATTTGTTTGGCATTTTCAATAATTCAGTGCTCACCACAAGGAATGTTGTCTTTAGAGAGAAGGAGTGAACCAAAGGCACTTGAACTTGGCTTCCTGCGTTGGCATCCATCCGTGGCCACCTTCTTCGGACAGCATCAGCCACATGCCTGTCCCCACGTGGAGCCGAGTCCTGTTGAGGCCACTTCTGCATGGCCCCAACACTATGCTTGCAGGGGCAGAGGAGTTTTCAAGTGGATCTCAAACACCAAGCAGTCTGGTGGGGGATGGCTTCGAGGGAAAGGTTTGAACTGGGCCAAGATGTTTCCTCTTTTCCTTGGAACAATTTCAACAGACAGCTAGACCACATCATGCCATGGGCCACCACAGAGACCCATCTTGTTGGACTTTAGATGTTAAAATGCTGTCAGATAGATGCTTGCTCTGACCTTGGGGGCCAAACCCATGAACACAAAAGAAGGACTGTTCCCTCCCCCACTTCTTAGAGATGGTGGCATCAACTTCTGAGAACCTGACACCAGAATAATGAACAGTCTCCACGCCACATAGTTTCTGATTCCATCTTTAAAAAATCTTATGTTGTGCACACGTATGTGTATTGCGGTACTATTCACAATAGCAAAAACTTGGAACCAACCCAAATGTCCATCAATGACAGACTGGATTAAGAAAATGTGGCATATATACACCATGGAATACTATGCAGCCATAAGAAAGGATGAGTTCATGTCCTTTGTAGGGACATGGATGCAGCTGGAAACCATCATTCTCAGCAAACTATGGCAAGAACAGAAAACCAAACACCACATGTTCTCACTCATAGGTGGGAACTGAACAATGAGAACACTTGAACACAGGAAGGGGAACATCACACACCGGGGCCTGTTGTGGGGTGTGGGGAGCAGGGAGGGATAGCATTAGGAGATATACCTAATGTAAATGATGAGTTAATGGGTGCAGCACACCAACATGGCACATGTATAGGTATGTAACAAACCTGCACGTTTTGCACATGTACCCTAGAACTTAAAGTATAATAAAAAAGAAAAAGAAAAAGAAAAAGAAAAAAGAAATCAAAGCATAGTTTATAGAATAAAAATTGTCAAAAAAATTCTTATGTTTTGTCAATAAATTGCAGGCTTTTATGTTTACAAAAAAATAACAAAATACTGAGAAGTCCAACTTTTAGCCAGAATACATAAATTCCTGAAAATGTATAGATTGGAAAATTAAAAATAAAAAAAGGAAAACAAACCTTTTTAGGGAAGGAAGGAAACACTACATGTTTAAGTTAAGCCCACAAAGAACAACATCAGGGCGGATGAAAGAGCCCTCCCACACGTTTTAAGCAAAACGCCTGTGGAGAAGTGCTTGGAGATCACCGGCCATTGCCGTAGCCAAGCAAGAGTTGGTTGAGGATGGTCTGCAGGGGCTGGTTCACCTGCATGGCATAGCTCCAGCCCAGGTCATAGCGACAGGCAGGGCAGCTTAGCACCTGTGCCCGGAAGGATCTATCCAGGCAGTCCTTGCATACCTTGCGCTGGCACACTGTTGCAATGGGCCAGAACACCAGCTCCTGACAGCAGATACACTGGAGTGTCTCCTCCACTTTACTCAGGAACATCTGAAACGGGCTGCTGCTCACTGACCGGCCCTCGACCGAAGCTAGGACCTCATTCCACAGTTTGGCATTGCTCTTGTCCTCTCTGATGAGGCAGCTCTGCTGGGCCGTGAGGCTGTAGGGCTCCACTTTAGTTTTCTTGGATGTCCGGTGAGGAGACGCGGCCCTGCTCTGGCCACCTCCTGCCTACTTCTGCTTCCACTTTCCCTTGCTTGCCCTGGGGCCTGCGAAGCCCTCCTCCTGCTGCTCCTCCTTCTCCCTCTTGCTGTTCTTCTCCCGTTCTCGGTAGACCAGGGCTTCCAAGTGGCCTTCTGGATACTGCAGAGTCAGCCCCAGCTTCTTGATCCATTCCTTCTCCTCCTTCGTCCAGGGACCAGACTCATCGTCCTCCCTCTGCAGGAGGTAGTGCCACGGGAGAAACCTGGACTTCCCATTCTCGGGCCACTACTTCACCACCTGCTAGATGCAGTCATAGCAGTTGCCCTTGGCGGGGGCGTACTTCCTGTTCTTACCACCCTTGATGCTGCACACCACCATAACAGGTTTTCCCGACTGCCAGTCCTTGGCCTCAACCCCTTCTTGGTCATTAATGAGAGTAAAGCAGTTGAGAGCCAGCGCCCTGTTGGTGTTGGTGAGTTTCTGATCACAAGACTGTTCCACGGTCCTCTTGTTGCAAGAAAGATCTCAACCATCACTACCCATGTATCTGGAAAAAATTCTCCTTGTCCCCATCGTCCTTGTTGCCCCTGTCCAGGACCAGGGAGTATGACCCGTAGTTGCTCCAGCCGTGAATGCCAGCCACGTGGGGCCGATGAACCCCAGACTAGCTGACCTGGACTCAGAACCGCCACATGGTGCCCACGGGGATCCCTGGGATGGATCCGTAGTGGTTGGACGGGAGGATGGTGCACTTTTTGGTGGGGCCCACACACACAATGCCCTTGCCCCAGTCCTGCTTTGAGGACAGCGTGGCTGAGGCCATCTACACCTTCTTGCTCTCTCTCAGCCTCTCCCCTGCCAGCACCACCTTGCTGGTATGATTCCTGTACTTGGGCAGTACCACTCCTCCTCGCTGGGAATGCTGCTGAGGGGCGGGCGCAGGCAGTAGATGTGGAAGGACATTTGTCACACATGAACTGCTTCTCTGGGTCTTGCTGGCCCCTGCACAGGTGGCAGGTGCAGACCCAGCAGAGTCTATTCACCTCATCCTTGCAGTGCTTGCAGGATGGGATACTCGTGGAGGTAAATGAGAGTATAGGGTTCCACCCCATGATTAAACTGGACATGTAACTAACATAGAAACATAATTCTCATAGTTCATTTTGAGACAACACTTAGAGAGTTAGGTTTTAGAAACAAGATCAACTAACAATTCGGTCACATTTGTGATTGTTTCTTAGGTTACTCTAAAAACTTTGTGGACTGATGTTGTTTTATTCTAAAGAAAGATCCGGGGTATCATGACTGAAGCATCATTTAATATAATCATCAAAGTACCTTCTATCTAATATGCACAGAAGCTACCATAGACCGTAGACACTTTCCTGAGACTCCCTATTCTGCCACTTTGTCCCTCATTCTCATAAAATAATATCACTTCTTATTTCACCAATTTAGAACTGGCTATATACTTTTCAGGACACAGTGAAAAATGGAAATGCATGTAAGGAGTGGGGAAGTCAATCTCTCTTTCTCTTTTCACAGCCTGCAGCTCCCACCCAATGTGAATAGCGAACCCCCAAGGCATTGCAAGTTTCACACGAGAAGATGTTTGGTACACAGAAAGGCAAGATGCCTACCACTTGCTCATTGTGCCATAGCACTGCCAGACTATGGGAAGGATGACCTCTGTCTTGCCCTGTCCAAAAGTATTGTGACCATGAACTCAACTACAAATGTATCTATGATCCTATCCAGTCCTCTGCCAGGGTTGAAAGGCAATGCAGCCTGATCACTGTCTAAGGCAGATGATGACAGTGGTTGAAAGATATAGTCAGGAGGGAGGAGGATACCTGAAACCTATGGAAGCAGGGACAGAAAGCTGGCAGCTTAGAACTCATCCTAGGGAGGTGGTAAGGTTGACAAGAGGCCAGGCTACACTTGAGCTGAAATCTCAAACTTAAAATGTAACATAAATTCAAAGATAAAATTGTTAAGAATTTCAATATAGCAACCTTAACCATGCTACTCAATTGGTTTGACCCTCGTGAAGCCAGGCCTGGACCAGGAACATAGACAACATCAGATTTAAGTTCCTTCAAATTTCACTTTTTCACTAATTTACCAAAACCCATATCATTCTTGCTTTCTTACCTTATATAACATGAAAAAATATCATATTCTAATGCATAAAGTCAATAGTTTTACCTCAGTTCTAAAGCCCATCTTCTCCTTCATTCTAATCAAACTTCCTCCGTCAGTTATCCCATCTTTATCCCTTATATTTAATTTAATAACTTGACATTTTCCTATAATTACTCCTTCTTCCTGTCCTTAAAAATCAAACATGTTGGCAGAGTTCGATATACTCACTCTCTGTACAGATAATCTTCTAGTCATTTATTATAACTAAAATGAAATGCAATCTAGCTTATTGCTAAAGTATTCCCCTGAATCTGCTTTCACTAAATCCCCAGTGACATTTTTGTTTCTAATGGTTTATCAAGCAGAGAAGAAAGGCAAGAGGTAGACACATGCCAAAAACACAAGATAATAGGTATATAAAGGCATAGTACCATGAAAAAGCATGGCACTTCTGAAACAGTTCAAAATGGTTTCAGTGTTAGTTGCATTACATACTATGTCACTTTTGATCTTCTGCTAAGAGATTCCAAGAGAGAATTAATTATATAAGAGATTAATTCTGGAAAATATCTTTGAATAATTAAAAAAAAAGAGGGAGCAGGAATAGGTACGAAGAACCTTCAGTCTGCAATGCAGCACTGACATCTGTGAAAGAAAAGAGGGAAGAAGGAATTAGCAGGTTGAAAAAGATTCAGAGTACATTAAAGAAAGTCTTGGTCATGCCTAATGGGAGTCCCTGAGCAAAGATTACTTGGTAGAGAAGTCCTGAATCAAGAAGAAATGGCCTGACTCTGGTACCTCCACTATGCTCACTTATTTGCTGGAGACTTTCCAGAGGGAAAATGGCCTTTGCAAAGCACCACAGAGGATCTGAATTTGTGGCAGTTTTTTGGTCAACCATTCTCTCTACAGCAGGTTCTCTTGAAGGGAGAATCTGAATAGCACACTTCCATGGATGCCACAGTCCACCATCTGTACTTCACTGCACAGATGCACTTCTCAATACAAATTTATATAGCAGCTCCCCCAAAGGTTTCTTGAACCTCTCTTCTTGGTGAGACAATTAGATGAGGGAAGCTAGTGGGACAAACTAGAGCATCTGTCTCAGGGCTACAACTGGTTTTCATCCTTTCCCTCCTCCACTATTCATTCTGAACTACCCTCATCCTTAATTCTCATCTCAACAGGTCTTGGGACTTCACTGATGGTGTGAATCAAAACTTCATGCCTGAAGATTCTAAACCCCTAGTAATCACATCCCACTCAAGTAGGGATTGCTGCATGTGTCCATTCACAGTTATAGTGGGGTAAGGAAATACCAAGAGAAACTCTAATAGATCATCTGGATTTCAACTACAATTCTCCCTGCCCCCACTGTGTGAGAGTAGTCCTACTTCCTCACTCCTGCAATCAGGGTGAATTACCCCTGTTAAAAATAATAGCTTTTCTTCCACCTTGCTATTCTCTGAACACAAGAAGTCCAAAGTGTCTTGGTAGCAGCTGTAGATTATAACTTATTGGTACACAGCAAAAGTGTGCCCACTTTATAGTTTCTGTCTCTCTACAAACCCCAAAGTTGCAGTGACAGAAAATACAAAGTCTCCCAGAGGGACATTAGAAATGACAGTAAGTGAGGCCACTGCTGATTCTACTCTTTGGTTCCTGAACCCATGTATTCTTTCTACTGAGGACACAGTGCACAAACAAGTCTCCTGTTTAGCATTTTGTTTTGTTTTGGTTTTGGTTGGTTGTTTTTCTGACACCATCTTAGTCGGTTCAGGCTGCCGTGACAGAATACCATAGACTGAGTGGCTTAAACAACAAATATTTATTTTTCAGAGTCCTGAAGCGAGAAGTCTGAGATCAAGGTGTCACCATTGTCAGGTTCTTGGTGAGGGTTCTCCCTTTGTTAACAGACAGTTGCCTTCTCACTGTGTCCTTACATGTCAAAGAGAGAAACCTCTGGTCCCTTCATTTCTTTAAAAGAGCACTAATCTACTCAGTGGACATCCACCCTCATGTCTTAGTCAAAACCTAATTACTATCAAAGGCCCTGCCTCCAAAGACCATTACATTGGGGATTGAGGTTTCAGCATTTAAATTTTGAGAGGAGACAATGATTGAGTCCATAGCAGACACTGCATACATTGTCATTCTAAAAATTCTCAATTCTCTGACACTAACTAACTGGGTGTCCCAAAATTCAAATGAATTATGACACTAAGGACTCAGAGTTTACACAGACCCCACAAGATAAGGACAATGTCTTTTGATTATGATAGCAACAACTTAAATGCAGAACCCACAAGGAAAGGGTTCAGTCCCAGAGGATTGCCCTCACTTCTGATGCCAGTCACAAGTCTTCTGGGCCGCCTACGCTTCTAGATCAATCAACTTGAAGTTCAAGAATTCCCGGAACCCACTCCTCCACTTTGATAATTTACTAGAATAACTCAGGAACTCAGTATAAGAGTATAATACTACCATACTTATGATTATAGTAATATCAAAAAGGATAAAACTCAGAAACAGTCAAATGGAAGAGATGCATAGGAAAGAGTATGGAGGGGTGGGGGTGAAATGGTACAGAGCTTCCATGCTCTCTCCAGGCATACCACCTTCCCAGGACATTGATGTGCTCACCAACCCAGAAGCTCTCCAAACTTTACTGTTCAAGAGTATTTAATGAAGTGTGTAGGCATGATTGATTAAATCATTGGTGATTGGTGATTGAACTCAATCATCAGGTCCCCTCCACCACGGATGTTGGGGGTACGATGAGGCTAAAAGTTCCAACTCTCCAATCATGTGCTTGGTTCCACTGGCAAGCAGTCCTTTTCTGAAGCTACCTAGAAGCCTCTGAGAGTGACCCTATTTGTATAAATTCAGGTTTAACAAAATCCCTTTCCATCACGCAGGAAATTCCAAGGGTTTGAAGAGCTCAGGAACCAGAACAAAGACCAAATGTACATTTTTTTTTTTATTATTATAGCACAGGCAACAACCTGGCCTGTGACCACAGATACCTTATGAGAAAAGATTTATAAACATCAAAAATTACTGACATATTAGGAATCTATTCCATCATTAATGATTAGACCAATCCATCTTTATAGTGTATAACATTGTCTACTAGGGCAGGGAAGTCAAGTTTGCAGGCTTTCATTTGATACTGAGAGATTCAAAAAGCAGAAGTAGTCTCAGTAATATATGCCTTCACCCTTTCAGGCATCTGGTATAAACGAGCTAAGAGACAGTATTATCTTTTGCTTTGTATCTTTTTCAAAGTGTTAATCTAATATTGAATTTATTTTATCACATATCTCATTTATTTATTCATTTACCCTCAGCCACTGTTCTTCCTTTTCTCCATTTGTACCCAGAATTTTCTACCTTTGGAAAGGACATTACGTTTGATCACTGTGCTGGTCTTGATTTCCAGCAGCAATACTACTGTAAGCAAGTACCTTCCCATCAATCCACTCCCACTTCGATAGGTTACATTTACATTGGTATTGAGCTAGTGTTAAAAACCACAGGCTTTTAGGCTCCCCATATAATGGAAATTAACACAGGGCCAAGCAGTTTTCCCAGACAAGTCTTTTGGGTTTTGTGCTTGAGGGTAAGGGAAACAGAGGGGGTACAAAGATTTTCCAGTTGGCTCCCCGAAAGGACCCTACAGGGATTTTTTTTTTTATGAAGAAAAGAAGGGAATTTATATCAGGGATAGGGTATGCAAGCTAGGCTGGGCAAAGCACATGAGAGGAAGGGTATGTGGGTCAGCATATCCTGTTGTGATAGTTATCTTGAGTAATGGGCCATTTAGTGATGTGGCTAGTGGCAATAAAGTTGTAAATCAATTGTTCAGCATTCCTACCAGAGGTGGGACACTCTGCAATCTTAGTTGGACATTTGGATCCCCTAAGGCCAGTTTCTGAAATTCTTTAAGTAAAAGGCATGGCTAAATATTATGAGAGCACAAAATAATGTTTATTTTATTTGTATGACTAAAACCTCTAGGATAGCAGGTATAGTGTCAGAGAGGTAATGACATGGGTTTTGTGATCAGTGGGACAAAAGAAAAAGAAATTTGAAAAAGGAGCCAAGTCTCAATCCTATTCTGTCACACTAGTAGGCTATTTTTATCACTAGGCAATATAGCTGCACTCACTGTAACAGGTGTCCCCAACCCCTTGACCATGGACCCAGTACAGGTCCAGTCTGTTACAGGAACCAGGGCACACAGCAGGAGGTGAGTGGAGGGCCAGCATTTCTGCCTGAGCTCCATCTCCTGTCAGATCAGTGGTGACATTAGATTCTCATAGGAGCATGAACCCTATTATGAACTGCACACGTGAGGGATCCAGATTGTGTGCTTCTGTGAGAATCTAACTAATGGCTGATTATCAGAGGTAAAACAGCTTCATCTTAAAACCATGACCCCACCTCAGTCCATGGAAAAATTTTATTCCACAAAACTGGTCCCTGGTGCCAAAAAGGTTGGGGACTGCTGCACTATAAAACCCAATTTTGCCAGAAAGGGTCAAAGCATAAGCTGCCTCATAAGGCCCTTAGGAATTCTGACATAAATGTTTAAAAATAAATAGGTAAAACAGAAACAATAACCACTTTATATAAATCCTGTTCAAACATGTTGCATTAGTCTGTTTTCACACTGCTGAAAAAGACATACCTGAAACTGGGTAATTTATAAAGAAAAAGAGGTTTAATGGACTCACAGTTCCACATGGCTGGAGAGACCTCACAATCATGACAGAAGACGAAAGGCATGTCTTACATGGTGGCAGACAAGAGAGAAGGAGAGCCAAGCAAAAGGGGAAAGCCCTTATAAAACCATCAGATCTCACGATACCTATTCACTACCACAAGAAGAGTATGGGGGAAACTGGCCCGATGATTCTATCATCTCCCACTGGGTCCTTCCCACAACATGTGGGAAATATGAGCAGTCTTATTCAAGATGAGATTTGGGTAGGGACGCAGCCAAACCATATCATTTCACCCTTGGCCCCTCCAAAATCTCATATCCTCACATTTCAAAATCAATCATGCCTTCCCAGCAGTCCTCCAAAGTTTTAACTCATTTCAGCATTAATTCAAAAGTCCACAGTCCAAAGTCTAATATGAGAGAAAGCAAGTCCCTTTTGCCTATGAGCCCATAAAATCAAAAGCATGTTAGTTACCTCCTAGATAACTTTGGGGGTCCAGGTATTGGGTAAATATACCCATTCCAAATGGGAGAAATTGGTCAAATCAAAGGGGCTGAAGGTCCCATGAAAGTCCAAAATCCAGCAGGGCAGTCAAATCTTAAAGCTCCAAAATGATCTCCTTTGACTCCAAGTCTTACATTCAAGTCACGCTGATGCAGTAAATGGGTTCCCAAGGTCTTGGGCAGCTCTGTCCCGTGGCTTTGCAGGGTACGGCCTCCCTTCTGGCTGTTTTCACAGGCTGGTGTTGATTGTCTGTGGCTTTTCCAGGCACATGGTGCTAGCTCTCAATGGATCTACCATTTTGGGGTCAGGAGGACAGTGACCCTCTTCTCACAAATCCACTAGGTAGTTCACAAGTGGGGACTCTATGTGCTGAATTGTATTTCACATTTTCCTTCCACAGTGCCCTAGCAGAGGTTCTCCATGAGGGCCTTGCCCCTGCAGCTAACTTTGGCCTGGATGTCCAGCCATTTCCATATATCCTCTGAAATCGAGGTGGAGGTTGCCTAGCCTCAATTCTTGACTTCTGTGCACCCCCAGGCTTAACACCATGTGTAAGCTGGCAAAACATAGGGCTTGCACCCTCTGAAGCCATGGCCCAAGCTGTACCTTGGTCCCTTTTAGCCATGGTTAGAGTGGCTTAGACACAGGGCACCAAGTCTCTAGGCTGCACATAGCATGGGAACCCTGGACCCAGCCCAGGGAATCATTGTTTTTTCTCCTAGGCCTCCAGATCTGTGATGGGAGGGGCTGCTGCAAGAGTCTCTGACATACCTTGGAGACATTTTCCCCCTTGTCTTGGGGATTAAGATTTGGCTCCTTGTTACTTATGTAAATTGCTGCAGCTGGCTTGAATTTCTCCTCAGAAAATGGGTTTTTCTTTTCCTCCCATTGTCAGGCTGCAAATTTTCCAAACTTGTATGCTCTGTTTCCCTTCTAAAACTGAATGATTTTAACAGCACCCAAGTCACTCTTGAATGCTTTGCTGCTTAGAAATTTCTTCCACCAGATACCCTAAATCATCTCTCTCAAGTTCAAAGTTCCACAAATCTCTAGGGCAGCGGGAAAATGTTGCCAGTCTCTTTGCTAAAACATAGAAAGGGTCACCTTTACTCCATTTTCCAACAAGTTTCTCATCTCCATCTGAGACCACCTCAGCTTGGATTTTGTTGTCCATATCACTATCAGCATTTTGGCCAAAACTATTCAACAAGTCTCTAGGAAGTTCCAAACTTTCCCACAATTTCCTATCTTCTTCTGATCCCTCCAAACTGTTCCAACCTCTGTCTCTTACCCAGTACCAAAGTCACTTCCACATTTTTGGGTATCTTTACAGCAGCACCCCATTCTACCAGTATCAATTTACTATATTAGTCTGTTTTCATGCTGCTGATAAAGACATACTTAAGACTGGGCAATTTATAAAGAAAAAAAGGTCTAATGGACTCACACTTCCACGTGGCTGGGGAGACCTCACAATCATGGTATGAGTCAAAGGCACATCTTACATGGTGGCAAACAAGAGAGATTGAAAGCCAAGTGAAAGGGGAAACCCCTTATAAAATAATCAGGTCTCATGAGACTTATTCACTACCACGAGAACAGTATGGGGGGAACCACTCCCATAATTCAATTATCTCCCACCAGGTCATATTCATCCACTGGGTCCTTCCCACAACTTGTGAGAATTATGAGAGGTACAACTCAAAATGAGATTTGGCTGGGGACAAAACCAATCCATATCACATATCAATTTTCATCTAAACTTTCACTTTAATTCCATCAACACATACATCTCTAACTTGAGCCTCCATTAAGGCTTCATCAAACAGGTTTCAGTTTCATAGTATAAGGTAGGGGAAGTGTTTCCCAGTCATACATAATATCTATTCCCATAAAACATTCAAGTAAAGGAAATATCACTCCTTCACATAAAGTCATGTTAACCAATGTTCGACTTAACCAATGGATTTTGGTACCAGGGTATATGAGATTCCCATGTCCCAGAGTAACAAAATTTTCTCTTTTCCACTCTCTTACCCTTTTACTTACTCATGTACGTAAGGCTTTGGGGACCTCACCAAGAGGTCAAGCCAAGAGACTCTGGCCCTTTGGTCAATCTTTATCTTTAATCTGTCTGACTGTTGCCTCTGGCAATTTCAGGATGGGTTTTTCCTTATAATCTTTGCCTTCCAGATTTTTTAATTCCTCCAAACTGAGGTAAATAAAGTAGAATTGTTTGGGGCCCTTTAATGTTGGGCTCCCATTAGTCCATTCAGTCTTCCACAGTGCTGTGTTAAGATCTTTGTTTCCTGTAATCCCAGCACTTTGGGAGGCCAAGGCGGGCGGATCACAAGGTCAGGAGATCAAGACCATCTTGGCTAACACGGTGAAACCCCATCTCTGCTAAAAATGCAAAAAATTAGCCGGGAGCGGTGGCAGGTGCCTGTAGTCCCAGCTACTCGGGAGGCTGAGACAGGAGAACGGCATGAACCCGGGAGGCGGAGCTTGTAGTGAGCTGAGATCGCACCACTGCACTCCAGCCTGGGTGATGAGCAAGACTCCATCTCAAAAAAAAAAAAAAAAAAAAAAGAAAAACTTTGTTTCAATCCTATCAATGTCCTTTTTATTCATCCCAATTCTCAATAATCATCTAAAAATTTCCACCCTGCTGGAATGAGTACCTTGACACTTTCCTCTGCTTATCTCCATTCTGTTCTTAATTAATATGATATTTTATTAGTATCTGTAAGACCCATAAGCAAAACTTGAAATGGAAAATGCAACAAGGCTTCCCAGAATGTTGCTCAGTTTTGCAGCAGTAAGATTACATGGGGTGTTCAGACAAAAGGGATCCTCGTGATCACAGAATTTATCATGATTAGGGTAACATGAATATTCAGTGGGTGAATATCCCTATCATCATAAAGCCAGTCTTACATGGCTTTCATATCAGCTGCTTTATCTGGAATGTTCTACTTGGAATTTATAGTAGGAATCAGACAGCCCCTTTGTCAGGGTAAACAGGATTTACAGTGGCTTTTATACAGTCCATAAGACTTACTGTTCCCTCAATAATAACCTGCTGTATTAGTTTGCTAGTGTTGCCATAACAAAATAACACAGAACAGGTGATTTATACAGCAGAAATTTATTATCACACTGATCTAGAGACTGTAATTTCAAGATCAAGGTACTAGCCAAGTTTGATTTCTTCTGAGGCCTCCCTCCTTGGCTTGTAGATGGTTGCCTTCTCATTGTGTACTCACATGGTCTTTTCTCTTCCTTGGTACACCTGATGTCTTTCTTTGCCTAAATTTTCTCTTCTTATGCCACTCAGATTAGATTGAGGCCCATGCATATGATCTCATTTAACTCAATTATCTCTTTAATGGCTCCACCCCCAAATACAGTCACATTCTGAAGTATTGGTGGGTTAGGGCTTCAACATTTTAGTTTTGTGTGAAAACAATTCAGCCTATAACACTTTGCCCTTTGGGCCCTCCAAATTCATGTCTTTCTCACATGCAAAATATATTTGCACCCTCTCCCCTCATTTCAACAGCCAAAAAGTCTTAACTCATTCCAGGATCAAAGGTTCCTCATCCTTTCTTGTTTCAAACCATGTTTCCATGGGTCAGACCCCTTTTAGCAATCCGATATTTTCTAGCAAGGAATGTTGTTTTTGTTTTTGTTTTTTTTTTCTGACCCCAAATATGTTGTTATTCAAACAAAATTTTCAATTCTCTGACACCACTTGGCTTTCCCAGAATTCAAATGAATTATGACACTAACTACCTAGAGTTACCATAGACCCTACAACTCAAGGCTTCAGTCCTTCAAGACTGCCTTTATTTCAAATGCCAGTTGCAAGTCCCAGGGGCCACCTTACTTCAGAGCACACAGACTATATATGTACAGGTTCCTGTCACCCCTTCATATTTGATAATTTGCTGGAATGACTCACAAAACATTGGAAAGTGCTATACTTATGATTAAAGTTTTATTATTATGGCTACAACTCAGGAATCACCAAATAGAAGAAATGGATTGAGCCAGTATGGAGGAGTAGGGGTGTAAAGAGTTTCCATGCCCTCTCTTAGACTTGTCACCATGTCAGCACATCATTATGTTCACCAATTCAAAAGCTTGCCAAACTTTGTTGTTCAAGAATATTTAAGAAGGTTTCATTATGTAGGCATGATTGATTAAATTATTGGCCACTTGTGACTGTACTCAATCTCCAGCCTTTTTTTCTTCCCTGGACAGGGTATGGACGATGAGGCTGCAAGTTGCAATTTCTAATCATGTGTTTGGTTCCTCTGGCAACCAGTTACTATCTTGAAGCTATCTTAGGACCACTAGGAGTCACTTCTTTTGCATAAACTCAGGTATGGTAAAAAGGTGTTTGTTGCAAATAACAAAAGACATTTGTGTCACTCAGGAAATTCCAATACTTCGAGAATTCTGTGGTAAGAACTAGTGAAAATGACTAAATATGTATATATATATATATATTATGTCTACATATAATATAACCTATTATCTATGTATATTATATATCATAATATGTATGATATATACAAAACATACACACACACGCATATATATATATATATATATATATATATATATATATATATATTTATTTATTAATTATATGGCAAGTGTAATTAGACGTGTTGAAGGATGGGACCCCAGATTTGAAGATTATTGTCTCAGTGCTTTACATACATGTACTCTAAGTAGACTAGTCCCATAACCCTAACTGTGTTTAAAAATATAACTGGCAATATTTGGGAAAAAGTTAAAGAAAGCCAATAATGAGGGCATTTTCATAAAGAGTTCAGTGGAGAAATGGTAAGTTACTAAAAGTAGGACTGGACAGGATAAAAATATTTAAAAGATATTTTGGAGGCATAATTGACCTAGATGAGGTACTAGATGTGGATATTGAAGGGTAGTGAAGAGTCAATATTAACTCTAGGAGCTCAAGAGGGGAAGAAATAGATGTAATTGAACAAGATGCAGAATACAGGACTAAAAATGGATTTTGATTTAAGAGTAAATAAAATGTGCTTAATTTAAGGTATGCTATGCTTGAAGTACCTCGTGAATACTTCTAGTAAGTTTGTGTAAGTATATGTCTAAAATACAGATCAAGCTGAAAGACACAGATTGTGAAGTTATCTCTGCATAAATTGTATATAAAATCATTTGCATGGTTTAATTTAGTTGGAAAAACACAGAGAACAAAAAGAGATGGCCAAACATAAGAATTTTGGGAAACATTAACATGTAACGGTTGGAGAAAAAGAGGTCAGCAAAGAAGATTGGGAAGGTGGAAGAGTAGGAGAGGAAGTTGAAAGTGGCAACCTGAAAAGAAATGTATGAGAGGTGGACTTTCTGATAGAAATAGCTTTTTTTTTTTTTTTTTAGTCAACTGCTCAAGATAGAAGTAGGGAAGTTACTTGAGGAGCCAATTGATTTAGCAATTGAGAGGTCATTGGTTTAAAACCAAACAACAAAAAAAGGAAGTCAAGGGTGACTTTAACAGTCTCTGTAAAGTAATTGGAACAAAAAGTACTGTAGTGGATTGGGGAATAAAATAGGTTAGTTAGCTAGAACTGAATGAATACTTTTGAAAAAATTTAGTGATGAGAGAAAAGAGGATCCTAGGGCAGTAGATTAAAAAAATTGCTAGTTTAAGGGAATTAGTAATTTGAGAAAAGCCTTTTCTACATGGGCAGTCCTGTGTATTTCTATATGCCAAAGAGAGGAAATCAGTTGAAAGGAGGAAATTGAAAGTAAGAAGGCATGACAGTTTAGCAAAAGTTCTGGAGTAGGCTTGAGGGAATCAGAAAAAAACATGTTAGGAATAACTGTGAAAAGACAGCATTTCTTTCTCACTCCAGATGAAAATAAAGACATTTAAAGAATTTGTTACACTTAGTCCATTATATCATGTTATTACTGACAATTTTCAATTATCTGTTACAGAAAAGAGAAAAGTAAGGGGAATCCAAATTTTAATATAAACATCTGTCTTCCTTATGGTCAAGATGTAAGGTTGAGAAGACGGGCATAGAAGAATGGTGGTTAAGATAATCCATAGGGTAGAAAAACTTGTAGCCTTTATTAATCAAAGCAGGCTTTTAAAAGAAATGAAAGAGAATTGATTGTTTCGAATTAAGAAACTTAGAATAGGAAACAAATCATATGCGGAAGTCATTTTTTTGAAGCAGAAGACTTTTTGAAAAGTCATTCAGAAATGTTAAAGTTACATGTGTGCAGTAGTATTCCAACTTCTAATACATTCCTGTTTTCATGGGTAAAAATCATGTAAAAATGTCTTCAAAGAATAAATGAGGCTATTTGTGTTTTATCCCTATCTAGTTGTTTCCTTCGAAATCCTCAAAATCAAAGGAAGTCCTTAATGTAATTTCTAGAAGTTTTACAGTCCTGCATTAAGTTCCTTATATTGAACCGCCAGTGATAGACCTGCACTGAATTAGAGGACTGATAGAATCTGGGAGAATGAATCTATGGTACACTGCTATGTCAGCAAACTTGCCATTTGCTGAATAAGAGCTGATAAACAGCAAAATCAATTTAAACAATCATAGCAGTTAATCCATTCTAGGGGTATTACCAACCCTAGAGAGTAGGTATTTTAGATACTAAAATAAGTGTTAAAGGCTAGAATGAGAATAGTTACAAATGTCTTCCTTGCTTGAACATGTTTCAGGTAGTTTATATATTTTATTTTTACTGAATTCAGACATTTAAAATAATTATTGATAATGTGTTTAGTATCCCTGGTGGAAATCATTGTTATCTTATCTCATACCTATAAGGTATTACTGATAAAAATTGGAATATAAAGCATAACAAATCTAACTAAGACATTTTATTTTGATTTAAATGCTCCTTTAATTACAACTTCCTTCTGCTCAATTCCAATATAATTTTCATATAAAGTTTAACAATACTCTTCAATAACTCAAATATTTTGGATTCTTAAATATTTTTAACATTTACATTTCCTTTAAATCAAGGTTATATAAAAAATAATACCTATTACAGAAGAAGCATTTTTGTAGCATGAAAGGCAGTAAGCAAATGGTCAGGTTTAAAAACAAGCCAGTTCTGAAACATATAAAATATTATTAGGTTTATTTAAAGAGTTTTTTCTTAAAACAACACACAGATAATGTACTACTTGTATTTAAAATCATATCATATTATAAACGTTGCATAGCTGGAAAACATTTACTCCATGTCATTTCTTTAAATGGAATACAGTTACACTAAGTGTTAGCAAAAGTAGCTCAATGCAGTATATATCCTCTTTGAGAGAAGTTAGAAGCAAAATATCCATTCTTTATAATTTGGCAGGAAATAACAAAACCAAAAAATAATACTTTACTCTGTTGAGAATAACCTGTTTTATAGGTTTAATATCAATAATTCAACTTGGCATTGGTATTTTTATGTATGTGCATATATTTTTTTTCAATTATGAAAGTCAGGATTCCATGGACATTTCAACAATCATGAATCCAGTAAAACATATGGGGATACCATTCTGTGAGAAATGTAGGACTTTGTCTCAACACACAAGTCCACTCAGCTGAAGAACTAAGCCAATACCAAATTGACTATTCCACATGGAATATACAACTATGAGGTATTCTGCTTTGTTCACATTATTTCTAATTCATCCCTCAGCACACAAAAAAACTCCTTCTTCTTTCTCGTTTATGGCTCCTGTTAACTTCAGAAATACCAAACTATGAAACAGATTAAATGCTATGAAAATTTACTGTCTTGGAATATTAATTTCAGCCTTTTGCTCTCACTCTTTGCTCTTTTGGATCTATGGTGTATGTTTGCATCTCTTTACCTTGCAGATGCTGGACACAGTGTGCTTCTGTTCATACAGAGCTCAAGTATAATCTGGGGCATGTATAAATTCATCAACTATCACCAGGATAATTAGTAAACGAATAGTGCCAAAGTAAGTGATATAAAAGGGTGTGACATTGGACTGGGAATCAGTATTATTGTAGTAAACATGGCATACAAGGAAAAGTTTAAAAAGATCTAGAAGGAGTAGAAGGAGAAAGAAAGACTGATTTTAAATAAATATGGCATCATAGAGAAATGATGGTCTGCCTTCTAGAATGTCTACAATAAGCTTGTCTGACCAAGTGAAAATATATTCTTTGAAAATGCCATCGAATATGACTCTAACATCTTCCTAGGTAATAACAGCACCATTTAGCCACCTTCATCATCTGAAAAGTACTTGTTCACCAAACTCTCACTCTATGGTATCTTATCTTAGTTCTTGACATATAACAGATGCTCAGTATATAATTATCGAAAGAATCTTCTTATGCTTTCCTAAGAGAAATATTAGCTTTAACACATAGTCAATCCATGGTCTCACTATGTCCCTTAGCCATTGTTATGGGCTCAATTGTATCTCCTTATGCCACAAAGAAAATCATAGATTGATGTCCTGACCCTCAGTACCACAGATTGTGACCATATTTGCAGATAGGGACTATAAAATGGAAATTAGGTCAAAGTGCAGTCATTAGGATGGGATGTCATCCAATATGACAGGTGTCCTTATAGGAAAGATATTATGACACAGACACTTGGAGAAGAAAGGATATTTAAAGTCATAGGAAGAAGATGGCCATCGACCAGCTGAGAAGACAGACCTCAGAGGAAACCAGCACTGTGGCCACCTTTATCTTGGACAATTTGCCTTCAGTACGGTGAAAAAATAAATATCTGTTCTGTAAGCTACTCAGACTGTGGTACTTTGTTATAGCAGCCCTGGCAAACTAATTCAGATTTTTTTCAGCTGTGCACAAATTACCAGAAATTCCCTATTTTCAAATATTTTGTTATAACGGATAATCGTATTTAGGTAAAATTAAGAAATATGACTGAACAGGAACTGACACATACCTGTAGATTATTTTTTTACCACCCTTTTTGCTACACTCATCCTGATCTCCTTCTCTGTGCAGACTCATAGATGCTAGTGTACTCACAATAGACTTGGAAACATTGGTGAGAGTTAAGGCAAAAAGTTGCTAAAACCTACAAAAGAGGCCTCCCAGAAATGAAAAAGAATGAATTAGCTGTATACATAGCAAGATACATGAATTTTCAAGAAAACGTTTAGTGAAACAATTTAAAAAAATAGAGTAGCAAGAGACAGTTTGACTAGTGATTAAAAGTGTGGATTCCAAAGCCAGATGTATGGGTTTTTATCTCAGCTTTTTCACTTTCTAGCTGTGTGGTACAGGCCAATTTGTGCCTTAGTTTCCTCTTCTAAAGTTTCAGTTATCAAATGAGTAAGTCCTGAAAATCTAAGGAACACCATGATAACTACAGCTATTAATAATGTATACTTAAAATTTGCTAAGAGAATATATCTTAAATGTTCTCAACCTCACCTCTGTAAAATAACTGTGAGGTGATGGATAGTTTGATTAATGTGATTGAGGGAATCATTTCACAATGTAAAAGTGTATAAAAACATCATATCGTACACCTTAAAAACATATTTATATGGTATCATACCCTCATAAAGCTAGAAAAGAAATAATAATAAAAAATAGCGAATTTACTTAAGGGAAGAACTCTTAAAGACATAGTCATTGTTTGAAAACAAATTAATCCTGCTAATCAGATGTAGACTTATTTGGTCCTAAACACAACCATTATCTGGAAAAATTCTCCTAAGGTTGTCTCCATTACTTTATGTAATGTGAAAATAGTAAAAATGCCTTTTAAAAAGAAAAAAAAAATGTACCCACATCATTAGGTTATTGCAAAGATTAAATAAGTCAGTACATAAAAAGGTGTTTAGAACAGTGTCTGACTTATAGAAAGTACTATGTCAGTAATACCTACAATTGCTCTTTATGCCATTCATATAAATTACAAAGACATAACCCAAAATAACAACATACATGTTCAAAGCATGCCCTCAAATTAAAAAAATACACTATGCATACACATTGTAATGATTGTCTATGAATAAAGGGGAATGGAAGTAGAAGAGTTAAAAAGAAATGAATGGATGGATGGATGGAATTACAAACAGAAGAGGGGCTTTACATCGGTTGGTGATTAATAATGTGCTGTAAACTGAGGAATATGATTAAATGTATATTCTTTATCTGAGTTACAAAAGGAAAAGAAAGAAAGGAAAAAAGTCAGGAAGAAAGGAAGGAAGAAAGGATTGAAGAAAGGAAGAGAAATTTTCCAGTTTCAGTCTACATAAACCGAAGCCCTCAGGTTTAAAAATATGCAGCTCAAAGACATCATTTAGAGTCCTGAAGTGTGTGGAACACACGACTTAAGCTGACAAAGAAAATCAGGCTCAGTACTTTCATATCTGTTTATATAAATCATTCTTCCTGAGTAATCAAAAGAACTGTTGGAGATATTAGGCTTAAGTCCTTGAATAATACCCTGGAAAGGAAAAATGTCAGTGTATAATTACTTTAACAAGGAAGAAATAAACACCCATATTTGTTCCTAATAAAAAATGTATTTTAGAACTTTCAAAAATTTAAAACCAAACCATTTTCTTCTTCTCCTCTCCTCGCAAAATAATGCCTTAGGATTACTGATAAATAGATACATTTAGTGATTTTCTCTATTATTATAGACTGTTGCTAAAGCTGGTTTTTAAAGGCCTCTTTTAGAAATAAAGACATGGCCAAAAATAGGCAGTGTGTATGCTTAAAATCTTGTGCATTAGGTTGTTTCATGGCAATTCACGGTTATTTTTTGTCAGTTTAAACACCAGGAATTTTAAAAGGCTTAATTGTCAAATACGGAAGAAGAAGAAAGTAAACAAAGAAATGATTTATTAGTCTTTCTGTTATAATCAACTCTACCATGATTTACGATAAGGTTCTTTTCACTATACTTTTCTGATTACTTCTCTCGGAGCTCAAACTCTTTTCCAAAAGTTACTTAATATATCTTTACAATGTCCCCTTACAGGAAGACACTAGGTTATCATCACCATTTCTATGAAAGGAAGAACAGTGGGGGAAAAGTGATGGTTAATAGAGGAAATCATAAAGCTATGTAAACTTCCATAGGATCATCTGTACTATATTACCTCATAATATATATAACACCTTGTTGCCTGGCCTTTTTTGTGAATATACATATTGGCTTCCCAGTTAGTGCATAAGCTCCTCCAGCTTATGCAGGCGTATGTTGTGTTTTCTCCTGCTTTAAGCTTTTCACCGAGCCAAGTATATAGAGCTAAGCAATGACAGGTAGTTAATAAATGTCTACTGATGAATATTTATTTGGGAAGTGTCATTGTGTTCTGCCTCTTAAATTACTGACATGCAAGTTGGGCAGCCCCAGAACTTCACTGCCACAAATCACCCTTTATTTCCATCACTGATGAAAACAACACCCTTAGATTAAGGCTCTTTTTTAAAAAAAATTCTGTGTGCAACATTGTTTCGATATTTAGATTATTAATTGGGGAATGACTTTATAAGAACACATGAATAATGTCATATAACATAGAATATTGGAATGTAACTTGACAGCACTCTTGACTTGAAACCTAAAAGAATTAGAAGAATTCTTTTTGAGTCTGAAAGACAGACACTATGGTTTCCTAATTATGCATCTTCATTCTCGCGTTCCCAACTTTTGAAGTTGACAGAATATTTCAATCTTTTCCCCCTTTCAATATTTAACTCACTTTGTCACTGCACAAAGTCAATATGAAGGATATTGTACAATAATCATCAAGGATGGGAAGACTCACTGAAAATATCAAATTAGAATTGACTACCCATTTTTGCTGAGGTGGAAAAGATGTTATTGTTCACATATTTGTTTAGCAAACCTTACCCTAGAAATATGAGTTCAGGGGAACATCACACACTGGGGCCTATCATGGGGAGGGGGGAAGGGGGAGGGATGGCATTGGGAGTTATACCTGATATAAATGATGAGTTGATGGGTGCTGACGAGTTGATGGGTGCAGCACACCAACATGGCACAAGTATACATATGTAACAAACCTGCACGTTGTGCACATGTACCCTAGAACTTAAAGTATAATAATTAAAAAAAAAAAGAAATATGAGTTCTGATGTCGCTCCTTCCATGCCAGCCAAGATGATTAAAAACTTGCTCTTTATAAACATTTCAGATCAATCCTTGAAAAGTAATGTTGAATTTAATGTGCAATTAAACATATAGAAGGACTTGCTATTTGGTTTCCCCTAAAATTTCAGAAGTCTATACACAAAGTACCTGTTGACAAAGAATATTAACATTCTTTAGGGAATATGGCTGGAAGCTATATTATTCCTCATTAGCTCTTTATTAATCTAGTATTAAACTAATTTGAATGCCATATAAATCCTCTGTAGTAGTGTGCCATAAACTTCCTCATTCCTATTTCTCTCTGTCTCCTCATTACAGCCTTACCTGAATGCCACTTGCTACTTTTTCTTATTTCTCTGCACTTCTATGTTGTGTCCATTATGCCTAGAATTCCCTATATTGTCTGAGATATTCTTGCTTGAACCATCTCAATTACCCCTCTTTATGAAAGTCTTCTTTAATATCTGTGTTCCCCCAAGCTTCGGCAAAAGCAGTTATTCCTTCTCATCACATACTCCAAAAATAAATGACTATTCCATGCTTTGTGGCAACACCATTCAAGCCACAATCCAAATATGAGTCTACAGGTAGGTTGCTCTGCAAGATTATGGATTTCTGTGAGGCAGAAAGGCAGAGAGTGTATCTGACACATAGCTACACACATATTGAGTAAAACTTTATGCATGACAATGAACTTTCAATAATAGGATTCATCTCAAATTTAAAAAATGATTGCTTCACCTTTTATATTTTTTTACTTCAACTTGTGAAACACCCTTATTTTTTTTCTCACCGAATATGGAAAAAAATGTTTACAAATAGATAAACTCTGCAAAGTTATTTTGGCAGCATGACTATGAATTATGATTTATATTGTTACTCCTTCAGAGCTAGATGACAACATTGAGGGGCTTTTGTATATACATTAACAACAAATTAAGAGTGCCTCAATTTCTACAATATACCAAGCACTTCAATTCCAAACAAATGCATTAGATAGCTTAAATTCATAAAGAAATCTACATTCTAGTTTTTAAAATGTAGAAATATTATACCTTTAATATATCTGCTATTAGAGGAATATCCTGGAGATAATGTGGATTCAGTTTTAGACCATTGCCATAAAACGAATATCACAATAAAGCAAGTCACCCATTTTTTTTTTTTTTTTTTTTTTGGTTTTCCAGTGCACATAAAGGTTATGTTTCTGCGAAGATCACTGGCTCTTGCCTTTAACCTCAGCACTTTGGGAGGCCAAGATGTACGGGTTGTCTGAGCCTAGGAACTTAAGACCAGCCTGGGCAACATAAGGAGACCATATCTCCACAAAAACATCTGAAAAACATTTTCCAGGCATGATACTGCATGCCTGTATTCCCAGTTACTCAGGAGGCTGAGGTAGGAGGATGGCTTGAGCCCAGGAGGTCAATGCTGCAGTGAGCCATGATCGTGACACTGCACTCCACCCTGGGTGACAGAGAGAGACCATGTCTCCAAAAAGAGTTATGTATACATTATACTGTAGTTTATTAAGTGTATGATAGCATTGTATCTAAAACAACAATGCACATACCTCAATTAAAAATCCTTTATTGTTAAAAATGCTAAAAATAAACTGAGCCTTCAGCGATTCATATGCTTTTTTCTGGTGGAGGGTTTTGCCTCAATGCTGGTGGCTGCTGGCTGATCAGAATGGTGATTGCTGAAGGTTGGGGTGGCTGTGGCAATTTCTTAATATAAGACAACAATGAAGTTTGTTGCATTGATTTATTCTTTCACAAAATATTTCTCTACAGTATATGATGCTGTTTAATAGCATTTTAAAGACAGTAGAACTTCTTTTATAATTGGATCAGTCCTCTCAAATGCTTTTGCTGCTTTAAAAACAGAGATTATGTAATATTCCAAATCATTTGTTTACATTTCAACAATTTTCACAGCATCCTCATCAGGAGCAAATTCCATCTCAAGAAACCACTTTATTTTATCATCTATAAAAAGTATTTCCTCATATGTTCAAGTTTTATCATGAGATTGCAGGGATTCATTCACATATTCAGGGTTCACTTCTAATTCCAGTTATCTTGCTATTTTCACCACATCTGCAGGTTTCTTACTCCAGTGAAGTCTTGAAACCTTCAAGTCATCCATGAGAGTTGGAATCAACTTCCTCCAAACTCCTATCAAAATGTTGATATTTTGACCTCCTTCCACGAATCACAAATGTTCTTAATGGCATCTTGAATGGCAAATCCTTTCTGCAAGGTTTTCAGTTTACTTTGCCCATATCTCTCAGAGGAATCACCATTTCAGCTATGGTCTTATTAAATATATTTCTTAAATAGTAAGACTTGAAAATCAAAATGACTTCTGGATCCATGGACTGTGTAATAAATGTTATATCAGCAATCATGAAAACATTATTAATCTTCTTATTCATCACCATTAGAACTATTGGGTGACCAGGTGTGCTGTAAATAAGCAGTAATATTTGAAATGAACTGTTTTTGTTTTTGTTTTTCCCTGAGCAGTAGATTTCAACCACTGGCTTAAAATATTCAGTAAACCATGAAGTAAATAAATGTGCTGCCATCCAGGCTTTGTTGTTTCTTTTATAGAGCATAGGCAGAGTAGATTTAGCATAATTCTTAAGGCCCTAGGATTTTCAGAATGGCAAATGAGCATTGGCTTCAACTTAAAGTCACCAACAGCAGTAGTCCCTGACAAGAGAGTCAGCCTACCCTTTCAAGCTTTGAAGTCAGGTAGGTATGGACTTCTCCTCTCTAGATATGAAAGCCCTAGATGGCATCTTTCTCCAATATCAAGCTGTTTCATCCACATGGAAAATATGTTATTTAGTGTAGCCACCTTCATCAGTTATCTAACTAGTTAATAAAGATAACCTGCTGCATTTTCTACATCAGCACTTGTCACTTCACCTTGAACTTTTAATTTTGGAGATGATTTCTTTCCTTAAACCTTGTGAATCAACCTCTGCTACCTTCAAGCTTTTCTTCTGCAGCCCCCTCACCTCTCTCAGCCTTCACAGAATTGAAGAGAGTTAGGACATTGCTCTGGATGAGGGTTTGGCTTAAGAGAGTAATGTAGCTGGTTTGATCTTTTATCTAGACCATTAAAACTTTCTCCATATCAGTAATAAAGCTGCTTCGCTTTTTTATCATTCTTGTGTTCAGTGGAGTAGCATGCTTAATTTCCTTTGAGAACTTTTCATTTGCATGCACAACTTGGCTAACTGCCACAAGCGCCTTAGCTTTTGGCCTGTCTTGGCTTTTGATGGGCCTTTGTGACTAAACTTAATTATTTCTAGCTTTTGATTTAAAGTGAGTGTTGCACAGATTATTTCTTTCACTTGAACACTTAGAGCTCATTGTATATTTATTAATTGGACTAACTTCAATATTGTTGCTTCAGATGGAATAGGGAGCCCCAAGAAAATAGAGAGACAGGGAAAGGGCCAATTGGTGGGGCAGTGAAAACATACATAACATTCATTAAGTTCACCATCTTGTATGGGTGTGGTTTGTGATGCCCTAAAAGAATTACAATGGTAACATCAAAGATTACTGATTACAGATCACTGTAACAGATATAATAGTAATAAAAATTTTGAAATACAGTGAGAATTACCAAAACGTAACACAGAAACATAAAGTGAACACATGCTGATGGAAAAAAAAAATGGTGCTGATAGACTTGCTGGATGCAGAGTTGCCACAAACCTTCAATTTAAAAACAAAACAGAACAATAAACAACCCCCCCCCCCACAAAAAAAAAAAAAACACTGCAATATCTGCGAAACACAAAGACAACGCACAATAAAACAAGGTATGCCTGGATTAAAAAATGTACTAAAGTAAAATGATTGTTAATAATGGATTTTTGTTGTCAAATGAATGCAATTACCTGTGTAGATTTTTTTTTCTAAGTTTATATATCAACCTGATCCCACCATAGTAATCACGTAAAGCTGCGTGAGATTGTTTTAAAGATGTCTTTCTTTTGAATTTAACATATACTTAATTTGGAAAGCAGTTTCTCCTTTCTGTTATATCAGCTAACTAGATAATTTCAAAAAGCATTATCGAAATACATATAAATAATGAGTCACCATCTTACAGACATGAAGTACACACATATTGAATAAAAATATACTTCTGCAATGACTACTTTATATCACAATATTACAGTACATCTTTCCATGGCACATATTATTCATTTTTATCAACAAAAGTTAGATTCAGGCCGGGCATTGGTGACTCATGCCTGTAATCCTAGCAATTTGGGAGGTTGAAGTGGGTGGATTGCTTGAGCTCAGGAGTTCGAGACCAGTCTGGGCAACATGGTAAAACCCCGCCTCTACCAAAAAATATAAAAATTAGCCAGGCATGGTGGCGTGCGCCTGTAGTCCAAGCTACTCAGGAGGCTGAGGTGGGAGGATAGCTTGAACCCAGAAGGTGGAGATTGTAGTGAGCCACTATCATGCCACTGCACTCCAGCCTGTGCAACAGAGTGAGATCCTGACAACAAAAAAGAAAGGTTAGACAGAAAAATGGATATTTCATTCTTATTTAGCAATCTAGACACTAAACATATGTTTTTTCAACAAAAATCAGTGTTATCAAAAACAAGTAGTTAAGGGCTGTGTGTGTTCTTTTACAATTTCATTTTCACATTCCCTGTAGGTACTCATAGTAAACGGCTCTTTCATATTTTAATTACGTCAGAAGTAGAAGGGTTATAGATAGATTGAATTAGTCTCAAGTAACAAAAAATGTATTTTCAGTGGTAAATCTACTTTCATCTATGAATGGTGTCTTTCGAATGTAGTTAAAGTTAAAAGATTCATTTCACTTTACATTATTCATTTAAACTGGATTATGTGGAATAAATTGGTAAATATGCCTATATGGGTTTGGACTACAAAGTTTGTAGAGTTGCACGTTCTTTCAGCAGTCAGTAAATGAGTAACAATGACAACGCTAAAGTTATTAATAATGGTTAATAATCTTGGCAAAGTTATAACAATAGTTCCTGACTGTAATCATAATAAAATCAGGAAATATATGTTATAAAAAATCTATTTATTAGGGAAAACATTACCAAAAATTAATATCATTTCTAGTAGGTTATCAATCCTCCTTGCTGAAAAAATTAATGTTAATAATTATTTTTCGATACAAATGCACTGCATTCATGTAAAGGAAGGCAATATATCGAAGAATGCTTGATCACCCTGAATTCAATGATTTTTTCATATGGCATCAAAACACAAGTAACAAAAGGAAAAATAAACAAATGAGATTATATCAAACTAAGTAGTTTTAGTATAACACAGGGAAAACATCATCAAAATGAGAAGGCAAGCTATGAAATGTGAAAGCATGTATGGAACCATACATCTGTTAGATTAATATTCAAAATATATAAGGAACTCATACAACTCAATAGTAAAACAATATATAAAAAACACTGAATAATCCACATAAAAATGGGCAAAGGATTTGAATGGACATTTTTCCATAAAAGCATACAACAGGTACAGTCATATGCTGCTTAACAAAGGAGATACGTCTGAGAAATATGCCATTAGGCAATTTTGTCATTGTGCAAACATCATAGAGTGTACTTACACAAACCTAAACGATATAGTCTACTACACACCCAAGCTATATGGTATGACCTATTGCTCCTACACTACAAACCTATACAGCATGACACAGTACCAAATACTATATGCAATGATAACATAATGTAAAGTATTTGAGTATCAAAATATATCTCACCATAGAATATATACAGTAAAACACAGTATAAAAGATAAAAAAAAAATGTACACCTGTAAGGGAACTCACTATGAATGGAGTTTGCAAGATGAGAAGTTTCTCTGAGTGGATCAATGAGTGACTGGTAAGTGAATGTGAAGGCACAGGACATTATGGTATATGACTGTAGACTTTACAACATTGTACTTAGGCTACACTAAATTTATAATACATACTTTTGTTTCTTCAATAAAAACTTAATCTTTGCTTCCTGTAACTCTTATACTTTACAAATTTTGTAGGCTTTTGGCTCTTGTAATAGTTTAAAACACAAGCGCATTATACAGCCATAAAATATTTTATTTATATTCATATTCTATATGCTTTTTCCTACTTTTAAAGTTCTATCTTTCTTAACTTTTTAAACTTTTGTGTTATAAAATAAGACATAATCACACACATTACTCTAGACTTACACAAGGTCAGGGTCATTCATATCACTGCCTTCCACCTCCACATTTTGTCCCACTGGTAGGTCTTCAGGGGCAGTCACACACATGGAGTTGTCATCTCCTGTGATAACAATGCCTTCTTCTGGAATACCTCTTTAAAGACATACCTGAGGCTGTTTTACACCTAAAAGGTTTTTTTTCCATAAGTAGAAGAAGCACACTGTAAAATAATGATAAAATGTATAGTATATTAAATAAATAAATAAGTAAAGTAGTCATGCTTTATCATTATCAAGCATTATGTACTGTATATTACTATATTTTAGACTATTATACGACTACAGGTGCAGTTTGTTTACATTAGCATCACCACAAAGATGTGTAATGAGTTGCACTATGATGGCTATACTGTCATTAGGCGATAGGAGTTTTTCGGTTCTATTATACTCTTATGGGTCTGTTGTGGCCTGAAACATCATTACACAGTTCGTAACTGTATATGAATAGCTGCTCAATATGTAACTAATCATTACAAATTTGTAACTAATCATTACAAATATGTAAATCAAAATGACAGTGAAATATCATCTCACAAGTTTTAGGATGGCTATTATGAAAAAGACAAGAGACGATAACTGTTTGGAGAGCATGTAAAGAGAACCCTTGCACCCAATGAAAATATAAATTGGTATCTCTATTATGGAAAATAATATGGAGATTACCTGAAAAATCAAAAATAGAATTTCATTAAAATCCAGTAATACCACATCTGTGTATCCAAAAGAAATTAGATCAATATCTCAGAGATATCTGCACCTCTATGCTTATTGTAGCATTATTCACAATAGCCAAGATACGAGCCAAACTGAGTGTCCATTCTTTATTTGATAAACAGATAAAGAAATTGTGATATATTTTCCTATGTGAATATATATAATAAAATATTATTCAGCCAAAAAAGGAGGAAATTCTACCACATTCACAACATGTGTGAACGTGGCAGACATTACGTTAAGTGAAATAAGCCAGGAACATAAAGACAAATACTATATAATCTCACTTATATGTGGGATCTAAAAAGTTGAAGTTACAGAAGCAGAAAGTAGAATAATGGTTTCTAGGGGATAGGGAATAGGGAAAATGAGATGTTGATGAAATATACAAACTTTTAGTTATAAGATGAACAAGTTCTGGGGATCTAATGTATGACCTGGATGGTGATAGATGTGTTAATACATTTTATTGGGGTTATCTTTATACAATGTATATGTATATCAAATAAACACATTTTATATCTTGAATCTATTTAATATGTATTTGTCAAGTAAATATTTTAAAATTTAAAAAATACTAAAAATTTAAAATTAAAAATAAATAAGAGGCCAGTTTATTGAAGAACTTCTACCTACTCTGGATGTAAATAAAACCACATTTTTTAGATTTATTAAGCACTACTGTGACAGTAAGCAAATATAAATTACTACTTATATTGCAACTTCCAAAAAAAATTATGCTTTATGTTAGTTTCAGCGTATAATTAATTGTGTTCCTTGCCACTATAATTCATTGCTCTTTTACATGATACTTCGTTTTTTGTTTTCATTGAACTTTTCCTTGAAATTTTGGTCAAACTGATATGTTCTTATAATGGCAATTATTGAACAATACTATCTTTATTTAGCTAAAATTGAACGAAAATGGTAACTGGGATACGACAGAACACAGACACTTAGTAAGGATATTTAAGAAAATGTTTTTTGTTCCCCTTTGTTTCTTTTCTTTTCCCTGTGACTGAAAGACTTTCTGATACTACAGCTATTTAACCCTTTTCCCATTTATAAAAGAAAAAATAGTGCAGCTCGTTGCCTGTGCTCATTTATTTTTACATAAACATGCTCTTTGAGGCTGAAGCAAATATGATTTTTAACGTGACAATAAAATATTAAAACTACTTTTGGAGTTATTTCTAGAGAGAACTAACATCAAAATCATCTATTTCAGAAAAATCAGATTCATCAAATGAATCTTCAGCAAACAACTATTCGAGAATGATATTAACATCACGTGTAGGGATGCTACCTTTTCCAGGAATTTTACTCTTGTTTCCAAAGTCGATATACTAGAATGATGTGAAAATAATAAAAGCAAAATATTCCATGGCAAAGTTACCTTGGGGGTAAAAGTTGCAGTTGGAAACACCGCTGGTGAGTATTCTCAGGGCAAATGGGAAAAGGGTTAAAGAGTAAGTGATATTATATTACGTACCTTTTCAGGAGCAAATTTTATTTGAAAAAGAAAATAATTCCCAGTTTGTCTTTATGCACATGAAGCAAGCATCATATAAATCTTTAACATTATTTTACATATGCTTCAAATACATTAATTCTTCTTGAACATTTTTTAAAGCGTTAATATTGACTGTTTTTTAAACTGTACAATATGGACACAGGAAAATCAATTAGCTCCACTAGGATCCATGTTCTAAAGTCCCTGGCCTATGTTTATCCAGATAATGAGTTACCCTATGAGACTTGGGTTGAGATTCTCTCTCTCTCTTTCTTTAATATACACACAAACACATTACAAGAACAGACGCAATCAGAGGCATGGATATACACGGGGCAAGCAAATATCTGACTACAAAGCCTACTAAATGAACTATAAGATCTGATGGCAAATAAAGATCTAAGCAGGCAAGGAGATAGAATCAGGGTTGGGGTAGTGTCTTATGGAAGTAATTTAACACAAAGAAATATAAACACTGTGACAGATCTGAAAATAAAACAGAGTAGAAATTAACAAGTGTTTATGGAGCGAGGCTTAAGGTCCGATTTTAGCATAGTAGTATTTATTTCCTCGATGCCCTGATTAAATGTGTATTTTTTCCTGTATTTGAGTGGCTCTTAGCAAAAAGTGTTCAGAGACTTTCAGGTAAATTATTCTGAATTTGGCAGGATTTTATTCCAAATGTGAACTGATGTAAATGTACAATGAAAAGCTATTAGATTATGGGTAAATTAATTAGTGGCATATTTGAGTGTATCATGGAACATAACAAAAGTTTGTTTAAACTGAAGTTCTCTTATTTTATTATAGACATTATTATCTACTGGTGTGGTAATGTATATATATACTTATATTAAGTATGCAGGCTTATTTTTCTAGCTTGAACCCTCCATTAGTAATGTTTTCCATCGAATTAATGTACTTATCAAGGTATAAACACTTAAGAAGAAGCAATTTTGATGGAACTGTAAACAGGATACTAACAAATGAGTCATTACTAGTTCTTCCCCATCAATGTCCCATGTTCCTTCTATAGACTTGTAATTTTGAGTTACACATACAATTATATACGTCATAAATATTCTTACAGTATACTTATTTTGACAAAACCAAACATAGTATATTTAGCATAAATAGATCAACAGGAAAATAAAGGCAGTTCACTTAGGAGAAAGAAAATATACTAACAAACAAATTTTAAAAACTGTAGTAAGCTACTCCTGATTTTCACATTGCATGCCATTAAAGGATCAGACAAATTGTCTCACTGCAATGAAAATAGCATAATATTAAATATTATTGCAGGTAAGTGAGCATTTGTTTGAATGCACTAATATTTTATAACATGCTATTTAACGTGTTTGAAAAATAACCAAATTGTTTTAGATTAATTTATCTGAAGATTTTCCATTACAACAAGGCCCAGTCTTAATGTGCTTAGAAGCTTGGAGTATTAAAAAGAACTACAGACATTATTTTGAACACTTTTCCTATAATTGTACAACTTCCTATTCTTACAGTTCCCCTGTAGTTAACAAATAATACATGATTTACCAAGAGTAAAATCATCATTCTATTCCTATGAACGTCACTGAAAATAACCTTAGATATGTGATAGCAGATAGCAACTCAGTATTGACTTTCTTTCTTAGTAGTGATTTTCTACTCAGTATTGATTTTCTTTTTCTGGGTGGCCTGGACCTCACCCAGTCCCTGCAGACCACAGGGACAGCAGAATCTCTGGGATCTGAGATCACTTGAAACATAAATTATACACTGGGTAGAAATTTGGGGAACATCACATAGGGATACCCTTCTGTGCAAATGATTTGTTATTCATGCAAGACAAGTTTAGACAGCAACCCTTTTGAAATATAGCAAATCGCTTGAAATTATTTCTAGTCACATGATAAAAGACCTCATATCAGTTTATTTAACACGTGGCCAATTACCATTAACGTATGTAAAGCTCTCATCTGGAGACATTTCCTCTAAAATTAGATGACTATTGACATTCACTGATGCCCCATGGGCCACTCTCAGCATTGCAAGGTGTACTGAATTCTTCTGCATAGGAGACAATTATTAGACATCATTTCCTATGTTTCACAAAATACTAATCTAATAAGCTTATCTGTAAAATAAAAAGTTGGGGGAGGGGTTCAGGATGTCTAATTAGAGCCATCTCCTACTCTCCTTCTCCACTAAGAAGAACCACAAGAGTGGGTAGAGAATCACACTTCGGATAGACAAACTACTTAGAAAATGCCACTAAGTAAAATTGATATGAGAAGAACTAGAAAATCTTCACCACCTTAGATTAATTAAATAAATTTAATTTATTGTGATAAACCTTTCTAGAAAATACTCTGTGCCAGAGAGCTTTGCTGGTAAATGCTTCCAGGTACTTAAGGCAGAAAAAAAAAAAAAAAAAAAAAAAAAAAAAAAAAAAAAAAAAAAAAAAACAATCACACATACATATCCAAATTTTCTGAAATAATCTCATAGAACAATAAAAGGGAGTACTTTCTCACTTTTTAAGAGGCCAGTGTAGACTGACACTCAAACTGGAAATTAATAATAATAATAATAATAATAGAAATAATACAGACTTGTATCTCTTGATAATATAGATTTAAAAATCCTAAATTAAATAGTAATAAGTCTAACCAAGTAATATGTGAAAAGATAATCCAGAAAGACTAAGTGTGGATTATTTCAGGAAAGCAAAATTGCTTTAATATTAACAATAAATAATTTCATGTAACAGACCATATTAACAGAATAAAGATAGAAACTAGTTGATTATTTCAATATAGATACAAATAATAGCTTTTAATAAAATCTGACACCAAAACAACATAACACTAACTTAAAGAAATTGAAGACAAAGAAGCTCACATTGCCCCATTTTTAAAATCAAATTCCAAAACATATAAAACTAATGTATGGCGTTAGAAGTCATCATGACAGTTACCTTTCTCTCATAAAGAGGAGGCATGGCAGGGCGGTGTTGACATGCCAATACTGTCCTGGTTGTAAATCTGGTCATTGGTTATATGGATGTTATAAATTTGTGAGAAATCTTTGATCTTGTGATTTGTGAACTTTTCTATTTGTGTCTACTTCAATAAAAACATTTTAAGTAGCTCACAAAGCTAAAGGAAAATATAACCTTTCTGAGATGGTCCTAGAGTAAAAGCAGGATAGTGTAGGTATCCCTTATTGAAAATAATTCTTATATTGTTGTATATCCTAGCTGTAGACTTTGAAGCATATTAGGAAGATAAAAGGTGCATACCACATGTATACATATGTAACAAACCTGCACGTTATGCACATGTACCCTAGAACTTAAAGTATAATAAAAATAAAAATTAAAAAAAAAAAAGAAAAAAAAAGGTGCATACCAATTTGTCAATCCTATAAAGTACTAATTATGGAAACATACTCTTACTCCACTGGTAGTATAAAGTGATCAGGGAATTTTTCTAATACATCTTTCACAGATGTTAGGATGCTTTTCTGTTTTCAAGGTGCCTGTGATGTTTCTGGGAATATACAATTAAAGTGAATATCATGGGACGATATAAATAACTGCATAAAATATTTTACAGTTTCTAAAATACAAAGTTGGCTTTAAAAGGAAACATAATCATTTTAATAAATTCAAATCAAGGCAACATTAAAAAATTCTTTATGTGTAAATGCATGCCATATTACTTTGTAAATCAATTCTGATACACATAAAGAGGAAAAAATGTGAGATACTAAGATTTTACATTACTGAGGAAAAAGTAATACTTATCAAATAAAGTAACCTTTTTTATAGTGATAGGGGTCCTGCTATGTTGACCAGGCTGCACTTAAACTCCTAGCCTTTAGCAGTCCTCGCATCTTGGCCTCTCGAAGTGCTGAGATTAAAGGAGTGAGCCACCATGTCCAGCCTCATAAAACAACATTTGTCAGTGAAGTTTTATATACAGTGTGATGAGCCATATTCGATTATTTACATTTTAGGATAAAGCAATTCATTGCTTACGTTATGAGTTTTCTTATTTCAGTTAAAATTCATTGAACATGCACTATGCTGTGTATGCTTTTCAAGTTGCTAAGGATGCATAGGCAAATTTAACAGGGATGAATTTCCAACTGTCACACTAACCAGAATAAAAACATCACAGCCAAAATTTGAGACTAAAATGATGTCATGCATCTAAATTATACCTGGCTCGATTCCATGCAATTTATTGAACTCTAAGAGAGACCAGATAATTGGAGGCTCAACCACTAAATCAGCTGTTTCCAAATTTAAAAGGGCATCAAAATTACCGGGGCCATTGTTGAAATTAGTTTTTCTGGGCTAGCCAGGAATCTGCATTTTGTTTGACTTGATGTGGTTTGGTAAGATTTCAGGTGACTGTGGTATAGTTATTTCTAGGACCATACTTTAGGAAATACCTATCCAAAAGAAACAGGTATCCAAACACTGACCAAAAGTTAAGTTCTGTTTTCTCCTTTATCCTCTTAAGTTCTAATTTATACTAAAATGTATGTGATTTGAACTTTTGTAGCTTTTGTTTCTATTTGCACTTGAAAACTCGGAAGGAACAAATAACTTTCTCATGTGATAGAATCATAGGCAATATTATTAAGATATTCTCATAAAATAAAGTGAAGATAAATAAAATGTAGTTTGTGTATTTGCCTGGGGCATGGTTTTCTTTTTTTTTGAGACAGAGTCTGGCTCTGTCGCCCAGGCTGGAGTGCGGTGGCCAGATCTCAGCTCACTGCAAGCTCCGCCTCCCAGGTTTACGCCATTCTCCTGCCTCTGCCTCCCAAGTAGCTGGGACTACAGGCGCCCGCCTCGTCGCCCGGCTAGTTTTTTGTATTCTTTAGTAGAGACGGGGTTTCACCGTATTAGCCAGGGTGGTCTCGATCTCCTGACCTTGTGATCCGCCCGTCTCGGCCTCCCAAAGTGCTAGGATTACAGGCTTGAGCCACCGCGCCCGGCGGGGCATGGTTTTCATTATGATACTTAAAAAATAATCTTCATTCACCATCTTAAGAGAAACTAAACACAGATACAGAGAAGGCATGTCTGGGAAAAAAGTCATGACTAGCAATTACCTGTTGGAAAATGATAAACATTTAAAATTACCACCATATTTTAACAAGTTTTCTATATCTCTGAATTCATGGAACCATGCCTGATTTTTATGCTTAGAAAACATACTTCCATGAAGTATTTTAATAATTCTATGCTCAAATCTGATCATAATATTTGCTCACTGAGTGATCATTCCTTTTGAACTATTATTTTCTTGCTGTAGTTCTCATCTTTTGAATTCTGTGGTTGTTGAGAAGAGAAATAGATTAATCGAGTGTTGGTATGCATTTTTTTCTTGCCCTGCTTAGTACATAACTATTTTCCATATAGATTCTAACTTATAATTTTAAAATATTATAAAATGTGTCTACTTTGCACATTATAAATAAAGATCAACATAAAAACTAATGAAAACATTTTAGGTAATCATTGCATCTAAGTACAGCTGTATACTTAAGCACTCATATTCTACACTAACTTCTGGCTCCCATTCACAAGAGTGATTTTTTTTCTCATTGTAATAACTGTACATGTCATTTTAAAAACTATATATAATTTTTAAAAATTATAATTACTTTTTTAGAAAATATGATTTCAGGAAGCTGTTGAAAGTAAAAATGACATAGAAAAGTGAATAATGCTTATAATCAATACTTAATATCAAATGAACTTAGTAAATGGAAATTACAGAATGGAGCCCACTTAGTGTTCAGTTGTGGAATAGGTCAAAAATTGGTTTGGTTATGCCTTTATTAAAACTAACATGACATATCTGAAACAATATTTACAATTCGCTGTGTAGAGTAAGCCACTCCTAGATATCAGAATTTGGAGATATAGTTGACGATGGTGAACACAAACACCTAGAGAATCTCTGCATAAGGCTTAAGTGATGTCGCATCCTGAAGATAATCTTCATCTGCCTCTACATTTTCCAGACTTGCCATCAAGATACTATTTAGTGCCTTTAATCAATACAGGATCATCTGCATTTCAAAGTAATCGCAATTAACACTCAAAGAATAAACTAATCCTTGACCAGAGCTGGTGCAATTATTCATAATGATTTACAATTTATAGAAATTAAAAAAGGCAAGCGACATTAATGAAAATATCACTTTTCATTTTTTTTTATTATACTTTAAGTTCTATGGTACATGTGCATAACGTGCAGGTTTGTTACATATCTATACATGTGCCATGTTGGTGTGCTGCACCCATCAACTCGTCAGCACCCATCAATTCATCATTTATATCAGGTATAACTCCCCAATGCAATCCCTCCCCCCTCCCCCCTCCCCATGATAGGCCCCAGTGTGTGATGTTCCCCTTCCCGAGTCCAAGTGAGCTCATTGTTCAGTTCCCACCTATGAGTGAGAACATGCGGTGTTTGGTTTTCTCTTCTTGTGATAGTTTGCTAAGAATGATGGTTTCCAGCTGCATCCATGTCCCTACAAAGGACGCAAACTCATCCTTTTTTATGGCTGCATAGTATTCCATGGTGTATATGTGCCACAT
>NC_045445.1:27883046-28007288 GCF_002776525.5 Piliocolobus tephrosceles | reverse complement strand
ACATAATCCCATACTTCTTGCAGGCTTTGTTCATTTCTTTTTCTTCTTTTTTCTTTTGGTTTCTCTTCTCGCTTCATTTCATTCATTTGATCCTCCATCGCTGATACTCTTTCTTCCAGTTAATCGAGTCGGTTACTGAAGCTTGTGCATTTGTCACGTATTTCTAGTGTCATGGTTTTCATCTCTGTCATTTCGTTTATGACCTTCTCTGCATTAATTAGTCTAGCTGTCAATTCTTCCACTCTTTTTTCAAGATTTTTAGTTTCTTTGTGTTGGGTACGTAATTCCTCCTTTAGCTCTGAAAGGTTTGATGGACTGAAGCCTTCTTCTCTCATCTCATCAAAATCATTCTCTGACCAGCTTTGATCCATTGCTGGCGATGGGCTGTGCTCCTTTGCAGGAGGAGATGCACTCTTAGTTTTTGAATTTCCAGCTTTTCTGCCCTGCTTTTTCCCCATCTTTGTGGTTTTATCTGTCTCTGGTCTTTGATGATGGTGACGTACTGATGGGGTTTTTATATAGGTGTCCTTCCTGTTTGATAGTTTTCCTTCTGACTGTCAGGACCCTCAGCTATAGGTATGTTGGAGATTGCTTGAGGTCCACTCCAGACCCTGTTTGCCTGGGTATCAGCAGCAGAGGTTGCAGAAGATAGAATATTGCTGAACAGCGAGTGCACCTGTCTGATTCTTGCTTTGGAAGCTTCCTCTCAGGGGTGTACTCCACCCTGTGAGGTGTGGGGTGTCAGACTGCCCCTAGTGGGGGATGTCTCCCAGTTAGGCTACTCAGGGGTCAGGGACCCACTTGAGCAGGCAGACTGCCCCTTCTCAGATCTCAACCTCCGTGTTGGGAGATCCACTGCTCTCTTCAAAGCTGTCAGACAGAGTCCTTCGCGTCTGGACAGGCCTCTGCTGCTTGAGCTGAGCCCTGTCCCCAGAGGCGGAGTCTACAGAGACAGGCAGGTTTCCTTGAGCTGCTGTGAGCTCCACCCAGTTCGAGCTTCCCAGCGGCTTTATTTACCTACTTAAGCCTCAGCGATGGCAGGCGCCCCTCCCCCAGCCTCGCTGCTGCTTTGCCGTTAGATTGCCGCAGACTGCTGTGTTAGCAAGGAGGGAGGCTCCGTGGGCGTGGGACCCTCCCGGCCAGGTGTGGGATATAATCTCCGGTGTGCCGGTGTTACAGCGCAGTATTGGGGTGGGAGTTACCCAATTTTCCAGGTGTTGTGTGTCTCAGTTCCCCTGGCTAGGAAAAGGGACTCCCTTCCCCCTCGCGCTTCCCAGGTGAGGCGATGCCTCGCCCTGCTTCAGCTCTTGCTGGTCGGGCTGCAGCAGCTGACCAGCACCGATTATCCGGCACTCCCTAGTGAGATGACCCCAGTACCTCAGTTGAAAATGCAGAAATCACCGGTCTTCTGTGTCGCTCGCGCTGGGAGATGGAGACTGAAGCTGTTCCTATTCGGCCATCTTGCTCCGCCCCCATTTTTTTTTTAATAATTTCAACTTTTACTTTCGATTCAAGGGGTACATATGCAGGTTTGTTACATGGGTGTATTTTGTGATGCTGAGGTTTGAGGTGTGAATGTTCCCATCACCCAGATAGTGGCCATAGTATTCAATAGTTAGTTTTTCAACCCTTGTCCTCTTCTTGCTTTCCCCTCTCAAGTAATCCCCAGTGTCTATTGTTCCCATCCTTATGTCCATCCATACTCAATGTTTAGCTCCCACTTATAAGTGAGAGCATGTGATATTTGGTTTCTGTTCCAGTTTTTCTTTATTCACTCAAGATAATGGGTTTCAGTTGCATCCATGCTGATGCAAAATACATGATTTTGTTCTTTCTTATGGCTGTGTCATAATACATTTTGCATATGTACCACAGAAAATGCCACTTTTCAAATGCCATAATAGTTTGGGTTTAATATAGATTTTTCTCCTAAGGATTCAGTCATTTAATGATTGCCTCATATTTGAACAAAACAAAACAAAAAAACATAGCAACTAACTTGTGCAAAATAGAAGCATTCATTTGTAAAGACTTCATGTCAATGGTATTTTAATTCTCTGAATTAATTTCTAAAAAATCTTTTCTCAAAACTGAGCCAAAAATGGTGGGAAAGATAAAGCATCCTTTTAATAAATGGATATCATTGCTCTTCTGAGTACTACACATAATAAGATGCTGAAAAACTATTTGGAAATGAATATGGTAAGTAACTAATAGTACTGTACTAATCTTACTGGAAGAGAATGGAAATATGTGTAATATTACAATAATTTTTGGAACAGATACCATCTTAGTAGCCCTTGTAAATTGGAGAATACTAAATAGAGTCCCAATACACAAACTCTGGAAGGTGAAAAGAATGTTAATATGACTATCTACTAATAGAAATATGCATAGCAAAATTATCTGATATCATTGAATATAGAGATGTTGTAATTCTCATTTATAATGAAGTGATATGCTACTAAGCAACAAGAAAGTCAAATCAAATAAATTTTGTTTTTATTTACAAAATAAGAAAATGAATTTGTTCAAACTATGAGTTTCTAGGCATATATTGTGCTATGCATTTTACTGAGGGGTGCAAAGTAAAGAAAAATCTTGAAAGGTGCTTCTAATACAAAAATATATTAATAAATCACTCATGACAGTAAAGCATCATGGAAATATGAGTTTGGAAGTTCATACTTTATTCACAATTGGCTATAAATAGATCTTTAAAAAAGACAAAAATAAAAATGCTAGTCATTACAAAATGTTGCAACATTTGTAAATACAGATGGTAAACAAAAAAGTTTAAAAATGATTTGGCATCCTACTTTTATATTCCTATATATCTATCCTGATTATCAATACTCCAACATTTTTTAAGGGCCTGGAATGAGACTAGATATTTCTAGTTACAAATAACATGAAGTTACAAATAATATTAAGATAGCTATTTTAGAATAGTTTCCTTTCTGAAATTGTTTAGAAGTTAAATAGTTACTTGCTGATATGTTATTTGATCTATAAAATAGAGTAGAAAGCAAGAAGTAGTTTGTCTCACCCATTATTTAAAACAGATTTTGTCACAGTATACTCTAATATTAAGCTTAAAATTAGTTTCATGTGTTCAAAGTTTCTATGATGCTTTGATCTATCAATTGCCACTGAAAGTGACATAGCCTCTACTTATAACAATATTTTTAATTAATGTATTCCTAAGAAATGTCAAGCTAAATTCAATTGTAAGAAATGTATACCCTGTAGAATACAAAATCAACATTCAAAAATCAGTAGTAGTTCTATGTACTTACAGTAAACTATTCAGAAATCAAGAAAATAATTCCATTTACAATAGCTAAGAAAAAAGGGTAAGTGCAAATTTAACCAAATATGTTAAAGAATATACACTGATAACTATAAACACTGATGAAATAAATTGAAAAAGACTTTGGCTTTTTCATATAGGAAGATATCCCTTGTTCATGGATTGAAAAGTCTATGTTAACCAAAGTGATTTACAGATCCAATGCAATCCCTCCAATGTCATCTTTCGCAGAAATAGAAAAAACAATCCTAAAACTAATATGGGACCACTAAAAAACATAAATAGCCAAAGTGATCCTTAGCAAAAAGAACAAAGCTAGAAGCATTGAACTATCTGATGTTAAAATTTACTACAAAGGTACAGTAATCAAAATAGCATTGTCTGGAAAAAAAGTACACACGGAACAACAGAACAAGATAAAGGACTCTGAAGAAAACCCATAAATTTATAGCCAATTGATTTTTGACAAAGAGGCCAAAAGCACAGAATGGGGAAAGGACAGTCTCCAAAAACTGGTGTCAGGAAACCTGTATATCCATATGCAGAAGGATGAATTTGAATCTAAGACCTGAAACTGTAAAACTACTAGAGGAAAACATAGGGAAAAATTATCTTGGCATTGGTTTGGGCAATGATTTTTTTGGATATGACCCTGAAAGTGCAAGCAATAAATAGACAATGAAATTTTATCAGATGAAAAAGCTTCTTCACAGCAAAAGAAACAACAGAGTGAAAACATAACCCACAGAGTAGAAGAAAATATTTGCAAGCCATACATCTGATAAGAGGTTAATATTCAAAATATATAAGGAACTCAAACAACTTAATTACAAGAAAACAAATAATCAGATCAGAAAATGAGCAAAATACCTGAAGAGATATGTATCATAATAAGACATACAACTGATCCACAGGTTCACGAAGAATTCTCAATATAAGTAAACATTAGGGGAATACAAATTAAACCCACCATGAGATATAACTTCACACCTATTAGAATAACTATAATCAAAAAGAAAATACATGTGTTTCACAGAATGTAGAGCAAAGGGAACTCTTGTTTATTGCTGGTGGAAACATAAATTAGTACAGCCATTATGAATAACGGTCTGGAGGTTCCATAAAAGATGAAACATAGAACTATCACATGATTCAGCAATTTCACTACGGGGTATATATCTAAAAATTTGAAATCAGTAAGTCAAAGAGCTATATGCACTCCCCTGTTTATTGCAGCACTATTCACAATAGCAAAGATATGGAATCAATCTAAGTGTCTATCAATGGATGAATGGATGAAGAAAATGTGGTGTGTAAACAAAGAAATGCTATTCAATCTTTAACAGAAGGAAATTCTGTCATTTGCAGCAACATGATGAACTTGGAGGACATTATGTTACATAAAATAAGCCAGGCACAGAAAGACAAGTATGGCATATCTTATATATGGAATGTAAAAATGTCAACTCATAGTAGAGGAGAATGGTGGTTACCAGAGGCTGGGACCAGGGGAAAGGGAGGAAATAGAGACATGTTCCTCAAAGGGTATAAAGTTTCAGTTACACAAGAGGAATAGGATTTTGAGATCTATTGCACAGCAGGATGCCTATAATCAAAAACAATGTATGTTCCAAAACAACTGAGTGAAAATTTTCCAACATCTCATCACAAAGTTAGTGAGATGAAGTATGTTAATTAGCTTGATTTAATCATTTCACATTATATACATGTATGAAAACATCACATTGAAAACCACAAATGTACCCAAATATCATTTGCTAATTAAAATAGTATTAATTAAGTAATAAATTAAAACAAGTTTAAAAATAGAAAATAGCCCTGGATACTTCATACCCATTAGGATGGCTACTATCAAAATAGAAAAAATTACAGAAAATAACAAGTGTTGGTGAGGATGTGGAAAAATTGGAACTCTTGTTCACTGTTGGTAGGGATGTAAAATGGTGCAGCCACTACGAAAAACAGAATGGCAGTTCTTCAAACACTAAAAAACAAAATTGCCATATTATCCAGCAATTCCATTTCTGTGTATATATTCAAAATAAGTGAAATCAGGGAATGAAAGAGATATTTGCATATTTGTGATCATAGAAGTATTATTTACAGTAGCTAAGAGATAGAAGCACCCTAAACGTCTATCTACAGATCAATGGATAAACAAAATGTGGTGTATACATGCAATAGAATCTTGCTCAGCCTTAGAAAGAAAGGAAATTTTGACACAGGCTACAACAGGGATGAACCTTGAGGGCATTATGTTAAGTGAATTAATCTAATCATCAAACCACACAAAAAGACAAATACTGTTTTATTCTATTGATATGAGATATCTACAATAGTCAAAGCCATAGAGACATAAAATAAAATGGTGATTGAAATTTTTATGGATATGTATTTTACCAGATTTAATTTTTTTTAAAGCCCCTGATTTTTAAGAAAGTAATTAAACCCATCTATGCCTAGTGTTCCAGTAATGGAACACTAAGCATGTGGGAGTTATTTATATCCTACTGCTCAAGGTCATCGCCAAGGTCTGATTGCAATAAATAAAAAAACTGCAACCTCAAGCATATATGGGTTAAGAAAAACTTTGCATTCTTGTTATTTCTGGGGCCACACTTCCATCTAGCATGATGATGCCTAAACAACCTTTTGAAAACTGATGTAAACATCCAAAGTTTTAGAGATTAAAATAGTGAGGAAAAACAAATAATGAAAAACAAATAATTATTATAATTCCCAGGAAATATCCATAAGTCGAAAGCCTTTGCTTAGGGGAATCTTCAGAAAGAAAGACCTGAGGAAAAGAAAAAATCGAATTCCTTAAGCATGACATTTAGGATTTGCTCTGGCTTGTGATAAATATATAGAGAGCAAGTCCAATTGTGTGATACCCTATTTTAAGAAATTGCATTTTTATATAAATGAATTAGCTTAATTTATCAGATTCTAAAAGTATCCTTTAGTATTCTTTGAAATTAGAGATTCCATTATATCACTTATCTTTTACTTGAAGACTAAAGCACATGTCTCAGAAGTGGAGGCAGTGGTAACATGTTAGAAATCACTGTCAATAGGAAATCAATCTGTAATAAAGGCGGCACTTCTAAAATTATAATGTAAGTCAATAGGGAAATATATGATTCCATTTTCAAAAATGTGCTTCAAGTACAAATGTCAAGGAATGCAACTATTTGTAAAATAAGGTCTAGTTTTAGTCACATAAGGCATGATTTTAAAAAATCACACTCAACTCAGTATTTCCTAGGTGAGTAAAGAAAGAGAAACAGAAATGAGCCATTTCTGAGGTGCTGGGGGATGTTATTTGATAAATTTACTAAGAGCCTAGAGAATACTGAAGTTGCTGCCCTCTGACTACAACATTCAAGTTTATCATTTGTGTGCAACATAAAAGGCCAATTTAGATGTTAAAATTTAATCATCATGAAACATTAATGCCTTAGGTTGAAACAGAGAATGGCACAATAATGGCATTAGAAAGGGTGAAAATAGCACCATTACTCCCATTGACATCATCAATGTGTTTGCTTCAGTGAACTGCACCTCCCAAATGGAAAAACAAGAAGGTTATTTGTAAGGAAGTTATCATCAATATTTAGCTTTCTTCTTGCCCAACTCTAGAATGACCTATATTCTATAAAAGATGAAAAAATACATCTAACCAAAACATAGATGTCTTTATTCATAAAACACAGCAACATTTGGCAGATTTCATTTATCATCTTTGGATTAATGTGATTGCATTAGGGAAATTAAAAAGTTGATCATTAAATGATAAAAATATGAAATATTGCTTCGTGGGGGCAGTAAGTACTGTTTAGTATCAACTAAACAAACATTTATTTGGCTATCAATCTATAAGTCGTTAGTTACCTACTATGTCCCAGACATATAATAATACATAAATATATACATATATAACCTCTCTTATGAGTGCCAAATCCATATTTCTAAGTGCCAACCAGAGATTTCCATCAGGAAATCCTATAGGCACTTCAAAGTCCACAAGGCCAAACTGCAATAGCCCTGTAGGTACGCATACCCTGCAGGTATGCATTATTATATGTGTAGGCTTATATATGTTTATATATATGTGTAGAACTATTTAATATGTTTATATATGTGTAGACCATTATTATATGTGTAAACATATCTATATGTTTATATATATGTGTAGACCTATTTAAAAATATATGAATTTTGAAATGAGAGTCAGAAGACTTAGATTCTGAGACACTACACACTACACCCCTCCTTGCCTCTCCCAAATACTATTTCTATAGTGATAATAGAAACACACTTGTGTTTCCAGCCCTAACCTCTCTTATGAGGACCAAATCCATATGTCTAACTGCAAACCAGACATTTCCATCAGGAAATCCCACAAGCACTTCAAAGTTCACAAGGCCAAATTCCAACAGCCCTGTACATATGTATGTGTCCATACAATTCAGACATTCACAAGTCCTTTGAAGTCAATATTGGCTCTTCTTCTTCATTCTTATTTTACTTTCCAGACCCGGATCAACTATCGCCTTTATGGGCAGCCCTCCATAACCTTCCCAGGCAGAATTGATTGCTATTTTCTCCATATTCTCATTATTTTTAGGATATATCCTTAATACTATACTTACTTTTTTGTTATAATTAGTGAAGCAACTATTTTTCTCTTCTGCTACACCATAAACCTCTAAGGCAGATGACGTTTTTGTTACTGTCTTGCTTTGGTTTTGAAGGGATTAATCTGAAAACACTCAAATGAAATGGTGTTTTTACAAGAAAATTCTGTTACAACAGGTATGAGTTGAAACATCTCTTACTTTCCTTTATTTTTTTATTTTATTTTTATTTTTTTTGAGACGGAGGGTCTAGCTCTGTCGCCCAGGCTAGAGTGCAGTGGCGTGATCTCGGCTCACTGCAAGCTCCACCTCCCAGGTTCACGCCATTCTCCTGCCTCAGCCTCCCGAGTAGCTGGAACTACAGGTGCCTGCCACCATGCCCGGCTAATTTTTTGTATTTTTAGTAGAGACGGGGTTTCACCGTGTTAGCCAGGGTGGTCTCGATCTCCTGACCTTGTGATCCTCCCGCCTCAGCTTTCCAAAGTGCTGGGATTACAGGCGTGAATCACCACACCCGGCAACATCTCTTACTTTCAACATATGTTCCAGTGACTCTAATATGTTCTAAAGTCTGAAAATCACTGAATTACGCAAATAGAGAGTACTGCCACACAATAAATGTTTAAAATAACTCTTAAGGTGTAAGCATACCCTCTTATATTTGGCTAAATATTTCATGTGTCATTCTAATGATTTCTGGTGATGGCAACAATTTTCTAAGTAGTGAGCCTATACACACTTTTTTTTTTTTTTTTTTCTTTTTTTTTGAGACGGAGTCTCGCTCTGTCGCCCGGGCTGGAGTGCAGTGGCGGGATCTCGGCAGTGGCGGGATCTCGGCTCACTGCAAGCCCCACCTCCCTGGTTCACGCCATTCTGCTGTCCCAGCCTCCCGAGTAGTTGGGACTACAGGCGCCAGCCACCACGCCCGGCTTTTATTATTATTATTATTATATTATTTATTTATTTTTATTTTTAGTAGAGACGGGGTTTCACCGTGTTGGCCAGGCTGGTCTAGAACTCCTGACCTCAAGTTATTCACCTGCCTCGGCCTCCCAAAGTGCTGGGATCACTGCCGTGAACCCGGCCTCGCCCCCCTCTCCTTTTTTTTTGAGACAGAGTTTCACCCTTGTTGCCCAGGCTGGAGTGCAATGGCATAATTTCTGCTCACTGCAACCCCCGCCTCCCGAGTTCGAGCGATTCTCTTGCCTCAGCCTCTTGAGTAGCTGGGATTACAGATGTACACCAGCACGTCCAGCTAATTTTTTTTATTTTTAGTAGAGACGCGGTTTTACCATGTTGGCCAGGCTGGTCTAGAACTCCTGACCTCAGGTAATTCACCCGCCTCCGCCGCCCAAAGTGCTGGGATTACAGGCGTGAGCCACCACGCCCTGCCCAGCCTGTACACATTTAAAACACCCTGACTTGTAGATAAGATAAATATTGTGACGGAAAGATGGAGAAATTAACTGAAAAAAAGTAGGTTGCAAAACAACTTTTACAAAATATTCACATTTTAGTATCAACTGCATAGATGGGTACATATATGTACAAAAAGGTCATGAAAGATATACACTAACTTGTTGACAGTAGTAATCTTAGGCTGGTGGAAATGTGGTGGTTTTTAAAAATATTTTACATTATGTGCCCGACTTTCTGCAAGGCACATAAACTTTTTATAATAATTAAATAAAAAATAAATACATATGCCTTCTATCAGAATTGATAGGACTCTAGAGGGGAAAATAATGAATATCAATCAAATGCCTTATGCATCAGGCAGTATGCTAGATGCTGGGAATAGAACAATTAGTAATGTAAGGACAGGTTTAGAGAAGTTAAACAGCATACCCATTACTTATTATAAACAAATAATATAATTCGAATTCAAATTCAGGTATTTATGATTCCGAAATAATACTTATTTCCATTTCATCTTGGTACTCCAGGTCCCATATCATTCCTGGGTAAAACTTAAGTTTCTGCTGCTCTACCCACATTACTTCATGCCATGAATCACCATGATCATTACCATGGGGCCTATTTCAGGATACTCTTCATCCATCAACTTAATCTTTATCATCTTCCCTAATGTTTTGGTCAACTAATCTGATAAAGTAATTTATGAAAAAGAATTGATATATTAGTTGTTGTACTGAACAGCCAAGTGCCATCTACGTACAGCCTATTATGCTAGGTTTGGGATGACAGAGCTCATATTCAAGTGGAGGGCAGGGAAGCTAAACACTCACATAGCTGACTGCATCATAATCTGCTAAATGCTATAATAAAGATAACAACCAAACCGTCACTGTGAGCATGGAGAAGTTAAGTGCTTAATTCTGTATTGGAAGTCACAGAGAGTTTAATAGAAAAGTAAGTAGGCAAAGGGCATATGAAGCAAAGACCAATACCTGTGCAAACTACATAAGTATCAGCGAAAGAACCCTCCTTCTAAGGGTAAGTCTGACCATTTTATGGCAACCTCCTGCAAACACATTGCCCTTACATTGATGCCAAATTCCAATGCTAGGTGTCTCTGGGTTTACAGCGGACTAGTAGTGTGAAATACTTTTAGGCAACCCTTTCTTGAGCAGATCTCACAATAACATCTTAAAGCAAACACCTGTGGCTTATGCAGCCTCTCTTTCATATTGGTACATGACATTCTCACTGAACTGCATCCCTGAGCAGCTCACATAGTGACATGTTTAATGTAGTTGGGTTACCTAATAATACTTGCAGAAATTAGGAAGCTGTCAGTAAAACATCCAGGAGGGCTTTGTGAATTGCTTTCTAAAATCACTCTAAATTAGCAATTAATGAAAAAATTTTGACAAATTGTTCAACACTGAGTACAAGCGGATAAAAATCAACCTCTGGAAAATTCAATTTTGTTTATCGTTAATGCTAGAGTATATTTAACAGATGAATTTTTTTCAGAGTAGTCACCTCAATTTATTCCAGTAGATAGCCTTGATAAGTAAATTATTTTACCCTTTTTTAAAAGAAAATAGAAATTAACTCATTCCAAAGAGTAAAGGAGAGGAACATAAACTTTTGGATCAGAAGCATGCTTGGACAGAAATATGTGAATAGGTAGTTAGAGATAAAGAGAATTAACATTTTATGCATAGTTATAAGTAACTGAGGCCTTTCAGGCATCAGTGATAGGTAATTTATATATGAATATTTGCACTTCCTTATGTACTTTAAGCGAGTTGTATTTATGGGCTTTCTGGAGGGCTGACTTTTTTTTCTTCAATTATTTCAGTCACAGTTTACATAATTAATCATAGTTCTATGATCACTGTGTCAGAATTAGAAAATATTTCAAAATAACTAGATGGTTACAAAATATAAATGTACACATGAAATATTTAGTTTTTAAAAAGTTAAGTCAGGTGATTTGGCATAAAAATGATATACCCTAAAATATGAAAAAGTTAAGTTTGAGTCGGTGATGAAATTAAGGACCAAGACAGAGAAGAAATCAAACATGCCTTCTATTTCTTCTCTAAAATCCCATCCCAGGTAGAAAGTGTTATCTCCTCTAAAAATGTTTTCCACATTATTTCCAAAATAATTGAGAGAATACCATAAAAATTCCCTATTGCCTACAAGAAAATAGGCAGTTTGAAGTTATTGGGTAACATTTAAGGAAATTTTTAGCAAATATGTTTTTTAAGTTAAAACACAAACCACAAAACATATTTCAAAACTAATTTCTGAAAAACAACCAAAATATTTTAAATAAATCTTCAAACCTAAATGGTTGCAGGTGAAAAGATTAATTTCCAGTGCCAAATAAGATTTATACATGTTCCTTCCTTGTCTAGTATCACATATGGGTAAGTTTGTGAATGGATAAGCACAATAGCCTGACCTGAGAATAAATCAGGAAAAAGTTTACCAACAAAGGGGGAAAAACACAACAGGATTCTATATTATTTAAGAGAAATATTTATTTATTTATTGACTTAAAACTTTAAACTCTAGGTCTCCAGAGGCATTCAACCAGTAAATATTTACTTATTGCCTTTTATTTGCTAAGTATTAGTGGAGAAATGAGGCAATATAAAGATGACAATTGTATTCTCTGTTCTCAAGACATTTACAACTGAGTTGGAGACGCATGCACACAAATACATCTTACTGCTATATAACAACAATTATATTAGCTTTTATAACAATGGCTAAAAACAAAAGCTTACTTTTTGGTATTTCTTAAATGACTTTTAGTACAATTTATTATATTAACTTGTTCGGATTTGTGACTGAACAGCATGTTGTGTGTGTACACCAAGACAGCATCTGAGTGCCCAAACATCTAAGGAAAAACAGACATGACAAATTACCAATCCTAGTTCAGCACAACCTGGCCAGTTTTAGAAATGGCAAATATTCCTTCTCACTTCCAATGGTCTCACATATGGAGAAGTACAACCTGTTTTCATAGCAGTCCACAATTTATGTTTATCTGCACCCCAATATACTTTTCTTCAACCTCATCCTATTTATTTTAAATCTCACCTTATCTTGAAACAAACTTCCTATGTTCTTGATATTGCATGCTATTACATTGAGAGTTATAACAGCACTACTTTTTAACAACACATTACACTTTAGGAAAGAATCTTTGAACTTCACAAAATAAAATCTTATTAAGAATCTTTTTTTCAGAATGTGCTATTTTTGGTCTTTGTTTTTTTTTTTTTTTTTTTTTTTACTGTAAATTACCTCTTAAGCAGAATTGGAAAATGTTAAATATCTTCAAATATAACATTTTATATTAAAAATAGCAACAGCAAAAATATCCAGTCTATATCCTGGATCAGTATACATTCCGCCCAGCCTGCCATACATTCCACATTTACATTTCCTGCTTTTCATGACGGCTCCAATGCACTGTGCAAGTTTTTCAAACAACATACATTCAAATATATTCACAAGTCTTGATAGTAGTAAGGCAGCAAGTGAAAAAATACACATTCTTTTAGCTATTTAAGGTGAGGTGATAACACTTAAATAAGTTGTGAAATTTAAAAAAAAAATGGTTGTTTCAACATTCAGGTTAATTCTGAAAATGCAATGAAGCAGAACCCCTGCACTCCTAAAGAGTTCTCACCAGTTAGGAGTTTGATACAAACACAAGATTCTATGATAACTTCTTTTGAAAGAGAATAAACTTAAGAAAAAGCACTTTAGCACGAACAAAGTAAAAACTATATACACTAAGATCACAATTTGCAAATTAAGTGTTTCCAAACGTAGGTAATCCAGAGCTTGGAATGTATTTTTCCAATTGAACAATGCTATAAAACTATGGTAAGCTCTCCAGAAAAGATGTAGGAACACCTTGCTTACTAGAAAATTTTCTCTTCGTATACCATGTATCTGCAATAAAAAATAACTAAAAAATGAGGTTGTAATACTGGTAACAAGGAAAACAAATATACATAACTGTAAGACATTGACTGCATCTCCTTAAAGAAAGAGAATATATGAATCACTCGAAGAGAGAATGCAACTAAAGATTAACCAAATTTCTTTGTATGTAAATTCCAAAAGATGGTGTTGGAAAGGAGTCAAAAAGTCTTAAAGTCAAGTTTTCATTGACCAAAGGATCACTCACTCTCTCTGCTTGGAGGAGTACAACTTAAGCTGGGCTGGTTCCACCTGGAAAACAAAAGACACACAGAGTTAAAAGCAAAAAAATGCAACATGAAGCAGGAAAGTCGGGTGGAACTAAAAGGTAAATCTGTGTACCTGGAGTACAAGGCGGCCATCCTTAGCTCCAGAGGCCTGCATAGTTCCCATGGAGGCCTGTAGGGAGAGGCCCCCCAGCCACAAAGAGCTTCATCTCTGGCCAGTTGTAGCAGTGGGTGTAGAGCGCATTGGGAAACACTTCCATGCCACCAAAGTAATTCACCCAGAAATCATTGTGGTTGAGCCAACCTCTGCCACAGGCAAGCCTGAGCTTCCTCCCTGAAGGTCCCGAAGAGGACTCGAGGTTGGCGGAGGCTCTCTCCTCCAGGAACTTCTGGGCCCGGATGTCATAGAAGAGCAGGGAGCCCTGACCGGTGCCGACAGTGATGATGTGGCGGTAGAAGCTCAGAGACCGCACGCCTGTGCCACCCTCTCGAGAACACAGGGGCCGGATGTTCTGCTGGTCCTGGCGCAGATCCAGGAAAGACACGTGGGAATGGGAGCCCACAGCATACACAGACATATCATCGCAGTAGGTCAGGCACACATTATCCCGGAAGTAGGGCAGCCTGATGGACAGCAGCCTGGATAGTGTGCTCCGGGCTTTCCACAGGTGGAAGTAGCCATCCAAGGACACCGCTCCCAGCTCCTGGTTCTTGGCGCCGCAGGCCAGGGCCCGCACCTTGCGGTTACTGGGGTTGATGATGGCCCTGGGGATGGCCTCCACATCCTTCGGACGGATGTGGGCATATACGGGGAGACCCACCTCGCTATGCCAGGCAACAGTGTCATCGAACTTGTCCGGGTCCATCTGCCACAGCGCCACAGTGCCGTCACGGGAGCCGCTCACGGCTACGGTGTCACTCAGCCAGGCGACGGCGAAGATCCAGTCATTGTGGCCATGGCGGTCGCCCAGGCACAGGGGGTCCAGGGTGGGCAGCTGGTAGATGGCCAGGCTGTTGGGATTTTCGCCGCCGGTGGCCAGAAGCGTCTTGGAGGGATTCAGCTCGATGGCATGGATGCCACAGCCCTGTTGGTCCTGGGCCAGCCTGGCCTCCCTGTCCCGCATGAGGGGGATGCGCGTGATGTGGCCTGACTGCACGTCTACCACAAAGAGCGTGTTACACTTGGTGCCGCACACCACCTGCCTGGAGTTCAGCCACTGTGACGCGAACACCTTGTTGAGGGTGCCCAGGTCCAGTTGGCGCTCCGTCAGCAGCTCGGGCAGCCTCTGTACCGCGTAGCCTCGCATCTCGCCATCGAAGCCCTGGAGCCCGGCGGGGCCCCACCCGCCTACCTCCCGAACCTTCAGATAGTGAACCATTGAGCCACACGTCGCCGGCCGCCTCTGCCTATTCAGTACCAGAGGCCCCTCACCGTCCGCTGCCGCCAAGCCCTGCGACGGCGAACTCTCGGCGCCCGCCTGGAGAGCGGGCGCTTTCGGTTTCCTGCTACCTGTTTGCTGCTGGGCCATGGTGGGCGGCGGGCGAGCGGCGGCGGCAAGGCGTTGGTGGCGGTTGCGGCGCGTGGCTCCCGTGTAGGTCGTGGCGGCGGCGTGGATGGTTGCCCTGGGACCCAGCCTTCGGATTCTGAGGCGCGGCAGTGGCGGACTGGGTGAGGGACGCGCGGGCGAGGGCGGCTGTGGCGGTGCAGACCTACGCGAGGGCGGGAAGTGCGTCTGACCGGACAGTGAGAGCAAAGTCAGTGTGGGGCGAGATCTACGCGGGGGGCCGAGTGGGAGGGACGGAGGCAGTGGGAGGAGCAGGCGAGCGGGCAGGAGGGTGTGAGCGCACGGGGTGCCTGAGGAGTAGCTGAGGCTGGGCGGGGTGAAGGCTGGGAGGGGACAGGGCGGAGGGCGGGGAGCCGGGAAGGGAGCTGCAAAGACAGTCTCTGAGGGCCCGCAAGCCAGGATCCCAAGTATCATACACGCGACATTTCACTACCCTCAGGACAGCAGCTAAGTACCCGTCTTAAAATCCCTACTTCAGTAAAATCTGAAACCTACGATATAGTCAAGCACGGGGCTAGAAGGAGCCCAGGCCACGATCTGTCTGGAGAAACCAGTGTGCATTTGGTGTAATCCTGGGACACCCTTCGCTAAGATTAGACATTAAACTTGGCAAGGGATGGGGTATTCGGCAGCTGCAGGGAGACCTTTACCCATATGTCAGACCTGCAACCCCTCAAGTTTCAGCCCCTCAGTTGATATCTTAAACAATTTCAAACAAATCTTTTTTTCCCTCCTCAAATTGAGGTTTCTGAGCTGCTGCACCACAGTCCCTTGAGGAGTACAATCCAGATGCAAATCCCTGGGACCCACGTTTGGCCCATGGTGATATCAGGGAACACTTGGTTTGGTGCAGCCTTGAGAAAATGGTGGGTTGTACTAATGGGGGAGGAATCCCGAGGGGCTTTTTGGAGGTGTTTGCTTCCTTTGAGCCTCAGAGCCTTAAGGAGATGGAGTGGAAGAATCTGTGGAGAGGGATTTCTTCCCCACTCCTGAGAGGCAAAGTTAATATCCCCGTTGTCAGTCACAGAGACGCCTAAGTTGAGTCCCTGGGACCTTGGGACTGGGTCTAGAGGCAGAGGATTTTCACGTGCAGAGAAGAACATAACGTTCCAGAAGAAGGCAACAACATGGATACAATGATGTAAGTTTAGAGGTTCTGTGCATGAGTAACTTCTCAGGGTTCATAAAGTTCTTATCCAGGTCTGCTGCTTCAGAGCAGCCAGTCAGGTGGCAGGCCCAAACCGGGTATACTCAGTTACCCAGTGATTTCAGTTACACAGTGGTACATTGGAGAGAGAGGGCAGCGAGAGCAAAGTCAGTGTGTGGACAGATCCAGGCAGAAGGCCCAGTGGGAAGGGCTGAGGCAGTGAGAAGAGCAGGTAAGAGGGCAGGCGGGCCTGAGGGCGTGGGGTGCTGACACCTGTGGTGATTAATTTACTTCCGGATCAGGGAAAACCATAAGAGTTATTTTGTTGTTGCTTCTCCCCAACCGCCTTTTTACTTTTCTGATTTTCTGTCCCCTTCCCCCATCCCTTTTTGCAACTTCACCTCACGTGCACAAATTCCAAGTAAAAGCCATAGGTCCTTCTCGCCACTCCAATCCAACTGCTGCCTTCCAGTGCACCCCAACACTCTCTTGCACCTCAATTTTGATTCCTCCCCATATCATTCATCTTATAGCAACAGAAAGGTTCCATCTGCTGGTGGTAGTGAACATGAAATTAGGGACAGGTACATAGAGGAAGCTGCATTTTGTTTCCACACGTGGACACAAATAGGGTGAATGGACATTTTAGAAAGAGGCAACCATATGTGAAAAGGCACAGATAGTGTAAAGGATTGTTTCATGAATTTTAGTGTACATTAACATCTCAGGAGCGGCTTAATAGATGTGCATATCCTTTGATTCTATCCCTAAAGATTTGATGCAAATGATCAGTGGACAATTATTTGAGAAACACTGGTCTACACTCCTCTCACTCAGGTGGGGACAGGATGTGTTGCAGGTAGGAGGAGATAAATATCTTCATATACTTCAGGGTTACCCTGAAAATGGGCCTTATCCAGGTGAGTATTGTGCAAGAATTGGGAATTAGAAAGGTTATGATGATGTAGATGTCAGAGCAAAGAGTGACCCAGAGAGGAAAATTGTACCTATTATGCATATGGAACTTACTCTTCTTTACTATTACTTTACACCTTTACTATATTGTTATATTAACAGGCATTGCTGCAAGTGAGGTAGGAGAATAGGGTCTGGAGTCAGGGAACCCAAGGCCGTTTCACGCTGACTTCCTGGAATCAAACTGAAAAGAAACCCTAACTTTCCACGCCTAAATAACAAAAGGAACAGAGGCTGCTCCCTATACATACCCCCGCTTTTTCTGTCTCCTCAGATGGGAAATTGAAGGTACCTCTGGTTGCTTTTTGCAACCAGTCAGATGTTTGCATAGGAGTATAACTATGTAACTTCACTTCAGCCTCTGATTGGTTACTTTCTCCAACTAATCAGACTGATTGTGGGTCATCACTTCATTTGCATGAGGTGAGTGCCAAGTGGCCATTGGGAAACCTCCAGAGCATATTTGGACATGAGGAGATTCTGTATCCGGGGCCCTTGAGTCGCTGCTGGGACCCGCTTCCACACTGTGGAGTGTACTTTCATTTTCAATAAATTCCTGCTTTTGTTCTTTCATTGCTTCATTCTTTCCTTGCTTTGCTATGTGTTTTGTCCAATTATTTGTTCAGAATGCCAAGAACCTGGACAAGTTGCAGTCAAGACCCTCTACTGGTAACACAAGAACAAATATTATCTCATTTAATCCAATCTTATAATAGTGGTAACCACTAATATTATTAGCCCCATATTGTAGATGAGGACATTGAGGCTTGGAGAGGTTATGATTTTGTCCAGAGTAAATGAATTATTAAGTAATCCCAAGTAGCTTGATTCCATATTCCATGTTCTTATTCACTTCCCAGAGATGGGAGAAATTCCAGGGATTGAGTAAAAGATTCTGCTAGTGATTGATAGAAATTTGATAAGCCTTACTTCCTTGCAGCACAGATGATGGGGTATGACTATGGAACATCTGTTGAAGTTGGGTACCAGGAGTAAAACACTAAGCCAGCTGTCAGGGGTTTGGAGATTGATTTTGTGATTAGCGTCAAGGCCTGCTGAAAAGAACTGCTCCATAGGAGCAGGAAGGACCAGTGTAGGTCATCTTGATGTCATCTAGCAGCAGATGAACAGTAAGGGTATCCATAACAAACAAGAAAAACTAATGACCACAATCAACTTATTTTTCCTGGGACCAAGTAAGCATCACAAGTCTAATAGGATCCCATAGAGAAAGGAAGGAACTTTTGAAATTTTACTGATATTGCACTTTTCACAAGGCAAGTGTGTGTAGCTGGAACTCAAATGCAATTTGACTTAGGAAAATGAAGAAATGTGCCATATATTCCTCTTACGTTTCACAAAACAAGATAATATCCATTACCCAAGGCTTACAAAAGGAGAGGGCTTCTATGCTCTGAGGGATGAGGTACCACAGATAGTAGACTGGCAATGCCTTAGAAACTTAACACCGTCCCCAAGTCATAATGCAGTGCTCTTCTGTTTGTAGTGGTGGAGGGTGCGTATTATAAATGTCTTAAACATGGAGATAGAAGAAAAGAGATTTCCAGCTCTGACCAAGATAGAGTAGACCCATTCTTTCAAGGTCCTCCCTCTTCAAACTAAAGGACATAGCACAACTTTAAGAAGTCTCTGAAAGGTGAAAAGAAGCTGGATGAACAAAGGACCACAGAATTTGAGGAAATTCAGGGTAATGAGTTCCCTGGGTGTCTTTATTGTGTCCCATATATCTTGGCCCGAAAGTTGCAGGCACTTCTAACCCAGAACAATGAATAGGCACAGATAATAAAAGCTCCAACAAAAGCCTGTTGTCCATAGGCAAAGGATCTGGAAAACAGAGGCCTAATTACAAAAAACTTTTTTTTTTTTTTTTTTTTTTTTTTTGGCAATACCCATCCTACTGCAGCTAAACATCAACAGAAAAACTACCCTACCTCACTCTACTACAGACTGTTTCAGTGTGTGGCCAAGTGGGGAGTTGATCTTCCATTCTCTCAATGGCAGAAGTAAGTGTTATACTCCTTGCAGGGGTAGTGTCAATGTGGTCCAGTAGTAAACTCAGCCTCCCCACACCTGGTCAGCAAGGAGAAGGTTTGAGAAGTGCCTCATCACCACTATGCTTCACACCCCTCCTCTTCTCCAGTGTCAGTAAAGCTCAGTGACAAGCTGAGCTTCCACTCACATTTAGTATCAATGAGTCTGAATAAAGCAGTGAGATTCAGAGCTAGTCAGTTCTCCACTCTCCCTGACTCCTGGTGTCAGCAGGAGCTGAACCTCTACACACACTCAGCAGGAAAAAAGACTGAATAAGGAGGTGGGAAGCAGGGTTAAATCTTGCTCCAAAGAAATAATGAAACACATATACCTACAGATTCAAGAAATGAAGTGAACACATATAGCATAAGCCCAAATAAATCCACACCAAGACACATTATAATTAAATCTCTGAAAAAAAAATCATAAAATAAAACAGAGAAATGGCACATTAACTACAGGGCAAAACCAGATCAAATGACGCCAGATTTCTTACCTGAAACCACAAGGTCGGAAGGAAGTGCTGAAGTAAAACATGCCAACCACACATTCCACATGTAGCAAACTTATTCAGGAATGGGGTGAAATCAAGACATCCTCAGATGAAGGAAAACAAAGAATTTGTTGCCAAAAAATAAAAAATAAAAATAAGCCGCTACCCTTGAAAAATGGCTAAAGGAAGACGTCTAAGCAGAAAGGTAATCATGAAAGACAACTTGGAATTTTAAAAGGAAAAGAAGAATATCAAATGGGTAAAAACACAATTAAACATAATAGGCTTTTCTACTTCTCATGAGTTTCTAAAATCATATTTGATGATTGAAGGAGAATTTATGACACTACCTGATATGGTACTCAATGTATGTAGAAGGAATATTTAAGAAAATGATATTTTAAAGTATGGGAAATAAAAGGACTTTATAGAAAGTAAAGTCTATCCACCTCATTCAAAGTGTTAAAACACTGACAACAGTATGCTATGATAAGTTACATGTGTATATATTGATACCTAGAGCAATTACAAAAATACAAATTGATATACTCAGAAATGCTGTAAAAATGAAGATAGAACCCAAGAAAGAGGGGGATTTCAAATAACCCACAGGAAGGTGAGAAAGAAGAAACAGAGAAAACAGAAAACAAATTAGTGGCAGACTTAAGCCCAAACATATCAACACTTACCATAAGTATAAATTGTCTAAGTATACTAATCAAAAGACAGAAATTGGCAGAGTAGATTAAAAAGCAAACATGATCCAAAGACGTGCTGTCAATAAGTAACCTCCAAAACTATGACATTGATAGGCTAAAAGTAAAAGGATAGAAAAACATATGATGCATGCATTAATCACAGAAATCAAGAAAGGCTATAGAAATATCAGATAAAATGGACTTCAAAGTGAAGAAGATTACAAGATTCAAAGAGGTTCATTACATAATTTTAGAAGGATCAATCCATAAGGAAGACATAACAATCCTAAATGTTTATGTTCCAAACTAAAGAGACTTCTGAATAAAATGAAATAAAAATGAGTAGAATTAAAAGGAGAAATAGACAAATCAATATCCTACTCTCAGTAACTGATAGAACTACTAACCAGAAAATAAGCATGCATGTAGAAGAACTTAATAATCCAATCAACTGGATCTAGTTGACATATATAATACACTCTACTCAACAATAGCAGAACACGCATTATTTTTTCAAACACACATGGAACATTCACAAAGATAGACCATATTCTAAGCCTTAAAACAACCTTAACAAATTTTAAGTATTGAAACCACAGTGTATGTTCTTTTCCCATAATAAAATCAAATAGAAAAACAATAAATCTCTAAGGACTAAACAACATGCTTCTAAATAATCCGTGGGTCAAAGAGGAAAGTCTCAATGGAAATGAAATAATGTATAGAATTCAGTGAAAGTAAAAGCACAACATATGAAAATATATACCACACAGTCCTGAAAGGGAAATTTGTAGCATTAAATGCTTACATTAGAAACAAAGGTCTCAGGAAATATAAGTTCTTATTTCAAGAAACTAAAGCAGATAAGAGCAAAATTCACTCAAGACAAGTGGGAGGAGAGAATTAATAAAGATATAAGCAGAAATGAATTTAATTGAAAACAAAAAAACAATGGGGATATCAATGAACCTAAGAGTTGATTCTTCAAAAAAATAATATTAATAGCCACCTAGCAAGACTGACAGAATGGAAGAAAGAAAACACAAATTACTGGCATCAGGAATGAAATAGAAGACATCACTATAGGCCCTGCAGACATGAAGGGATAATAAGGGAATATTATGGGCAACTTTTACCTACATTAATGCAAGTTAGGGAAAAAAAGGACCAATTCTTTAAAAAGTACAAACTACTACAACTTATGCAATTTTAAGTAGAAAATGTAGATAGCACTATTACTATTAAAGAAATTGAAGTAATACTTTAAAGTCTCCCCCTTAAAAAGTCACCTCCATACACAAATACTTTCACTGGAGAAATCTACCAAACTTTTAAAGAAGACTTAACACCAAATTCACACAACCTCTCCCGGAAAAATATAAAAGGAGATGTCTTAGTCTGCTCAGGCTGCCATAACAAAATAACATAGACTGGGTGGCTTAAACAACATAATTTTCTCACATTTCTGGAGGCCAGAAGATGCCAGAAAGGTAGGTTTAATTCTGAGGTCCCTTTTCTTGACTTGTATATAGCTGCCTTCTCACAGTGTGCTCACATGACCTATTTTTTGTTTGAGGGCTGAGAGGCATGTCTTCTTCTTCTTATACAGCCACGAATACTGTCATATTAGGAGTCCATCCTTATGACCTCATTTAACTTTATTTACTTTCTTAAGGGTTCCCTCTTCACATACAGTCACATTGGGTATTAGGGCTTCAACATCATGAATTGTGGAGAGACACAATTCAGTCCATAGCAGGAGGGAATATTGTCCAATGAATTTTAGTTAGCTAGTAATTCTCAACAAAATATTAGCAAATTGAATACAGCAAGCTATAAAAGGAATTATACAGCATGACCAATTTGGATTTATTCCATGTATGCAAGTCTGGTTCAACATTAGAAAATCAAACCGTGTAAACTACCATCTCAACAATATTTTGTAAATAATATGATCATATCAACTGACACAGGAATAGCATTTGACAAAATCCAACCCGCATTTGTAATTTAAAACTCTCAGCAAACTGGGAATAAAGGAGAACTTCATCAACTTTATAAAGAACATGTACAAAAACTTACATCAAATATCATATTTAAAGGTGAGAAATTAGATTCCTTATGTCTAAGATCAGAAACAAGGCAAGGATTTTTTGCTTTCACCACTTTTACCCAACTGTAACTGGAATTTTTACCCAGTATAACATGGCAAGAAAAAGAAATAAGAGCCCTACAGATAGGAAAGAAAGACATGAAACTGTCTCTACTTGCAGATGCAATGATTACCTATGTAGAAAATCCCAAGAAATCTAAAAAAGAAAAACAAAATTTGTAGAACTAATAAGTCAGTTCAACAAGTTCATAGAATGCAAAGTGAATGCGCAGAAATCAGCTTCATTTCTATATATTGACAATGAACAAATGGAGAATGACATAGAAAACAAAATACCATTTAAATCACATAAATAAAATGAAATAATTGCATGTAAATTTACCAAAAACATGTACAGGCAGGATCTGTATGCTGAAAAGTACAAAATAATAATGAATGAAATCAATTAAGACCTAAATACATGTCATGTTTATGCACTGGAAGACACAGCATATTAAATATGTCAACATTCCTGACTGATTTATAGTTTTAGAGCAATTGCTATCAATATCTCAGCAGGGTATTTTTGAAGCTTGTTCTAAAATTGATATGGAAAGGCACAGGACCTAGAATAGCTAAAGCAATCTTGAATAAGGTGAAAACATCACTCTACACCACATTAAGTCCTACTACATAGCCACAATAATCAATACAGTGTGATATTAGCACAGTGATAGATACATCCAAAAATTGAATAAATAACCCAGAAGTAGACACACAATAATGCACCTAGCTGACTTTCGACAAAGGTACAAAGGCAATTTCAATAAACAGCTGGAGAAACTGAACATCTATAGACAAAAAAAAAAAAAAAAATGAACCTTGACCCAAACCTCACTTCTTAAACAAATTCAGTAAAGTTGCAGGATACAAGATCAAAATACAAAAATCAGGAGCATTTCTATATGCCAACAGTGGACAATTCAGGGTAATTTTTATACATCAGTTCTAATAGTTTCTTGTTGGAGTGCAAACATAAGATCATATCATTTGCAAACAAGTTTGACTTCTTCCTTTCCGATTTGGATGCCCTTTATTTCTTTCTCTAGTCTAATTCCTCTAGCTAGGAATAGATTTCACACAGATTTAAAACATAAAATCATAAATCTCTTAGAAAAAAAGCACAGATTAAAATCTTTGAGATATACAGCTAGGCAGAGTCCATAGACTCTTGTGTGGTATTATTTCTGAGGACTCTGTTCTGTTCCATTGGTCTATATCTCTGTTTTGGTACCAGTATCATGCTGTTTTGGTTACTGTAGGTTTGTAGTATAGTTTGAAGTCAGGTAGAATGATGCCTCCAGCTTTGTTCTTTTGGCTTAGGATTGTCTTGGCAATGAGGGCTCTTTCTTCGTTCCATATGAAATTTAAAGTAATTTTTTCCAATTCTGTGAAGAAAGTCATTGGTAGCTTGATGGGGATGGCATTGAATCTATAAATTACCTTGGGCAGTATGGCCATTTTCATGATATTGATTCTTCCTATCCATGAGCATGGAATGTTCTTCCATTCGTTTGTGTCCTCTTTTATTTCGTTGAGAAGTGGTTTGTAGTGCTCCTTGAAGAGGTCCTTCACATCCCTTGTAAGTTGGATTCCTAGATATTTTATTCTCTTTGAAGCAATTGTGAATGGGAGTTCATTCATGATTTGGCTCTCTGTTTGTCTGTTATTGGTGTATAGGAATGCTCGTGATTTTTACACGTTGATTTTGTATCCGGAGACTTTGCTGAAGTTGCTTATGAGCTTAAGGACATTTTGGGCTGAGATGATGGGGTTTTCTAGATGTACAATCATGTGATCTGCAAACAGGGACAATTTGACTTCCTCTTTTCCTAATTGAATACCCTTTATTTCTTTCTCCTGCCTGACTGCCCTGGCCAGAATTTCCAACACTATGTTGAATAGGAGTGGTGAGAGAGGGCATCCCTGTCTTGTGCCAGTTTTCAAAGGGAATGCTTCCAGCTTTTGCCCATTCAGTATGATATTGGCTGTGGGTTAGTCATAAATAGCTCTTATTATTTTGAGATACATCCCATCAATATCTAGTTTATTGAGAGTTTTTAGCATGAAGAGCTGTTGAATTTTATCAAAGGCCTTTTTTGCATCTATTGAGATAATCATGTGGTTTTTGTCATTGGTTCTGTTTATATGATGGATTACATTTATTGATTTGCATATATTGAACAAGTCTTGCATTCCAGGGATGAAGCCAACTTGATCGTGGTGGATAAGCTTTTTGATATGCTGCTGGATTCAATTTGCCAGTATTTTATTGAGGATTTTTGCATCAATGTTCATCAGGGATATTGGTCTAAAATTCCCTTTTTTTGTTGTGTCTCTGCCAGGGTTTGGTATCAGGATGATTCTGGCCTCATAAAATGAGTTAGGGAGGATTCCCTCTTTTTCTATTGATTGGAATACTTTCAGAAGGAATGGTACCAGCTCCTCTTTGTACCTTTGGTAGGATATGGCTGTGAATCTGTCTTGTCCTAGACTTTTTTTGGTTGGTAGGCTATTAATTATTGCCTCAATTTCAGAGCCTGCTATTGGTCTATTCAAGGATTCCACTTTTTCCTGGTTTAGTCTTGGGAGGGTGTATGTGTCCAGGAAATTATCCATTTCTTCTAGGTTTTCTAGTTTATTTGTGTAGAGGTGTTTATAGTATTCTCTGATGGTAGTTTGTATTACCGTAGGATCGGTGGTAATATCCCCTTTATCATTTCTTATTGCATCTGTTTGATTCTTCTCTCTTTTCTTCTTTATTAGTCCTGCTAGTGATCTATCAATTTTGTCAACCTTTTCAAGAAACCAGCTCCTGGATTCGTCGACATTTTGAACTGTTTTGTGTCTCTATCTCCTTTAGTTCTGCTCTGATCTTAGTTATTTCTTGCCTTCTGCTAGCTTTTGAATGTGTTTGCTCTTGCTTCTCTAGTTCTTTTAATTGTGCTGTTAGGGTGTCAATTTTAGATCTTTCCTGCTTTCTCTTGTGGACATTTAGTGCTATAAATTTCCCTCTACACACTGCTTTAAATGTGTCCCAGAGATGTTGGTATGTGGTGTCTTTTTTCACATTGGTTTCAAAGAACATCTTTATTTCTGCCTTCATTTTGTTATATACCCAGTAGTCATTCAGGGGCAAATTGTTCAGTTTCCATGTAGTTGAGCGGTTTTGAGTGAGTTTCTTAATCGTTAAGTTCTAGTTTGATTTCACTGTGGTCTGAGAGACAGTTTGTTATAATTTCTGTTCTTTTACGTTTGCTGAGGAGTGCTTTATTTCCAATTAGGCAATACCATTCAGGACATAGGCATGGGCAAGGACTTCATGAATAAAACACCAAAAGAAATGGCAACAAAAGCCAAAATTGACAAGTGGGATCTAATTAAACTAAAGAGCTCTGCACAGCAAAAGAAACTACCATCAGAGTGAACTGGCAGCCTACAGAATTGGAGAAAATTGTTACAATCTACTCATCTGACAAAGGGCTAATATCCAGAATCTACAAAGGACTTAAACAAATTTACAAGAAAAAAATCAAACAACCCCATCAAAAAGTGGGCAAAGGATATGAACAGACACTTCTCAAAAGAAGACATTTATGCAGCCAACAGACACATGAAAAAATGCTCATCATCACTGGCCATCAGAGAAATGCAAATCAAAACCACAATGAGATACCATCTCACACCATTTAGAATGGCGATCATTAAAAAGTCAGGAAACAACAGGTGCTGGAGAGGATGTGGAGAAATAAGAACACTTTTACACTGTTGGTGGGTCTGTAAACTAGTTCAACCATTGTGGAAGACAGTGTGGTGATTCCTCAAGGATCTAGAACTAGAAATACAATTTGACCTAGCCATCCCATTACTGGGTATGTACCCAAAGGATTATAAATCATGCTGCTATAAAGACACATGCACATGTATGTTTACTGTGGCACTATTCACAATAACAAATACTTGGAACCAACCCAAATGTCCATCAGTGACAGACTGGATTAAGAAAATGTGGCACACGTACACCATGGAATACTATGCAGGCATAAAAAAGGATGAGTTCATGTCCATCGTAGGGACATGGATGAAGCTGGAAACCATCATTCTGAGCAAACTATCGCAGGACAGAAAACCAAACACCGCATGTTCTCACTCATAGGTGGGAATTGAACAATGAGAACACTTGGACACAGGGTGGGGAACATCACACACTGGGCCCTGTCATGGAGTGGGGAGAAAGTGGAGGCATAGCATTAGGAGATGTTCCTAGTGTAAATTACGAGTTAAGGGGTGCAGCACACCAACATGGCACATGTATACCAATGTGACAAACCTGCACATTGTGCACATGTACCCTAGAACTTAAAGTATATTAAAACAAAGGAAGAAATCATGTAATATATATAAATATCAAGTTACATATGTTATCAAGACAGAAAATTAAAAAAAAAAAAAAAACTATAAGCACCCTTCTGTCAGTAGTCCTAATGTTAACGTACAAGACTCTGTGCCTTCAATTGTGAGGCCTCATTTTTTGACTTGGCAGAGACCATTAGAACATTTGAGTGCTAGAAACAGAAAAATATAGTGCAGTGCCATTCTGCTTCCTTTGCACTCTTCACTTCACCATATACAACTGCCAGGTACTGAATATAAATTAACAGAAACAGCCTGTTTAGCATTACAGACACCTCGTAAGTATACCTAAGGAGGCTGCAAGCTAATAACTTCAGCGAGGTGCTGGAATCATGATTCTTTAGACCAGAAGTAATCAAATTTAATAAATATCATTGAAAATTACCCTCTTAAAATGTATGGTTTAAGAAATGTCTTTGAGCTAAACATATTGTTTTGTTTCAATATACATCATTATTATTTTAAAATTTGATTATTCTTGGTGATGCAGCCATTCAAATATTTAGCTTTATGTTCATTTTTTTAAAGTTTATTATTTTTCCCATGTCTGAATTAAGTGGCTTTCGTAGCTGAAAAAGACACTTCATGAAGTTACATAGGTTTAATTAGAAGAAGGGTATTATTGACTGAGTTCAGTAAATCATTATTCATGTTTTACTCCCACCTACCAATTATGCATACACTTTGAAAATAAACATTGCTAATAAAGTTTCAACTTCTTTGAAGCCAATTAGTTGTTCCTGAAAATTTATGGGTCAACATTGCAGTTTGTACTTTTATGAAAGATTTGATATTGCTGGGCATGGTGGCTCACTCCTGTAATCCCAGCACTTTGGGAGGTGGAGGCAGGCGGATCGCTTGTAGCCAAGAGTTTGAGACCAGCCTGGGAAATATGGCGAAACCCTACCTCTACTAAAAATACAAAAATTAGCAGGCCTTGGTGGTGCACGACTGTAGTCCCACCTACTCCAGAGTCTGAGGTGGGAGGATCACTTGAGTGCAGGAGACAGAGGTTGCGGTGAGCGGAGATTATGCCACTGCACTCCAGCCTGGGTGACACAGCGAAACTCTGTCTCAAAAGAAAGAAAGAAAAAAAAAAAAGGTATCTACTACAGCACTTCATTTGGAATATTTTATAAACAGTTTAGAAAGACTGTTTCTAAAGGATGAGTTCATGTCCTTTGCAGGGACATGGACGAAGCTGGAAACCATCATTCTCAGCAAACTAACACAAGAACAGAAAAGCAAACACCGCATGTTCTCACTCATAAGTGGGAGTCGAACAATGAGAACACATGGACACGGGGAGGGGAATATCACACACCCGGGCCTGTCAGGGGGTGGGGACTAGGGGAAGGATAGCATTAGGAGAAATACCTAATGTAGCTGACTGGTTGATGGATGCAGCAAAACACCATGGCCATGGCAGGTGTATACCTATGTAAGAAGCCTGTATGTTCTGCACATGTATCTCAGAACTTAAAGTAAAATAATCATAAGAAGAAGAATTGCTTGAACCTGGGAGGCTAAGGTTGCCGTGAGCTGGCATTGTGCCACTGCATTCCAGCCTGGGCAACAGAACAAGATTCTGTCTCAAAAAAAAAAAAGAAAAGAGAAGAAAAGAAAAGAAAGAAACCAAGATCTGGGGTTGCATGATATCTTATGTTCTTTTCCTAATGTTACTTCATAATAAAAAAGTGAAAAAATTTTTTTAAAAAGTGTCTTATTTAGCTCCATTCCCCTGAAATTGCTTTCGGTAAAACTGGAAAACCAATACTTATGTTCTCTTACATAATGGGTTCATATATGCCTGCTGCAATCACCCTGTGTTTAATGTCAAGCATCACCACCTGTTTGCTGTGTGACCTCATCAAAACACTCAACCACTCTGAAAAAAAAGAAACACTGTTTCCAAAGTTGTTTTTTAACATGCTCATGATGATAGGCTTTTTTTTTTTTTTAAGTTATACACTCTAGTTGTACTCAGAAGAAAAATCATATAAAGATAAAAACATTTTAAATATTTATTTTCAAAATTCCCTCTTTATAACAAAACATTTTGTTCAAAATCAGAATTTACTCTTTGGTAAATTATCAATGTCTAGAAGGGTCAGATTAAGTGTTTTTATTTTTTGGTTTTGTTTTCAAAAAATCTATTAACATGATATTGAAAACCAGTTGTCATTAAAGAAAAAGTGGACAAATTTGATACAATTTTTTTAACAAAATACAAATATATAATACATTTTTAAGTTACTGTAAATCTATTATCATGAAAAAATCTTCATCAGTGATATTCAGTACAGTAGCCCCAACTTATCAGAGGGAGATCTCTTCTAAGACACACAGTGAGCGGATGCCTGAAACTGTGCATAGGACCAAACCATATTGTCCCTCAGTTTCTCAGGGGGATTGGTTACAGAACCCGATGGGGATACCAAAATATGAGCATGTTCAAGTACGTTACACAAAATAGTGTAGTATTTGCATTTGACATGTACACATCCTCTCATATACTTTGAATCCTGCATAGATTACTTATAATACCTAATGTAATATAAATGCTATGTAAAAAGTTGCTTTACTGAATTATTTAAGGAATAATGACAAGAAAAAAAATCTGTACATGTTCAGTACCGATAGAATTTTTTGTGAATATTTTCAATCCAAGCTTGGCTGAATCCATGGATGTGGAACCCATAGATATGGAGGGCTGACTGTATTTATAATTTTTAAAAGTCTGATAACCGAGAAGACTACTAAATGACTAACAGGTGGTTAGCATAGAAAGTGTGGATACATCAAACAAAGGGATGATTCACTTTCAGGCAAGATGGAGTGGGAAGGGGCAAGATTTCATCACACTACTCAGAATGGAATGTAATTTTAAACTTTTGCATCACTTACTTCTGGAATTTTCCATTTAATATTTTTGGGCCATACCTGACCATGGGTAACTGAAATCATGGAAAATGAAAATGTGGATAAGAGGGGGCTACTCTCTTACATAAACTGCATATATCAAAATGGGTTTAAAGTGCTATTATCTAATCTTCTGACTCAGGGTGCTTCTCTAACCCTTTGTATAACAGACTGACAGATGGATCTAGTGAGATTGCCTATCTGTATATTAAATAGTGAAGCTTAATTTCATTTTCTAATGTATAAAAAATTGAATATAGTCAACAGTGAGCAGTAACTTAGGTTGAGTTCTGTAGAAGCAGGGCCTGAGATGAGAATTTTTGTTCAAGTGAAATAAGGTTTCTAGCTAAAATACAAGGTGCCCAGTTAAATTTGAATTTCAGATAAACAGTGATTAATTTTAGAGTGCGTATATGTCCCAAATATTTCATGTGACATATTTATACTAAAAATTATTCCTTCTTTGCTCGAAACTAAAATTTTAATGAGTGTGTAGTATGTTTATTTGCTAACTATGACAACACTATATGTGATTTATTAAGAAAGCGCTCTTAGGTAAGACATATAAAGGCATAAGGGAAACAGGATAGGGCAGAGGAAGAAGCTCTGCACAAATGTGAGTTCATTCACCCTGTCTTCGATTCCTTAGGAGGATTTTGAATGAGTGTTACCACCAAAGTTGTCTTGGGGAGGACACGACAATCCAGTCATTTGCAGTGAGGTGCCCCTCCTGAGCCCAGGGAAATGCTCAAGAGAAAGTTGCAGCTCTGAGCAATTCACATAGTAACAGCCCGGTAACTGGGGGATGGGTGAACCAGCTTGCTAAGGAGGAACTTGGCAGGGCACTAAGAGTATCTATTAGAAGAGGACTCTGGAAACATGGCAACCTGAATATGGTTCCCTTCCCCTGACCTCCAAACTATGTCTGAGTCAGATGTCTACTGGAGTCTATAGGCAGCTATACTCTTTGAGAGTGTCACCAGAGAGAACTGGTATCTTCGTAAGCCACCATTTTGTCTTATTGTTTTTATAGCAAAATATAATGTCAGCTGACACAGATATAAAAATAAAACAAAATCTTGAAAGAAAGTCCAATAGAGTAGATGTAGAATCACATTCAATCTAAGTGGTTGAGAGTAACCTTCACTATATACACTCAACAATACAAAAGCTGAAAAATAAATTTTGTGTAATAAAACCATTAGACAAATGATAGTTTTGGAAAACATTGTACTGAATACATCAAATGAAACGCTGAAGTCTGTAATACGTAAATGTGTCTTAACACACTGACAAGAAAAAAACCAAACAACCAAAGAGTAAAAAAGGACAAAGGATACAAATAGCCAACAAATATATGAAAAGATATTTTACATTCACCAATAGAAATATTCAAACTAAATTCAAATAAAGTACCATTTCATTTACAAGACACATAAAAATGTATAAATAATAATAACATCTGTTGCTATCAAGGATGCAAAAAAAATTATCTGATATATTGCTGGTGGAAATATAAGATATTATCACCTTTTGGGGGGACACAATCTAGCCCATTTATTTAAATTAAAAATACATACAGTCTTCTACCTAGTAATCTCACCTCTAGGAATCTACCCAATAAAATAAAACCTCCGTTACATAGAAAACTGTATCAGCCAAAATGATGACTGCAGAACTTTTCAAAAGTGGTAAAAAGATGATAATAATAAATAAAAATAAATAAAACTTCTGGAAGCAAAGTGAATTTCCCTCAGTGGAGAAATGATTGAATGTATGATACTATAGTCACAATATAGAATATTATGCAACCATTAACAAATATGTATTTGAGCTCTGGTAGTTGACCCAGATAAATTTTCAGTACACATTGTTGAGTGAGAAAAGCAAGATGCTAAAAGCGTGTACAGCGTGATACCAGTTTTAGAAACAAACTGACCAATTCCCTGTGAGTGTGTGTGTGAGTGTGTGTGTGTAAGATGTATGGCAAAGACATTTTTTCCTTTTGATTTCTCCTTTCTTCTCATAAGGCTGTCATGAGATTTTTGGGTTTTGTTTTTGAGTTTTTAGGGTTTTCTTTTTCAGACATGGTCTAATTTTGTCAACCAGGCTGGAGTGCAATGGCATGATCATAGCACACTGTATCCTAAAACTCCTGGTTCAAGCAATCCTTCCACCTCAGTCTCCCAAGTAGCTAGGACTAAAGTGACACACAAACATGTCTAGCCATTTTTTTTTTTTAATTTTTACTTTTGTAGAGATGAGTCTCACTAAATTGGCCAGGCTGGTCTGAAACTCCTGGCCTCCAGCCTTCTTCCCACCTCAGCCTCCCAAAGTGTTGGATGACACATATAAGCCACTTGGCATAGTTTCACATGAGATTTTAGAGGTTGGCATCATTGCAGCCATCTTACTAAAACGAAGGAAAAAGAAAGAGTTATCCATCTGGCCTTAAAATGTCATTGAATCAATGAAGCAATTCTAAAACTGCCTTACTACTTCCAGCCCTCTTCTTAAGTGATATCATTAAATTTCTTACTTGTCTAAGACACTATTAAATGGGTGTTCTGTTATTTGCAGCCAAGAGCATTGCTGAGTGATACACATTCTACATCTGGAATGTGTTTCTTGGGGGTAGGCAAAGGAGCTGATATGGGCAAAGGAGAGAGAAAGAGATAGGGATGAGACAAGCAAAAAAGTAAGAAATATATATACCACAAAAACTTAGCATATATGATATGATTACATTTGTATGCTTATTTAAAGTTACATATATAGTATTATTTAAAGTTTTATATATATATATAGGATTAATGTAGTTTTAAATTAAAAGAAAGTAATATTACAAATTAAATGCTTAGTGTTTTATTTGGTAACTCAGTGGATTGTCTTGCAGCACTGCTTTGGAGATGTGGTCTAATGCAGGGGTCCCCAACTCCTGGACTGCTGATTGGTACCAGTTAATGGCCTATTAGGAATCAGGCCACACAGCAGGAGGTAAGCGAGTCAGTCATCAAGCCAGAACTACCACTTGACCTCCACCTCCTGCCAGATCAGCGAAGGCATTGAATTCTGTCTCTCTTTTTCATTTTTTTGAGATGGAGTTTCTCTCTTTTCGCCCAGGCTGGAGTGCAATGGCGCAATCTTCACTCACTGCAACCTCCACGTCCCATGTTCAAGCAATTCTCCTCCTGCCTCAGCCTCCCGAGTAGCTGGGATTACAGGCACCCACCACCACGCCCAGCAAATTTTTGTATTTTTAGTAGAGACGGGATTTCATCATGTTGGCCAGGCTGATCTTGAACTCCTGAACTCAGGTGATCCACCTACCTCGGCCTCCCAGTGTGCTGAGATTACAAGCGTGAGCCACCATGCCTGGCCAGCATTGAAATCTCATAGGAGCAGGAACTCTATTGTGAACTGCTCATGCAAGGGATCTAGGGTGCACAATCCTCATGAGAATTCAGTGCCTGATCTAAGGTGGAACAGTTTCATCCAGAAGCCATTCCCCTCCATGGTTCATGGAAAAAATTGTCTTCCATGAAACCGATCCCTGGTGTCAAAAAGGTTGGAAACCACTGGTCTAATGGACTATTATTTATTGAGTGCTTATTAATAAGCCATGTACTGTGCCAAGTCCTTTACATAAAGTATTTAATTTAATACCTACACAACAACTGGAGACATGTATTTTTGTTTCCATTAAATGTATTAGGAAAAGAAAGTATAGTAAGTTGAAGACAACTCAGCAAATTTGCACAGCTCCTAGGTGAAAGAGCTGGGATTTAAATGTACCTTTGCTTGCTTCCTAAGACTGCACAACCTATACTTTGTATTTTGTGTTGAATTTTTGCTTATAAAACAAGTGATGTAGTGAGGTATTGTTTTATTTTGTTTTGAAGAACTGCTTTCATTTTTAAGGTAGAACATAGGAATACAATGCTAAATGTACAACTCAGCTAAAAAACATGAACAAAGTGCTGAAAACTATTAGGATAAAATTAAAATATATTGAAATCTTATCCAAGTGTCCAGTTTTACTTGCTGAGAATTTTCTTGGACCCATTAAATCAGTCTTGATTATCTCAAACATTTGAAATATAGTATCATGCAGTTTCAAATATGTAACAAGCAAGAGAAAATATGTAATATCTTCAGTATCAGTTTTCTTATACCTTCCCTAATTCTTAACACATAGAATTATAAGATCAACACACATCAACAAGGAATCTATTCCCTTCATTCTTTGTTGACGACCACTAAGTTATTCTGAACAAAGGTATAGAGAATGTACATGGCACCTGCCTTCCCACAGCACCTTTGATGGCCACCTGTTTCACTCATAACTGTTGTTCTACAAGAAGCCTTTTGTTGGTCTTGCTTTATATCACATGGCTCTGTGCTCCTAGTTCCAGATGATTGAACCAGATGTAGGCATAGAATGACTATAAATCAACATATACATATACAGGTGACTGTATCATAGGTCAAAAACTGAGCTGAGACAACAAGATTCTCAGTATCAGTAATTCTATGTAATGAGTACCAATTGCCATGAACTTATCATGAGTTTGCTGCATCTACACTAGGATGGAATTTTGAAAACCCTAATTAAAAAAAAAAAGTAGCATATGGAGTTGAATTAAGCAACACTGCAGAGTACTGCAATAATAGTACCAAAAGGAACTCAGAATATGGCTGATTGGTGAATGAACGATGCTATTCTTGGTTACTATATTTTTTTCTAAAAGCTTGACATTTATTTACAAGTTCTGCAATCTCCAATGGCACATTTTAGAGGAATATGCTGGCATTTAGTGTGTGTTGCAATTTAGTCCATTAAAATTTCATGTGAATACATATACATTCTTCCATTATTGCTTATCGAAATGTCTTGTAAGCATTGTTATTCCACTCTAAAATTAAAGCAGAACTGATCAGAAGTATTTTCCCACATTAACTTCTTATATTAAGAGAACTTAATCGCCTTTATAGCAGAATGCACTCCTATGGATAAATGAAATGAAAATAGGAAGCAGAAAAAAGCACAACATACTCAGTGCCTTTCAATACATATATTGCCTACAAGTGAAAACATAAAATGTGCTATGTGCTAAGTTATAAGGTCTCTGGGGGCAAGAAGCCTTGTCCAATTCAATAATTTAAAAAAATTATGGCATAGCTAGCACAAATGATTTTAAGTTAGTAAGTTTAAAAAGGTTACAAGTTAGTAAGACTAGATTTTTTTTAAATGATTTTTAAAAGGATGGTATGTTGTAGCATAAATATTAAATCATGATTTTGTCACTCTATCTCATGTCAAAACAATTCAGCATCTACGTATTTATTTCTTAGAGTTAAGATCCTAGGATAAATCCTCACGTAGACATTCCAAAGCAAATATGCAAAATGATTTAGTTATCCATATCTGAAGATACTTTCTCATGAAACAAAATGATTGACCAGACATGAATACAGTTCTCCAGCAAAAATGGTAAATTGGGAGAAGTAAGCGATTTTGAGAGCTACCTTGAGATGCTATGGGTATAAAAATTATACTTACAATCCAGAATATGGGAGCTCAGTGCAGGAAAATTTCTTGGTGTGTTGGAGTTCGATGGAGTGCCTACCTAATGCATCTAACATATTACTTGACCCAGTTGAGACTGCTGAACTGCAAAAGTTAGTACAAAATCAGTAAGCTCAGGAGAGCAAACTTTCACCTAGGCTTATCCGTAGGTATTGATCATACTCAAACAGCTGATTTATTATTATTACTACCCTGTAAACTCCAAGATTAACTATCCTGGACCTAGTTTTAACAGCCACAATTTATGAATAATTGCCCTCTCTAAAAAGATCCACAGGGATATTATATCTTGACCAGAATTTTCCAGTTTGAGCAGCCAAATTTATAATTTTCCAAATTTTCAATTCAGTTTAAAATTTGAGCCCGAGTAGGAGAAACCTATGATAATAGGGAATAATAATAAACATAATAACAGCCATCATTTACTTGTAGCTTACTGCAAGCCATGTACATACAATCATCACAATAACCCTGCAAGTTATTGGTATCCCTACTCTACTGATGAGTCATAGACTTAGAGGTAGTGTTAGACTTCTAGTAAGTTTCAAAGATGAAGAGTAAATTCAGTTTGGTCCCAAATTCCTCAACAATATTATCTTAGTTCAGCCTGTCATAACAAAATATTTCAGACTGGATGTCTTAACCAACAAAAAATGTATTTCTGACAATACTGGAAGCTGGAAGTTCAAAAACAGGGTGCCAGTATAGTCATGTTCTCAAGAGTGGCCTCCTCTTAACTTGCAGGGGGCCCCTTCTCTATGTCTTCTCGTTGTGGAGAGAGGAAGTTCTGGTTTATCTTCTTCTTATTATAAGAGCACTAATCCTATCATGGGAGCTCCACTCTCATGACCTCATCCAAAACTACCTCACAAAGGCCCCACCTAGTACCATCACATTGGGAGTTAGGGATTCGGGATTTAAATTTGTGGGAGACACAAACTTTCAGTCCATAACATGCACCTGAAAGAACATTAATATTTTTCTTTGCAATAGTTTCTAAAATATGTTATGAAGAATCATTTGTGTAGTGCTTTACAAAAAGAGTATGCATGTTCTCTTCAGAGAAATTTGAAATGCAACTTATCTGAGACATTTGCAGAAAAAAAACTTATTTTACTTCAGTTAGTATTTTCCAAACTTGTGGTAATATTAAACAACTTTCCACTGAAAACGCTTTGAGAAATGTTACATTTCTGTCAGTCATGGTCTTTTCTCTCTAAATGCTTCCTGAATGAGATTATGACTCTAAGTTTTGGAAATCCAGGTAGCATACAACATGTTACTAGGCCAACAGAAATGAACATAAAGAAAAATCCTAATTGCATTTCATTTCTTATTCTGTCAGTGGATTAAAAAGCTAAGGCAGGAGTCAGTGATGGTATTGAAATGTCGTATCATGTTTAAATGTTATATGCTTAATGTTCAACATCTTGCAAGATAAATAATAGTCGTGATGGTTGTGATAGCTATTATTTATTATTATAATATGAAGCACAAAGGCAAGTTAATTGAAATACAAGTCCCTCATCATAGGGGGCTTTTAAATATCTAGAAAATTGACTACTGTACACAATGGACATTATTGTATCACTGCAGCACATGACAGTCATTACGTCTGTTGCTAAAGAACTTTGTTGAAGGCACTCACTCTTTAAAACAAACCTACATGTGAAAAGCAACTGCAAGAGATTCATATGACTAAAGCTTCTACAAAAGTTCCAGAGTAGAAGTGAGTAAATTTAAAAAACACACACACTTAACCCTTCAAAGTGTGAAATAAGTTTCTATAACTCCATTTTTAAATGTCATGATAGACCTCAAAAGAATTAAGTGACTATAACTAATGAAAACCAAATTACTAAATCGATAGTGTAATTGAGGCCAAACTAAAATTCACTCTAACTGACTTGAAATACTTAGATTTGACAAGCTGAGTACAGGATCTCAATTGGACAATATGATGCTATTGGTGAGGAAACTTGCAGAAAAATCTTTATTCTTACATTTGAGATTAATAATAAAGAATAACAGAATGTTTCAAAGCATGTGAAGTATTCCAATATCCAAATATTCATAGCATTAGCTTATTAGTATGATTATACAAAGGTTGACTAGCCACATTCCATAGATCAGGAAAGAAACACTATTAAATTGGCACCTATATTTAAGATAGAGCTCAAATTAATTTTAAATGACTTAATTTATACACACAAATTTTATTTTATGTTATTTTTTATAGTGTCCAATCTGTAGACTAAATTGCCCCTTATGAAAGTCTACAGATAGAACTTGAGAGCTGGACATATAAAATTCTACATAAAATTTAGGAGGTAGTATAAGGTCCTGAGGTCCTTGGAGACATTCCAAAGGAGGAAAAATTGAGTATGAAAAAGTCATTTATAGAAAATAGATGAAAATACGAAGAGAAGCAATACTAATTCTTGCTTATGGGCCTGGATTGTTGAAATAATGCTAGAGATATGGTAATAATTGGTAGAGTTCAGATGGTAAATTGATTTAGTATATCTGATTATATGATAGACCCTGGAAGATATGGAGAAATGTGGTAGAATGATTTGGACAATACCTGTAATTCCCCTGTGATTCAGTGAGAAATATTAACTTTCATAAAACCATAATTTGATCAATAATTTTCTTTTCTTTTGTATATTAGAAAAGCATACAATTGATGAGCCAGCTCATGGACTGATGAGGTTGTGGGTTTTAGTATGTAAGCCTTGAATAATAACTTATGTGCTGTGAATTAATCTGTCTCATTTACAAACTCACCGATATTTGATGTTCTTTTAATGAGGAAAAAACCTTTTTTCAACAACTAGAGAATAATCTTAAATTAACACAGAGATATAAAGACTGATATTAGACTCATTGTTAAATATTGTATTGGGGTGATTGGAAAAAATACGAAAATGGTAGAAGGGACACAATAGCCTAAAATGAGTCTGACCTATCAATGAGCCTACTGATGTTGATAGTGGATGATGTTGATACCAATGTCTCTCAGTTTAAGCAAGATTCATTAGCATCTTTTGAATAAATAAAGAATAATCAAGTCATAACCAATACAGTAAAGCTTTTAATTATATTGAGCCTGTTTAAAAATTAGTAATTTATTGTATAATTATAATTACATTTTATCTATTAATCCATTGATGGGTATTTAGGTTGATTTCATATTTTGGCTATTGTGAAGAGTACTGCAATAAACGTGGGAATGCAGCTATTTGTTCGGCATACTAATGTCATTTCATTTGGTTATATACCCAGTAGTGAGATTCTTGTATCATATGGTAGTTCAGATTGTAATTTTTTGATCAACCTTCATACTGTTTTCCATCATGGCTGTACCAATTTACGTTCCCATCAGTTACATACAAGTGTTCCCTTTTCTCCACATTACTGCTAGCATTTTTTAATTTTTAATCTAATAGGCATCCTAATGGGTGAGATGATAGCTCACTGTGGTTTTGATTTTTTACCATGATTACTAGTTATGTTGAAGAAGATTTTTTTCATATATTTATCAACCATTTGTATGTCTTTTTGAGAAATGTCTATCCATATATTTTGCCCATTTTTAAACTAGGTTATTTGTTGTTGTTTTTTGTTTATGTTTTGGTTTGCTACTGAGTTATTTGAGTTCCTTATATATTCCAGATCTTATTATTCAACCACAAAAAATAATGATAGCCTATCATTTGCATCAACGTGGACACACCTAGAGGATATCATATCAAGTGAAATAAACCAAGCACAGAAGAACAAATATCACATGATCTCATTCACCTGAATCTAAAAAATAGTTAATCTTATGGAATTAGAAAGTAGAATAGTGTTTACCAGATGTTAGGGAGAATAGAGGAGATGGGAGTATGGGGAGAGGTTGATCAATGGGTACAAAGTTACACAGAAGGAATAAGTTCTGGTGTTCCATTGCACAGCCAGGCAACTATAGTTAATGATAATATATAATTCAAAATACCTAGAACAGAGGAGTTTGAATCTTCTCATTACAAAGAAATGACAAGCGTTTGAAGTGATGGACATGCTAATTACCTTGATTTGATTATTACACAATGTATATATGTATTGAAACATCATACTGTATTCCATAAACATGTACAATTATTGTGGCTCAATTAAAAAAAAAAAAACTTAAAAAATTAATTATTTTGAAGTGACATCAGCCAAACAGTGAACTAGGAAGTTCTAGGTATCTGTTTCCCCCATGGAAACATTAAAACAAGCAAACAAAAAAGTAGAGACCGGCTAAACGTACTTATAGGAGTTCTGGAAAATAGCCAAAAGTGTATAGCAACCACGCGAATGCCCAATCAAGAAAAGCAGAATTCAAACGGCAGGAAATTTCCTCACTTTTTTTATTGATTGTTACCTTCATATACCCAGTATTGCACAGTGTTGGTTTAGAGGAGGCAGCTTCCCTGTTTCCAGTTCCCTCCCTCAAAGCAGGGACAGCATAACAATGTTTTAACTTGTCTGTGGGCTTTCTGAGTGACTAGTATCTGTTTCACTTGACTTGGAGCTCAGTCAGGGAAAAGTACTTTGATGATCTTTGGTAAAGCTGCTGGAAAACTATCACCCACAGATACCTGAAGCCAGAGATTTAAGGTGAAGATACTCAATTGACTATCTAAGGCAGCAGTCCATTTCTCAGCTCTCTCCTTTAAACTGGAGGGAGCAGAGCAGAACTTATTTGCAAGATTCTAATTTATCTGGGGGATTACTAAAGGACTAGTCTCTGTTACGTGTAACTCAGATCTCAGCCTGGAAAAGTGACAGAGAACAGCAAGTACTATTCATAAAAATTGAAGGGGGACTACAGACCTGTAGAAGCCTGGAGTTTCTCACACCACACACCTGTAAGGATAGCTAATTGCAACAAAACAAAACAGAATGTCGGCATGTCTTGGTATGGATGAAGACAAATTGGGACACATGTACATTGTTGGTAGGAACTTAAAATTGTGCAACTACTGGCTGGGCGCGGTGGCTCACATCTGCGATCCCAGCACTTTGGGAGGCTGAGGCGGTCGGATCACAAGGTCAGGAGATCAAGACCATCCTGGCTAACACGGTGAAACCCCATGTCTACTAAAAATACAAAAAAAATTAGCTGGGCGTGGTGGTGGGCGCTACTGGGGAGGCTGAGGCAGGAGAATGGCGTGAATCCAGGAGGTGGAGCTTGCAGTGAGTCGAGATCGCGTCATTGGTCTCCAGCCTGGACGACAGAACGAGACTCCTTCTCAAAAAAAAAAAAAAAAAAAAAAAAAAAAAAAAGTGCAAAAGCACTACTATGGAAAATAGTATGGAAGTTACTAAAAAAATATATAGAATTATCATATAACACAATTCCTCGTGTGGGTATATATCCAAATGAATTGAAAGCAATAATTTGAACGTATATTTGTATGCTCATTTTCACAGCAGCAATAAATGAAAGATGGAAACTAACCCATATGTGCATCAACGGATAACTGGATAAAACGTGGTATGTACACACAATGGAATATTTTTCAGCCTTACAAAGAAATGAAATTCTGACACGTTACACCATGGATAAGCCCTGAAGACATTATTCTACATGAAATAAGCAGACACAGGAAGACAAATATTGTATGATTGCACTTACACGAGGTACCCAGAGCAGTCAAATTGATAGAGACTGAAAGTAGAATGATGATTGTCAGATGCTGGGGGAGAGGGCTGTGAGGAGTTATTGTTTATTTGGTACAGAGTTTTCATTTAAAAAGATAACAAAAGATCTGGAAATAAATGGTGATAATTGTTGCACCATGTTAAGGTATTTAATGCCACTGAAGTGTACATTTAAAAATGGTTAAAATTTGCAATCTCATGTTATGTGGGTTTACAACAATAAAAAATAAAAATGAAGAATATTTATATTATATTTATCTTACTGACATACTTACATTATTAAAAACATTATTAAATACATGGCAATTGTCTTTTAACAAAAATATTTGATTAATTATAATTATTGTAGAGACAGGTTTCTATGAACATGCCAGATAAAATAAAGTGTACTGTATTTTCTTGATGAGAAAGACAGTGGCAGTCTTTTTAAAGAAAAGAACAGACAAGGATTTTTCTCAAGATATTATTTAGAGTGTCTATTAGAATTGGCTGAATATTTATATAACCTGCAACAGCAGAATTGATCATGCAGAAAAAAAAGAAATCAGCAAAAATGACAGCAGGTCATTTGAAATTAACCAGTTACAGGAACAAAGGAGAGGAAAGGAATAAAAAGCATGAGGACACCAAACAGGACCTATGGAACACCGTCAAGTGAAAAAAAAATACGAAATATGATATTCTTAGGAAGAGTAGAGATGAAAAAGGGGGGAAAGACCTATCTAAAGAAATAATGGTTTAAAACTTTCCAAATCTTGGGAGGGATAAGAACATCTAGCTATATGATACTGGAAGGATCCCAAGCTGGATCAGTCCAAAGAAAATTATTAGTCACATAATAAAATGTAAAGGGGAGAAACAGAATTTTACAGTTTTTTTTAAATGGAATTGAAGTTAAGTTGTTATTAGCTTTAAATAGATTGTTATATGATGTTGTATGAAAGCCTTATAGTAACCACAAAGAAAACACGTGTAGTAGATTACAAGAAATATAAAAGAAAAAAATTATAGCCACTAATACAGAAAACATCAAATTATAGAGGAAGATAGCAAGAGAGGAAGTAAGGAATAAAGGAACTAAAAAAAATAGTCGAAATTCAATTAACTAAATGACCACAGTAAATGCTTCCCTATTAACAATTACTTAAATTTAAATTAATTAAATATTCTAATAAAAAAGACACAGAGTGGCTGAATGTCTGAAAAACAAGATCCAACTAGATATTGCCATCAAGAGACTCACTTTTGTTTTAAGGACACATATAGGCTGAATGTAAAGGGATGAAAAACGTTATTCCATGCTAGTGGTAACCAAAACAGCATGAGTGGAGATGCTTACATGAGACAAAATAGACTTTAAATCAAAATCTGTCACAAGAGACAAAGATCCCGCTATATAATGATAAAAGAGTAAATTCATTAAGAGGATATAATAATTATTAGTATTTATGCACCTAATATTGGATCCCCAAATTATAAAAGCAAATATTAATATATCTGAGGGGAGAAATAGATTGTAATACAATGATAGTAGGGAACTTCAACACCCCACTTCCAATATCCAGACGAAAATTCTATAAGGGAACATTGGATGTGAACTACACTTTAGAACAAATAGACCCAATAGACATATATAGAGAACATTCAACCCAAAAGGAAAATATACATTCTTCTCAAACACACATAGAACATTCTCTAAGATAGATCATATGTTGGGCTGCATAACAAGTCTTAACAAACTTAAGAAGATGTAAATTATATGAAGTATCTTTTTGACCACAATACTATGAAGCTAGAAATTAATAACAGAAGGAAAATTGGAAAACTCACAATTATGTGAAAATTAAGCAACACACTCCTGAACAACTAATGGGCCAAAGAAAAAATCAAAAGGGAAATTGAAAATTATATTGTGATAAATGAACATAGAAACACACATGCTAAAGTAGTTCAGAGAGAAAGTATGTAATAATAAATGCCTAGATTAAGAAAAATAATTTGACGCTTACACACGAATAAAATTAATTTGTAATTGATTTAATACTTAATCTTTAAATGTAAGACCTTAAATTATAAAACTCATAGAAGGAAACAGCATAAAAATTCCTTGATATTTTGATCTTGGCAATGATTTCTTGAATATATCACCAAACATAGAGGCAACTAAAGCATATTGAACAAGTGAGACCTCATAAAACGAAAAAGATTCTGAACATCAGAGGAAAGGATCAACAACATGAAAAGGCAACCTATGGAATGAATAAAATATTTCCATACTGTATATTTAATGAAGGGCTAAAATTTAATATACATAAGCAACTCATACAACTCAATAGCAAAAGTACAAATAACCTGATTAAAGGTGGGCAAAGGACCTGAATAGATATTTTTCCAAAGAAGACATAAAATTGGCCAACATTTATATGAAAAGGTGCTCAACATCACTAATCATCAGGGAAATGCAAGGCACAACCATGGTGAGATATTATCTCACACCTGTTAGGATGGTTATTATCAAAAGCATAAGAGATACCAAGTGCTAGTGAAAGTGTGTGGAAAAGGGAATCCTTGTACTCTGTTAATGAGAATGTAAATTAGTACACCCATTATGGAAAATAGTGGGGAAGTTCTTTACAAAAAATTCAAAATAAAATTTCTGTATGATGTGGCAATCCCACTTTTGGGTATATATCCAAAAGCAATGAAATCAGTATCTCAAATAGATAACCGAAATCCCATGTTAATTGCAGTATTATTCACAAGACTTAAGATATGGAAACAACTTAAGTGTCTGTGGACAGATAAATAGATAAAAAATGTGATTTACATATACAACAGAATATTGTTTTTGCCATAGAAAAGGAAATCCTGTCATTTTAAATGGCATGGGAGAACCTAGAAGACATTATGCAGAGTGAAATTAGAAAGACACACGGAGACAAATTACTCTATAATCTCACTTATATGTGGAATTTTAAAAAGTCAAATTCACAGAAGCAGAAAACAGAATGGTGGTTACAAGACCTGGGGATTGGGAGGAATAAAGAGATTTTGGTCAAAGGGTATAACCTTTTAGTTATAAGAGAAATAAGTTCTGGGGATCTAATATACAGTATGATAACTATAGTTATTAATACTGTATTATATAATTAAAATTTGCTGAGAGTAATCTTAAATGTTAACACACACACACACACACAATTGGCAACTATGTGAGGTGATGGATGTGTTAATTAACTTGATCATGATAATCACTTTACCATATATATATATCAAATTTTATCATTGTACATGTTAAATATATATAATTTTTGTTTTCAACTGTATCTCAATAAAGCTGGCAAAAATAAATATCTCAGGGAAACACCCCAAGTATCCATCAGCAGAGAATGGATAAAAAAATATTTATTCATACAATAGCATACACAAAAGAATGTCACTGACATTATGCTGAAGAAGAGAAGCTGAACAGATAAAGAGAATATTGTATGATTTGTTTGCATAAAGTTGGAAAAGAACAAGAATAATCTATGGTGAAAAAAGAAAAGCTGCTTTCTATGTTTTGTGGGGTGGGATTGACTAGGAAGGGGCATGAGGGAACTTTCATGAGAGAAATGTTCTACATTGTTGTCATAATATGAGTTACTTGGGTGTAATCATTTGTCAACACTCAGTGCATCCTTTGACCAACACCTCCCTGATCCCTCCCTGCAACCATTCCAGCCCATGGTAACCCTATTCCTTTGAGATCAAACCTTTTAGATACCACATATAAGTGAGATCATGCAGTATTTGTCTTTCTGTGCATTGTACACTTAGAATGTTTGCATTTATCTGTAACTAAATTTTACCTAAGATAATATATCTGTAAACAGAATTAATTAATAATAGGATCAGTGAATGCAAGATTCTTTTAGTTTCTTAAAAAATGATGTCCCCTTTGACCCCAAAATTCTATTTATAACTAAGTGTCCCAAGGAGATATGTGAATGGTTTTTCAGACTTGCATCTATCTCTCCCCTTCCTTCCTTCCTTCCTTCCTTCCTTCCTTCCTTCCTTCCTTCCTTCCTTTCTTTTCTTTCTTTCTTTTCTTTCTTTCTTTTCTTTCTTTCTTTCTCTTTCTTTCTTTTCTTTCTTTCTTTTTCTTTCTATCTTTATCTCTCTCTTTCTTTTCTTTCTTTTTCTTTCTTCTTTCATCATATTTAACTTTTTAAAGTGTTTTTTAATACATTCTAAAAAGAGGAACATTTGAAAATTTTTCATTTGGGGAACATTTGAATAAAATGTGATATGGCAATATAATGAAAAAGTATAAACCCATTTAAAACTAGATTGTAGATCTACGTTTATTAACATGAAAAAATGTCCATGACATTTTCACTGAAAATAAATATATATAAAAATAGCAAATGTAGGTCAGGTGTGGTGGCTCGCGCCTGTAATCCCAGCACTTTGGGAGGCCAAGTCAGGTGGATCACCTGAGGAGTTCGAGACCAGTCTGGTCCAACATGGTGAAACCCCGTCTCTACTAAAAATATAAAAATAACTGAGTGTGGTGGTGGGTGCCTGTAATTCCAGGTACTCAGGAGGCTGAGGCAAGAGAATTGCTTGAACCCAGGAGTTGGAGGTTGCAGTGAGCCGAGATAGCACCACTGCACTCCAGCCTGGGCAACAGAGCGAGGCTCCATCTCAAAAAAAAAAAAAAAAAAAAAAAGAAAAAGAAAACAAAAATAGCAAATGTGTTATGACTCATTATATATGAATATTATTTATGTAGAGGTAAGTAGTAGATAGATACATAAATAGAGCATATTGATAAAAAAATAGGTAAAGATAGGTACAACACTTTGTTTTAGGAGTTAGAATTCAAAGTAAATTTTACTTTTCTATTCATACATTTTCTATAACAATTTTTATAATATAAATATATGATTGATATAAACAGAAAATATAAAGCTCTTTCATTCTGGAAAACAGAATATGCTATTTTCAAAACCAATTTATTTTGAAATTAATGTGAAGAAATACCTAATTTCTTATACCAAGTAATTAAACAACACTAAAGATAATTAAATATGTAGAAAAAGAGATTGACTAATATTTATGTATTTTCTATCACTTACTTTCCATCAGTAACAAGATTGTGTTTTCCATTTCTAAGGTTAACAGGCAATTCTCAAAACATACAAAGAAAATAAGTGTATTCTAATTAACATGCCTTTTCATATTATTTTCTTACATTTATTGCTCATATATACAAGGCAGATGGTTGTCAAAGAGACAAGATAAGAAGAGACATGTTTGTCTAACCTTTCAGGAGTAAAGATTTCTAATTAATTTTGCTTTTACTTTACAGATGTCACTTGAGGTAAGCTATTAACTTTCCAACTGGCAGGCTAGTTGATGAAAATTCAACTAACATTTTCAATTCTTTTTGGCATATTCATAAGTTGCTTGATGTTATAATAAGCAGGAAAAGATATTTAAAGATTGATTAAATCCTTATTGGAAATGTGCAATGCCCATCATCAAGAGCCTTTTAAAAAAAAATAAGAAAGTTTATTCTAAACTGTTTTATTCCAATGTGTTTAAGGGTAATGAATAGTAGGAACTATAAATTATAAATAGAGGTAGAAATATAAATATATATTTATATAAATAGAGGTAGAAATTATAAATATCATAGAAAATTACTTCTTGACAAATCATGTTTAATTACCATAGGAAATACATAATAATTGAAAATGAATGTTCTTTAGCCTATTTGGAGAAATTTAAGATTACTCTTATATACATGCAAATGCATCCACTGGTTTCAATAGGTATTTCGGCATGTACAACAATACGAAAAAATTACTTCTTTTACAAATAGTGTTAGGCATGTTATGTAGAACATCTCTTCCCAATGTTCAACCTTTTTTGTCAGGTACTTATAAGGAGTAGCTATTTCCCTTTTGTTAACAAAATGGATTTTTAATTTTTAAATTTATTTCACACACACACACACACATGCACACACACACACACGCACACACACACACACACATATATATATATAAAAGATGGGAGTCTCACTTTGCCGCTCAGTTTGGAGTGTAGTGACTATTCACGGGCATGATCATATAACTCTACAGTCTTGAAGTCCTGGGCTCAAGCAGCACTCCTTCTTCAGCCTCCTGAGTAGCTGGGACTATATGTACATACCATGGCATATGGCTAGAAATAGCTATTTTTTACAGTGGCTGAGAAAATCTAAGCATCTTTTACCTAGTATTAAGCATCTTAATTTTCCAAAGTAAAATGGATTTTTGTTGATAAATTGTTTTCAGATTATAAAAGTCATATTCTGAGTCCCTAAGAGATAAACTCTGAGATGCAGGTGACTTGTTGGGAAGTGCTCTCAGAAATACTATCTATGAGTGAATGAAGAAAGAAGACTGGACAGAGGGAAAACTTGAACTGTCATGAATTTATACCAGAGGGCTCAACTGATCTCACAGAGAGCCCTGGAGTTGGAATGGTCTTAACAGATTTCACAAACGGAAGCAAGGGTGTCCAGTCTTTGTCACTCCTTCATTAACCAGTCACTGGATGCAAGATGACTCCAGGGAATGAGTGTAACCTTTAGTAAAGGAACCCTTTAAGATGACTACAATTCCTGAGAAGGGAATAAGCTGTGTCCTCATCTACCAACATTTCTAGTAGTTGGGTGAGTGAATGCCCCATACACAAGTGGGTGTTTCAACCAGGATCCATTACAACTAGTAAAAAAATATATACAACACTAGAAGGTGCAAAGCAAAAAGGAAGAATATATCTTATCTCCATAAACCATATATAACAAAGTAAAATTTTGTTTGGTCTTTGTTTATCACTAAGGCCTACAAACCCACAAATCATTCTTGAATGCACGCTTTCCCTCTCCTCAATCCCCATCCAATCAGCTAGCACCTCTTGACAGCTTTATACACTAACCATTAATTAAGTCCATTGCTTCTTCCAATTTTATTCCCATCCCCATGGTCCTAATTCAGGCTCTCATCATCTTTTGCTTCATTTATAATATTTGCAGTTTAACTGATTCCCCTGCTCCTTGACTGCAATTTCACTCCAACTTGCCTTAGGCCTTCCAGGCAGACCTGTTTTTTTTTTTTTTTTTCAACATACATCACAGATTTTATGATTTAATGAGTTTGCTTTATTATATTCCCTTTCCCAGGAATGTTATTTCTGTGCCTAGCATGCCAGGGTCTTCTGCCAGTCCCTTACAAAATACCCACCCCAACTCCGTTCCCTACACCTTTGCTCAATGAGTGACCTGTTTAACCCCTCGTCATCTTTTCAGGCTCAGTTTTCTCTTCCAGGTACCCCAACTCCTATTCTAGGTTATATTCTCAAATCAAACTCCAGATACCTCTGTTAATTCATTTACTATGTTATATTCAACGACTTTCAGTGACTTACAATTACCTTAGAATAAAATCCAATCTTTTTACATTGGTTTACAAAGCCTTACACAATCTGACCTTTGCATACTTCTTCAGAATCTGTCATAGTCTACTAATGCTTGCCTTCTTTGTATTGTTTACTTATGCATCCAGCAAGATCTTGCATGCATTGGGAGCTTATCACTTTAGCTGTTCCCTGTGCCAGCAATGATTTTCTTTCTGTTCTTTACATTGCCCATTCCTTCTCGTCATTAAGGCTTACAATTAAATATCACCTTCTGAAAGAGTCCTCTTTTAATAACTCCAGTTTAAATAGTTACCCAGCCATTACCACATCTTTCATTTTCTTCATAACACTCAACACAAAGGATAACTAATTAGGCTATTGTCTGCCCTCACTCCATTAAAACATAACCCTCAAACAACAGTGAAACTATGCTTATCTTGTCTACCACTGTTTCCTCAGGTTCCGAAAATTTTCTGACAAATAGTAGTCTATTAGTAAATATTTGGTGAATGAATAAATGAATAAATGTCTTTGTCTCTGATAAGGCTATACATTTCTCAAAACTAGAGCTTGTGCCTTAATCTGAGATCCCTCTGTTTATCACTACCTCCAAACTAAAGTGCCCCCAATAGTGAATAGGTTCAAAAATATTCTATGATTTTACTGCTCTATTTTTAATTTTTTAATTTTTAATTTTTCTGAATATGTAGTAGGTGTATATGTTTATGAGGTACATGCGATGTTTTGATGCAGGCATGCAATGCATAATAATCATATCATGGAGAATGGGGATTCTATCCCCTCAAGCATTTATCTTTTCTGTTACAAACAATCCAAATATAATATTTTAGTTATTTTAAAATGTGCAATTCAGTTATTATTGACTATAGTCACCCTGCTGTGTTATCAAATAGTAGGTCTTATTCATTCCTTCTAACTAATTTTTATACCCATTAACCATCCCCACTTCCCCCCAGCTACCCACTATCCTTCCCAACCTCTGGAAACCATCCTTGTACTCTGCGTCCATGAATTCAATCGCTCTGATTTTAGATCCCACAAACAAATGAGAACATTAGATGTTCGTCATTATGTGCCTGGCTTATTTCACTTAACATAATGATCTTCACTTCTGTTAATGCTGTTGCAAATGGCAAGATTTCATTTTCTTTTATGGTTGAATAGTACTTCATTGTGTATATGTACCATGTTTTCTTTATCCATTCATCTACTGATGAACACTTAGGTTGCTTCCATATCTTAGCTATTGTGAAAAGTGATGCAGTAAACATGGGAGTGCAGATATGTCTTTGATATGCAGGTTTCCTTTGTTTTGATATATACCCAGCAGAGTATATTCAATCGCCAGAGGGATTGCTGGATCATACAGTAGCTCTGTTTTTTGTTTTTTGAGGAACCTCCAAACTGTTCTCCATAGCGGTTGTACTAATTTACATTCCCCCCAACAGTGTATGAGAGCTCCCTTTTCTCCATATCCTCGTCAGCATTTCTTACTGCCTGAGTTTTAAATATAAGCCATTTTAACTGGGGTGTGATTATATCTCATTGTCGTCTTGATTTGCATCACTCTGATGATCAGTGATGTTGAGAACCTTTTCATATGCCTATTTGCTATTTGTATGTCTTCTTTCGAAAAGTATCTCTCCAAATCTTTTGCCTTTTTATATTGAATTCTTAGATTTTTTTTTGCTACACAGTTGTTTGAGCTCTTTATTCTGGTTATTAATCCTTTGTGAGATGATAAGTTTGTAAATATTTTCTCTCATTCTTTGGGTTGTCCCTTCACTTTATCAATGCTTTCCTTAGATGTGCGGAAGTTTTTAACTTGATGTGATCACATTTGTCCACTTTTGCTTTGGTTATCTGTTCTTGTGGGGTATTGCTCAAGAAACTTTGCTCAGACCAATGTCCTGGACATTTTCCCCAATGATTACTTGTAGTAGTTTCATTATTGGAGGTCTTAGATTTAAGTCTTTGATACATTTTTATTTGATTTTTTGTGTATAGTGAGATACAGGGGCCTAGTTTCATTATTCTGCATATGGATATAGTTATTCCAGCACCATTTATTGAAGAAATTGTCTTTTCCCCAGTGTACATTCTTGACACCTTTGTCAGAAATGAGTTCTCTGTAAGTGTGTGGATTTCTGAGTTATCTATTCTGTTTCAGTTGTCTATGTGTCTGTTGTTATGCCAGTAACATGCTAATTTGGATACTATAGCTCTGTAGTATAATTTATATAACAGGTAATGTGATAGTATGGTAAAAAAAAAAAAAAAAAAAAGTAAGGTGATTCCTCCTGTTATATTCTTTTTGTCTGGAATAGCTTTAGCTATTCTGGGTCTTTTGGGATTCCATATAAAATTTAGAACTTTTTGTTTCCTATTTCTGTGAAGAATGTCAATGGTATTTTGATAGGGATTGCATCAAACTTGTAGATTGCTTTGGGGAGTATGGACATTTTAACAATATTGGAATATTTATCCAATTTTTGGCGTTTTCTTCAATTTCTTTTATCAGTGTTTTATACTTTTTATTAGAGAGATCTTTCATTTATTTTGTTAATTCCTAGGTATTTAATTTTTTATGTAACTATTACATAAGAATAGTTTTCAATTTCTTTTTCACATTGTTTACTGTTGGCATATAGAAATACTACTGATTTTTATATTTTCATCTTGCATCCTGAAACTTTACTGAGTTCATTTATCACTTCTAATAGTGTGTGTGTGTGCGCGTGTGTGTGTGTGTGTGTGTGTGTAGTCTTTAGGCTTTTCCAAATATAAGGTCATATCATCTGCAAATGAGGATAATTGAGTTATTTAATTCCATTTTGGGTGCCATTTAATTATTTCTCTTATCTGATTGCTGTAGCTAGGAATTCTAGTACTGTGTTGAGTAACAGTGGTGAAAGTGGGCATTCTTGACATGTGCCAGATTCTAGAGGAAAAGCTTTCAGCTTTTCTCTATTCAGTATTTTTGTTTCCTGCTTTTAATTTTTTGTATATACGTTGTATGCTCTTTGGCTTGAGTTTACCATAAAACTTTTAAATATTATCTTATGACCCATTATTTTATTCTGATAACAACTTTACACAGTTTGCACAAACAAAAACAAAACAAGCAAAATGATAACTGATAAAAACTCTACACCTTAACTTTGTTCTCTTGCTTTTTAATTTTTTGGTTTTTTTCTGTTTATATCTTACTGTACCATTTATTTCTTGAATATTGTTGTAGTTACTATTTTCAATCGGTTCTTTGTTTAGTCTTTCTACTTAAGATAAGAGTAGTTTAAACATCACATTACGGTGTCATAATATTCTTTGTTTATCTGTGTACTTATGATTACCAGTGAGGTTTGTACCACCAGATGATTTTTTGTTGCTCATTAATGCCCTTTTCATTCTGATTGAAATACACTCTTTAGCATTTCTTGTAGGACAGGTCTGGTGTTGATAAAAATCTCTCAGCCTTTGTTTGACTGTGATAGCCTTTATTTCTCCTTCATGTTTGAAGGACATTTTTGCTGGATATGCTGTTCTTGAATAAAAGTTTTTTTTGTTTTTATTTTTCCTTTCAGCACTTTAAATTTGTCATGCCACTCTCTGCTGACCTGTAAGGTTTCTTTTTTGTTTGTTTGTTTATTTGTTTTGTTTTGTTTTTATTATACTTTAAGTTCTGTGGTACATACTCAGAACGTGCAGTTTTGTAACATAGGTATACACGTGTCATGGTGGTTTGCTGCACCCATCAACCTGTTGTCTACATTAGGTATTTCTCCTAATGCTATCCCTCCCCTTTCCCCCCAACCCCCAACAGGCTCTGGTGTGTGATGTTCCCCTCCCTGTGTCCATGTGTTCTCATTGTTCAATTCCCATTTATGAGTGAGAACATGTGGTATTTGGTTTTCTATTCTTGTGATAGTTTGCTGAGAATGATGGTTTCCAGCTTCATCCAAGTCCCTGCAAAGGATATTAACTTATCCTTTTTCATGGCTGCATAGAATTCCATGGTGTGTATGTGCCACATTTTCTTTATCCAGTCTATCATTGATGCATATTTGGGTTGGTTCCAAGTCTTTGCTACTGTGAATAGTGCTTGCTTCAATAAACATATGTGTGTATGTGTCTTTATAGTAGAATGATTTATAATCCTTTGGGTATATACCCAGTAATGGGATTGCTGGGTCATATGGTATTTCTAGTTCTAGACTTCTATTGAAAAGTTTTCTGCCAGATGTATTGAAGCTGTATTGTATGTTTTCTCTATTGCTGCTTTTAGAATACTTTATCCTTGATGTTTAGGAGTCTCATTATTAAATGGCTTTAGATAGTCTTCTTTTAGTTAAATCTGCTTGGTTTTCTATCACCTTCTTGTATTTAGGTATTGTATCTTTCTCATTATTTGGGAGGGTCTCTGTTATTACCCCTTTGAATGAACGTTCTCCTCCTATATATTTCTCTACTTCCTGTTTAAGGTAAACCTTTTGAAGCTATTTTCTAGATTCTGTGGGCATGCTTCCTTTTTATTTTAATTATCTTTACTGTTGACGTCTTTGATTGTATATTTTCAAATTGTCTGTCTTCAAGTTCAGTGAGTTTTTATACTGCTTGATTGATTTCACTGTTAAAAAGCTCTGATGCCTTCTTCAGTATGCCAATTGTGTTTTTCATGGTCAGAATTTTTACTTGATGTTTTTAAATTATTCAACCTTTGTGTTATATTTCTTTGATATAATTCTGATTTACTTGTGTGTTATCTTGAATTTCTTAGAATTTCCTCAAAATAGGTATTTGAATTCTCGGCTGAAATTCATATATCTCTGTTTCTCTAGGATTGGTTCCTGGTGTGTATTTATTTGGTGAGATATTCCTGGAGGCTGTTGATGCTAATAGATGCTCTTTGGTGTCTGGGCATTGAAGAGTTATGTATTTATTGTAGTCTTCACTGTCTGGGATTATTTGTACCCATGCTTCTTGGGAAGCCTTTCCTGATATTTGAAAGTACTTTGATGTTGTGATCTAAGCTGTATCTACTTCAGGGGTCACCCCAAACCCAGTAACACTGTGGTTCTTGCAGGCTCATGGAGATACTGCCTTGATGGTCTTGGATAAGATCCAGGAGAATTTTCCAGATTACCAAGTGAAGACCTTTGTTCTCTTAACTTACTTTCTCTCAAAAAAATTTCTCTCTCTCTGTTCTGAACCATCTAAAGATAGGATTAGAGTGACACAAGCACCCCTGTGGCCAACACCACTATGACTATGCTGGATCAGACCAGAAACCAGCCCATCAGTGAGTCTCCTCGAAGGCCTGCTGTAACTATTTCATAACTACTGTCTGTTTGCTGAAGTATCTGGGTCTCTACAATCAGCAGATAACAAAGCCAGCCATATCTGTGTCCTTCTTTTATGAGCAGTGAGTTCCCCTATGCTCTGGGTGGGTCCAGGGTTGCCATCTAGGAGTCAGGGACAAGAGTCAAAAACCTTAGAATTCTACATAGTATTCTATTGTATAGTAACTTGGTTGTCACCCAAACCACAAGATGCAGTCCTTCTCAATCTTCCCTCCCCTTCCCGAAGGCAGAGGAGCCTCACTTGTTAGCCCTGACACTCCAGGCCACAGAGAGTACTTCCAGACTACCACTGATGTTCCCTTAAATCCCAATGGTCCTTAAGTCAGCTTGCCCTGAATGCTGCCTGGCCTTGGACTCACTCTTTGAAGCAGTGGGCTCCCCTCTGACTCAGGACAGGTTGAGAAATGTCTTGCAAGAGTCAAGTACTGTAATTCAGGACCCCAAGAGACTGTTTGGTATTCTATCCCACTGTGGCTGTGCTGGCACCTAAAGCCAGCAAGTCTCAGAGGCTCATCCAAGGCCTTCAAGTAAACCTTGGTTGGTATCACTCATGGTTATTCAGAACCCAAGGGCTCTTCAGTTAGCAGGTGGTGAATGATGCCAGAACTCTGTCCCTCCTTTCAATGCAGCAGGTTCCCTTCTGGCCCAAGGTGTGTCTAGAAATTTGTGGCCTGGGCTGCCAAGTTTTCTGAGAGATCTGGAGCAGTTTATCCCTAGGTGTTGTGGTTTGCAGGAGCTCAGGTTCTGAGCACTGGGATTGGAGATTCCCCTCTGACTAGGGCTGGTTTAAATGCTCCCTCCATGAGTAGGTGTCAGCTGAGTTTGGTCTGGTTTTCCTTTCTACTCTAACAGGACAGTATTGAGTTCAATTCCTCACAAATGCTGTGCTCTCTCTCCCTCCCCCAGCACCCAGAGATGCTCTTGGCACCATGCTGTTGTTGCTGGGGTTGGGGCTTTGGAGAGGAGTGACATCTGTCATTCAAGACTGTTTTTGCTATGTCTTCAGTGCCTTTCAGTGATACAGAATTAAAACAAGGACTACGAGGGCTCACCTGATTTTTGGTTCTTATAAAGGTGTTTTTATTGTGTAGATAGGCGTTAAATTGGTGTCCTGGCAGAGGGAATGATTAGTGGAGCCATTTCTTCTACCATTTTAGTCTGCCTCTCTCTCCTAACTGCTCTATTTCGATAATTTTGGGTAATGGATTGTGCGTTCCTAAGATCATATCCATTTGACTAGCTTTGTAATTGCTTGTCTCATATTATTTAAAATCTTAAAGCAATATCTTCGGTTTATTAGTCCATTATTTCCTACTTAAAAACACCTATACCCTGATTTTCTTCCTTTATTTCTACCTGAAAAAAAAAATCCAAAATTTTTACATGAGGAAGGCATGTCCAGTGAGGTTAGCACTGTTTTGGACCACTCAAGGAAATGGGGTTGTGGCTTTGCAGAACCAAAAGATTGGTTTCATATAGGTGGACTAGAACAATATGTACCTATATAGAAGATAACAGTACTCAGATTTCCCAGTGTCAGACAAGAGAGTTATAATATATGAAAATATGACAACAGTGAGACTAGGAATAAACACTGTGGCTAGATTTTAGAATGAGAGGTATTGGTGATACTCATAGTTTTAAATAAGCTTTAAATATGTAATATATGTATATTGCATTATATATATATATATATATATATATATATATATATATATATATAAAATTTTATCCAAAGAGAAATCCTGAGAGTAATGAGCTTATCCATAGCCCATATCTTGGCTTGTAATGCTACCTAATATTCTCCAATAAAAGGAACCAAGGAGACAGAGCTCCTTGGGGAAATGGAAGAGTAGACGGGGCAGAAAAAGTATAAGATGAACCTGGGACATCTTGCTGTGCCAGAAAGTAAGAAAATGCTCAAAGATTGATAAGCATATCTCAAAAAGACACAGGAGACATCTTGAAGAGACTGTCACTGGACAGAGATGTGACAACATGAGTTTGACAATTTGCAATAATTAATAAATATATAGATAAAATAAACTAAATGAAATATTCAATACATGATACATATTGACATAGAAAGGAAGAAACAAAATAAGAAAATAGGAAAGCAAGAAGAAGAGTGAGGGGGGAAAGAAGGAAGTAAGGAAGAAAGAAGATTAAAAAGGAAGGGAGGAGGGAAGGATAGTAAAAAGCATTAACATAGAGAAGAATGCCAACTAACAAATATAGAAGCAAGGATGTGATTAGAAAGTCCATATGACAATGTTTGGAGTAATAATTCAGACAAGAAACATTAGTGGATGCTAAAACTATTGGGTGAATATTTGATGAGAAGAGAAATATGTACATAGTATTAAAGTAGTGCTTCAAAAATGTACATTAAATACAATAAGAGCAAGTAATTTTACAGTGGAGAACTCTGGCAGACACTACTTTAATGAAATTATCTAATTAATATCACCAGTAAAGGGATAAATTAAAATTTTACACTATCTTATAAAATATGACAAGATATACTGAGAAAAACACAGCTTCTTTTCTATCTTATTAATGCCAAAAAGGCGAAACCTGAGTCTAACCACAAGGAGGCATGAGACAAACCCAAACTGAGGTACAGTCTATCAAATAAATAGCTTGTAATTTTCAAAACTGTCAAAGTCAAGAAAAGACTGAGGAATTATCCCAGTCTCAGAAAGAGACTGGAATATAAAGAAAATCACATCCTTAATGCAATGAGCTATCCGGATTTGGATCCTTTATCTATGAAGGATATTATTGAAACAACTGATGGCATTTTAATGTGGTACATGGGTGAGCTTTAATCTATTAATGTCTTTGCAGTGATTTTGATGTTTCTATTATTATGGCTATATAATAGAGTGTCTTTGTTCATAATAAATAAGTATCAATGGATTCCTGTGTAATGTGCCACCAATGTACTCTCAATTGATTAAAGAAAAGAATATTTATAATTCCTTTGCTATTTGTTGTAAGTCTGAAGTTATTTATAAAATTAAGAACATTTTCAATAAAATTATGGATCATTCACCTAATTATGACTATCTACTATTATCTGAAAGCACCTGGATTTAATCCTGCCCTGATTCTTTAGTAACTTTGCTGAATCAAATTAGAAGCTGAATTCAACTTCTTCTTTGGAAGTTTGTTCTCCATACTATTTAAGCACATTCGAGGCTCTCTAATCTTAAATAAATATGCAACCAACTAAAATTTTCCTGGCTCTACATATTTCTTATTATTCCTATATTTCACAGCCAGCCTTCTTGAAATATTAGTCTATTTTTTTCCTCCTTTTTCCTCAAACAACTTCAAATTAGCTTCCCATCCTGCCATTATACAGAAACAACTCCTTATTTGTTAAAGTAACCAATGACCTTCCAGATGCCAAATCCAAGGGTGGCTTTCCAGTCTTGTCCCATTTAAAGCTACCCATGGTGTGGTAACTAGAGTGATATTTCTAATATCCAAATATGATCAAATTAATAGGCTGCTTAATAATATCCCATAGCATTTAAAATGAAATCCAAGCTCTTGAGCATGGCTTAGAGGATACTTCAATAACTGGCACCTGTCTACTTGTCCAGTTTCCTCTCTTGCTATTCCCTCCTTTCCAACCAGCCCTGCTAAGATTCAAACAGATCATCCTATATTGATAGTCTCACAGCACTGATCTAATTTGCTGGCATATATGAGGTTTTAAGTAAATATTTAATTAATGTCTACGATGTGCCCGGGACTATTCTCTGTGTTTGGAAAATTCATATCAATAGTCAAATTAATGTTTATTCAATAAACTAATTTAATTAGGAATCATTTCCAAGTAAAAAACTATAGAAATTTTTTTCCTAGTATCACCAAGTTTATTATGGCAAAATGACTTTTTAAAAGTTAATATGTCTAAAAAGTCAATATGTTAACATACAAATGACTAAGATACGCATGCAGCTGTTAAATCACATAAATAGACTCTACTTTGTATACTATAACAAACAGCTATAGACAAAATTCCTTGTCAGTGTTTAATGTAAATGTAATTAATTATCAAGTAACTCTTTTAAATGAGAATTTGAAACTTCTTGTATAATAAAGAATTTTTTGCCTCTTTTCTAGAAATCATCCCCAAACTAAAAGGACAATAACAGCAACAACAATGACCAGAAACACAATATTCAATAAATCTAGAAGTACTAAGCATGAACCACATTAAAAATAAAATTGAGAAAGTATTAAAGGTAGCAATGAGGAGAGCAGATAAAGCTAAGTTTCATAATTGGGTGGGAAATGGGGGGGAAATGAATATGAAGTGATTTTCCACAGAACCTCAGGAAGACTCAGGCATTAGAATCCCAAATACTTCAGAATGTGTGAGTGATTCCGTGAGGGCAAAATATAAAACCACTATTTGAATGTCAGAAAAAAAGGATAATTTAGATTTTCCCCATATCCAGATGTCTCTTTTTGAATGTCAGAAAAAAAAATGTCACTATTTGAATGTCAGAAAAAAAGGATAATTTAGATGTCCCCATATCCTCTCTTATCTCTCACTGCCAATAATGAAACCTCTCTATCCTCAACCCCATGACAGATAAAATTTATTCTCTGCAATGCGTGAGATACCGTATGGAAAACAGGGAATGAAGTACAAGTCTTCATATGGAAAGATGGAACTCTCAGTTCCTACCACTTCCAGTTGCAAAATGCCACAAGCCAGGCTAATAAGCACAGCCAGATACTGGAAGATTGTTCTCTGAAGCTACACACCTACTGCCAAGATAATATACAGGCATTGCCACTTACAGGTCCCAAAGTGCAAAAAAGTCAGCTGACCAGATGATGGTCATAGCAAACCCCATGATGCAATAAAACACAAAAGCTTAACAGAATTCACTTTTAGACATGAATTAACAACAAAACATCACTAGACATTTCCAGAAAGAATCCAACATGAAAGAAAGAAACATAAAAAAGGAAGAGAAAAAAAAAGTCCAGAGGAAATATAGACAATTTAAGGAGGAGAAAAAAATTTCTTGAAACAATATGTTTAGTAGCATTAATATGTTTAGTGGCATTACAAATACTGCACCCATAAGACAAGACCAGGAGAGTTTCAAAAAGAATCATGTAAGAACAAGCATGGGTATTTGGAAATTAATGCTATGATAGTTGAAATAAAATATCCAACAGAATAATCTGAATATTAAAATGATGAAATATTCTAAAGATAGTATAAAAATTATGGTTAGAGCAACTGAAGTGAACAGATAATAAAATTATTTATTTGAGGACCAGCTTATGAATAATTGGCATCCCAGAAAATTAAAATCATGTAGGGAGACAATTATTAAAGAAATAATCAAGAACATTTATCAGAAGTGGAAGATATTAATATCCAGATAGAAATAGCCCTCTGAGTGCCTTTCAGGCAGGAACAAAATCACATTATTGTGAAATTCAGTACCCCTTAGGGTACCGAATTCCTTAGGTAGCAAAATCCTTAGATTTTTGGAAAAGACTCTAAAAGCTAGAAAGAAGGTGTAGGCCATTTGAAAGGAGTCGGGAATAAAGATTTTAGCAGACTTCCCAAGAGCAACAGTATATGTAGGAAACAATGGGGCAATGCCTTCATATGTCTGCATAAAAATAATTTTAACAAGGAATTCTAGATTCAGCCACACTACCAATCAAAGATTATTGTAGTGTGGTTACTAGCAGAGATAGACGTGTTAGACAGGAAACAGCACATTTAAATATACTGTCCCATATCTTTTCAGATAGTTTCCTAGTTCTGAAACTAGATCAGTTCAGTTAAACAGCTGTTTTCTGTATCAGGAGGTGGCATGCAGATAGGTTATGTCTCTTTAGTTATAGAGGAGGAAGGTGGTGGCAATCTGACACATTTTTTGTCACCTATGTTATAAGGAATAAGCTCAAGCTTGCTTGGCCTCAGTTAACAGGTAGTAGCAATTTCATTGAGTGCAAGACAGAAAAGTGGAGGGAACATCTGAAAGCATTAGTTTTGGTACTTGCATCCCACAAAAAAAAAAAAAAAAATAAAAAAAAAAAAAAAAAAAAAGAATTTAGTTAAACCTGAAAAAAAAAAAAAAAAACAAAAAAAACCTAAAAAAAAAAAGGGGGGGGGGGTGATTGTAGAATAGACCTTTTTAAACATACAATTATTCAAAAAATATTTACTCTCCACGTATTCCTTATCAGGAAGCTATTGGATTATGTGTGTCAACAAGTAGAAGAAAATAACACATAAAGAATAAGACCTGATATTATGTTAACGGGGAATCTAGCACAGAAGATAAATAGTTCCCAAGATGAGGGTGAAAGGAAGTCCTATGATGTCAAGTGCGCAGCAGTACTAGGGGGCACCCAATAACAAACAGAGCAGTAAGACTGGTTTCTCTAGGAGGAATGTGTCCATAAAGAAAAATAGAAATGACGTGTTTTTTTGCATGTCAAACTGTATGAAAAAATATGTTGAATGACATCTTACAGAGCTATCTTATTACATGAAAGACTTTCTGATAAAAACACTGAAAAATTCAGAAATTGTAACAAAAATGTTGTCTAAGAAAAGAAATACTACTTAGTATTAGTACACTATTTGGCTCAGAAGTTAACAATGCTTGCACAGTCATAAGAATGAAAATATAAGTATTTAACTGAAATTAAGGAATAATTACAGTCATTGGACAGAGTAAGGAAACTGTTAATAAAATATTCATCTGCCATAACAGGAAGTTGATGGATACTTTCCAGAATTGAAGACTAAAGAGAGAAAAGTATATACCCATTAATTAGAAATACAGAGATAGGAAGGGCGCAGTGGCTCACGCCTGTAATCTCAGCACTTGGGGAGGCCGAGGCGGGAGAATCACGAGGTCAGGAGATCGAGACCATCCTGGCCAACATGGTGAAACCCCGTCTCTACAAAAAACACAAAAATTAGCCGGGCGTGATGGCGCACGCCTGTAGTCCCAGCTACTCGGGAGGCTGAGGCAGGAGAATTGCTTGAACCCGGGAGGCAGAGGCTGCAGGGAGCTGAGATGGCGCTACTGCATTCCAACCTGGGTGACAGAGCAAGACTCCATCTTGAAAAAAAAAGAATAATAATAATACAGAGATAAATACCTAAAGAAACAGCTAAAATAACTGAAAGTGGTAGTATTTGGGGAATGGAATGAGGTAAGGAGAAGCAAGTTAAAGGAAATGGTGATTTTTATTATAAATATTTAGCATCATTTGACTTTAAAAAATTTTCTCACGTAAAATTGTTTATTAAAATTTAAAAAATGTAAATGGTCACTACTGTTTGAAAATATTGTACGGAAATAGATTGAGTTGATACAACAGAGGGATGTGGAAGAAGAAGTGAGGGAAATACGAGCTAAAAAATGATATCGGGGAAAGCATTATTCATTTAGAGAGAAGAACATATTAATAAGAAGAGGAGTTAAATTTATCAAGACAATAACTACTGAGGAGCAGATTGAATGGAAGAGGAATTATCCTCTATTTTCAATACTTAAGAGAGATCTTTCAGAGACAAGAGTATCCAATCTCAAATTAATATCACCTAGCTACTTAGTGCTTAAAATATTTTTTCTCTGTTTATTCTCATTCATTCACTTAAATCATTTGGCATATATTGTTTTACCAGATCTTATGTGATAGAAACCATTATAGATACCGAAGACATAGTAGAGAGCAAAAAATAGGCAAGGCCTTCCCTACATGAACCTTATGATTTAGCAGGAAAGGCAGACATTAATTAAATAGTCAACCAAACAAATGTAAAGTTGCAAAATAAGAGAAGTATAATGAAGAAAAACTTGGTTCTTGGTTTTATATTTTCACACAACAAAGGGACCAAACCTAAACTGGTCTTCTGTATATACAATCTGGAACTTTTAATTTGGTGTATTCACTGTAACTAGAGTCTTTTCATAAAACAAATCTGTCTATTATCCCATCTCAGGGCCTTGGTTCATGACATTACCTCTCTGGGGAATCCTCCACTCCTCCTCAACTAGTTAAATACTGTTTATATTTTAAGTGCTAGATTATGGGGTATATTCTCAAAAAGAAAACATCTTTTGACTGACTACCATCCTTACCCCTGTGTAGCTGTCCAGGTAATAGACCTGAATGGTTTGAATTTACTCAATATGAATTAAATGTTTATGCTTTCCCCAAATTCATATGCTAAAAATAATAACCCTTAAATTCATGGTATTAAAAAGTATTAGGAGGCCTTTGGGAGGTGATTAGGTCATGAGGGTAGAGCCTTCATGAATGGGATCAGTGACTTTATAAGAAAAGACAGGAGAGTTTCTTGTCCCTTTTGCCATGGGAGGATACAATAAGAAGAAAGGAAGAAAAGAAAGCATATTTTTCTTTTGGAACTCAAAAAAATAATTCTAATCTAAATCCTGAAAGTGGAAAAGGGTATAAAGACTTAAGAAAATGAATAGTATAGTGAGTTACATCAGCAAAATAGCAGGGTAAAAATGGACGTACAGAATACTCCACTGAACAACAAGAGAATACACATTTGGCTCAAGTACACATGCAATATTCTCTGTGATAGATCACAGATTATGCCACAAAACAGGTCTCAATGAATTTTAAAATACTGAAATCATACAAAGTATCTTTTCTGACTACAGTGAAATGAAGTCAGACACCAATAACCACAGACTCTTAAAGAGTCAATGAGTCAAACAAGAGATCATAAGGAAAATTAGAAATTCCTTAGAGATGAATGACAACAAACACACAACATACTACAATTTACAAATGCAGTGAAGATAATATTCAGGAAGAAATTTACAGCTACAATGCTTACTTTAAAGATTACAGATCTCAAATCAATAACTTATATTTATATTTAGAGGAACTAGAAAAAGAAGACAAAACTAAATCCAAAGCTAGCAGAAGGAAAAACAATTTAAATTTTCATAATTAATATTTTAAAATATAATCAGTATAATAGTACTTAACAGTATAATAAATAAAAATAGATAAATAGAATGACAAAGGAAAAAAAAGAAGACTCACATAACTGAAGTCACAAAAAATGGGGACATTACTACCATCCTTACAAAAAGAGAAAATATATCCTAGAATACTATGAACAATTGTATACCAACAAATTACATAATCTATGTGAAATGAACAAAGTCCTAGAAACACACTAATTACTAAAATTAACTCAATTTCAAATAGAAAAGTCTCAACAAGCCTATAACAAATATGAGACTGAATCAGTAATGAAATACTTCCTAATGAATAAGATCCTACGCCAGGTGGCTTTTCTGGTGAATTATTCCAAATACTTAAATAAGAAGTAACATCAGTCCATCTTAAGCTATTCCAAAAAATTGAATAAGATGGAACACTTTTTAACTCATTCTATAAGACCAGCATTATTCTGATACAAAATCTAAAGACATCACAAGAAAATAAAATTACAAAAAATGTATTATTAATATTAATGCAAAAACCCTCAACATTATTCTAGCAGACCCAATCCAACCTCACATTAAAAACCTTATTTACCACGACAAAGTGATACTTATTCCAGGAATGTGAGGGTGGTTCAACATAAGAAATCAATCAATATAGTATTAGTAAATTACTTTGATATAATAACAACAAACACAAAAATTATTATCTCAACTGATGCAGAAAAGACATTTGACATAGCAAACACCCTTTCATGGTAAAAACACTCAGAAAAAAATAAGAATAGAAGGGAAATTCCTCAAATTGATAAAGTGCATTTATGAAAAATTCACTGCTAAGAACATACTCAGTAGTAAAAGAATGAAAACATTCCCTTTAAGATCAGAAATAAGACAAGGACGCTTGTTTCACCATTGCTATTCAACATTGTACTGTAAGTTGTAGCCAGTACAATAAAAAGAAATGAAAGGCATCCAAGTTATAAAAGAGGAATCATAACTATATAATCTCACACATATATGGTCCTATTTATGGTCCTATATACAGAAAATTCCCCAAAATCCACAAGAAAGATATGAAGGCTAATAAATGAATTCATGAATGTTACAACAAACAGGATAAACACTTTAAGATCATTTTTTTTAAAGACACCAGCAATGAGCCATCTGGAAAGGAAACTCAGAAAGCAATTCCACTTTCAATAGCATCTAGAAGAATAAAATACAAAGGAATAAATAAAACCATGGTAAGAAATGAGTTATACACTGTAAACTACAAAACTTGGCTGAAAGAAATTGAGGAATTGAATGAACTAAAATACATCCTGTGTTCATGTATAAGACTTGATATTGCTAAGTTGTCAGTACTACACAAAGTATTCTAGAGATTCAGTGCATGTCCATCAAAATTCCAGAAGCCTTTTTTCTACAGAATTGCAAATGCTGAAAATTCTGAAATTCATATGGAATTGCAAGGGACCCTAACTTGAAAAACTAACTTTTAAAAAAGAAAAGTTGGAGGATTAACACTTCACAATTTCAAAACATACTATAAAACTATAGTAATAAAGACAGTACTTGCATAAGTATGTACATATAGAACAATGGAATAGAATTGAGATTCCAGAAATAAATCCATAAGTTCATGGCCAGTTGATTATTTATAAGCATGTCAAGCGCATTCAATCGGGAAATTTGTTTTTTAATAAATATTTCTGAGACAACTGAATATCCACATGCAACGGATTTAAGTTGGACTACTACCTCACAACATATACAATCCTTAAATGAAAGTGCATCAACATCTTAAATATAAGAACTAAGATCATAACACTCTTAGATTTTCATGATTTTGGATTTGGCAATATATTCTTAGATATGACACCAAAAACATGAGAAATAAAAAATAAATAGATTAGAATCCAGCAAAATTAAAAACATTTTTGCTTCAAAGGACTTTATCAATAAAGTAAAAAGACTTAAAGAATGAGAGAATGGGCCAGGCATGGTGACTCACGCCTGTAATCCCAGTACTTTGGGAGGCCAAGGTGGGCGGATCACGAGGTCAGGAGTTCGAGACCAACCTGAATAATATGGTGAAACCCCGTCTCTACTAAAAATACAAAAATTAGCCGGGTGTGGTGGCGCATGCCTGTAATCCCAGCTAGTCAGGAGGCTGAGGCAGGAGGATTAGTTGAACCTGGATGTCAGAGGTTACGGTGAGCCAAGATCGCACCACTGCACTCCAGCCTAGGCAACAGGGTAAGACGTGCCTCAAAAAATAATAATAATAATAAAAATAATAATAATAATAAAAATAATAAAAAGGGAAAGAGAAAGAATGGGAGAAAATATTTGCAAACCATGTATCATATAAGTGTTTAATATCCATAATGTATAAACTACAGCTCAACAAAAACAAAAAGCAGGAACTGAACTTAAAATGGGCAAAAGAACTTAAATAGAACTCTTTCTAAATAATATATACAAATAATCACTAAGCACATGAAAAGATACTCACCATCATTAGTCACTACGAAAATACAAACTAAATCCACGAGGATATATGCATTCATATGCACTAGCATGATTATAATGAAAAAAACAGGTGTTGGTGGGGAGCAGATAAATTAAAATTCTCATATATTGCTGGTGGGAATGTAGAATGGTGCTGCTGCTGTAGAGAACAGTCTGGAATTTTTTAAAAAACTAAAGATAGAATGACTACATGATCCAGCATTTTCATTCGTTGGTATATACCCATTAAAATCTTAATGACTCAAAGAGATATTTTTATACCAATGTTTATTGCAGTATTATTCACAATAGCCACACATTGTAAAGAACCCTAGAGTACATCAACACATCAATGAAGAAACATAAGCTGGTATATACATGTAATGGTATATTATTCAGTCACCAAAAGGAATGGCATTCTGATACATGTGACAACATGGATGAATCTTGAAAATATGTGCTAAGGAAAGAAGCTAGATATAAAGAGACAAATATTTTATGATTGCAGGTATATGAAATATCTAGAATAGGCAAGTTCATAGAGATAGGAAGTAGATTGGTGGTTTACCAGCAGCTGAATGAAGAAAGGAATGGGAAGTTATTGCTTAATGGTTACAAAGCTTCTGTTTGGGATGAAAATATTTTGGAAATAGATAATGGTGATGGTAATACAGCATTGTGAATGTGATTAGTGCCACTAAAAATGACTAAAATAGCATATATAAATATTTTCTGTAATAAAAATACATATAAGTTTATATGTATACATAAAGTGACCATATATATATGGTATTGTATTATATATGTGCGTGTATATATATATATTTACACAAATTAATAAGAGCTATTGAGGACTAAAGGACATTAGTTAAAGACTAAAGACATCTAAAGAAAATATGGACTTTGGTTAATAATAATGTATGAATATTGGTTCACTAATTGTGACAAATGAGCCTACAAATGTCAGATGATGCTAATAAAGGTAATTAGATGTGCTATATGGAAACTCTCTGTACCATCTTTGTGATTTTTTTTGAAAATCTAAAATTATTGCATAATAAAAATTTTTAAATAATAGTACAATGGGGAGAGTGTGGAAATTTTAAAACAAAATATTTTTTTTTCCAGGACAGACACAGAAATACAGATATGCAAAACATAAAGTCCATAAATAGAAAAGTTTTCAAATAGCATGATGCATGTCATAATAAAAACAACCATTTCCTGAGTATCTTTTATGTCAGAAATTTTATTTACATAATTCTGTCCTCTCAATGATCTTGCAAATCAAGTATTATATGTCCAAAATTTATAGACAAGTAGGTGAGTGAAATTAAATAACCTAGCCAACACAGCACAGTTTGTTGTAACAGAACACAGATCTGAAACCAGCTTCATACAATTTGAAAAGCTGTGAACTATAAGAACTTTTAGAATTACTAGTAGGCAGCCATGTAACCTATATATGCCTTGCAGTTGCAATAACACACATGGAATAGAAACAGTTCATCAAATTATCGAAAATCAAACAAAACGAATTAGAAAATGTATCCTATTTGTGCAGAAATGTTTTATCTTTGAAGCAATAGAAATTCAAAAGCATAGCGTAGACATCATGGCCACAGAATATAATTAAGGGTCCAGAAGCAACTCGCCACATTCACAGTCAATTGATTTTTGACAAGGATGCTGTATTAATCTGTTTTCTCACTGCTGATAAAGACATGCCCAAGACTGGGTAAATTATAAAGAAAAAGAGGTTTAATTGACTCACAGTTCCACGTGGCTGGGGAGGCCTCACAATCATGGCGGAAGGTGAAATGCACATTGTACATTGGTGGCAGGCAAGAGACAGCATGAGGGCCAGGGGAGAGGCGCTTTGCTTTATAAAACCATCAACTCTCACGAGACTTAATCACTACCACGAGAGTAGTATGGGGAAAACCACCCATGATTCAATGATCTCCCACGGGTCCCTCCCACAACACTGGGGGATTATGGGAGCTACAATTCAAGAGGTGATTTGGGTGCGGACACAGCCAGACCATATGAGATGCAAGAACAATCCAATGGAGAAAGAATAGTCGTAGGCCTGGCGCAGTGGCTCACACCTGTAATCCCAGCACTTTGGGAGGCAGGCGCATCACGAGGTCAGGAGATGGAGATCGTCCTGGCTAACACGGTGAAACTCCATCTCTACTAAAAATACAAAAAATTAGCCAGGAGTGGTGGTGGCGCCTGTAGTCCCAGCTACTCGGGAGGCTGAGGCAGGAGAATGGCATGAACCCGGGAGGCGGAGCTTGCAGTGAGCTGAGATCGCGCCACTGTACTCCAGCCTGGGCAAGAGAGTGAGACTCCATCTCAAACAAATGAACAAAAAAAAGGATAGTCTTTTCGGCAAATGGTGCTGGAACAACTGGATATCCACAAGCAAAAGAATGAAGGTGGATCCCTACTTCACACCACATATAAAAACTAACTCAAAATGTATAACAGACGTAAAACATAAGAGTTAAAACCACTAAAGTCTTAGGAGAAAACACAGGAGTAAATGTCCATGATCTTGGATTAGACAGAGGTTTCTTAGGTGGGATGCCAAAAGTATCAGCAACAGAAGAAAAAAATAAATTGGACGTTGCCTTAAAACACAGATGGCAGAGAAGAAAAAATATACTTCATCAAAATTAAAAACTTTTTTGCTTCCAGGAGACCATCAAGAAAAGTGAAATGATAACCCATAAAATGGAGAAAAGCATGTATCTGATGAGGACTTGTATCTAGAATACAGAAAGAACTCTTACAACTCAATAATAAAAAGACAAAAATTCCATTACAAAGTAGATGAAGGATCTGAATGGTTAAATATATATATATATATATATATATATATATATATATATATATACACACACACACATATATACACATACACACACACACACACACAAATAGCCAAGAGCCACATTCAAAAATATTGAACTTTGTTTGCCAGCAGGGAAATGAAAATTAATACAAAGAGATATCCCGCACACCTATTAGAATGACAAAAATAAAAAAGGTGCATACCTAAAAAAAAAAAAGCATAAAATTTTCATATTTGAATATACAAATTAAATTTTTTTATAAAATAAGACTAAACTAGAAATTGTGAAAAGTATTTGCACTTCTTATAACACAGGATTTGTATCCACAATATATAAATAATCTATTCAAATTTATAGAAAAATGGAAAAGAATTTGAAGAAATATGTATCATAATGGAAAATTAGTAATCGAACATGTTGGAAAATTGAATTCTCACAAAATGTAGTCAAACTGGACTCACTTTGATATGTTTATGAAGGCACAAACATATTTATAATAATAATAGCCAGTAATGGTAAGGTGTTAATATATTTCAACTCAAGTGGTAATACAAATTGCAAGAACCCTTTTAAAAAGCAATATGGCAATATGAAACATACACCAAAAAGTATATACACGTTTTTGTCCCAGTAACTCCACTGCTAGGTATTTCTCTTAAGAGAATAATTTAACAGTAGAAAACAAAAAATGTGCAGTAAAACGTGCTTTGAAATATTATCCATAGAGGAAAATAATGGAAATAATTTAATTGTGTACCTTTCATAAAAGGATTTAATAAATTTTGGTATGTCAGCATATCAAAAAAGAGTACCTTAAAATGCTAATCATCATGGCTGTGAATGTATGCAAATAATCATGACATAATTGTAAGGGAAAATAATAGAACATAAACTGATATATAAACTCTGAGAGCAATGATGTGAAAATGTGCACTGTGAAAGACCATCTGCATTAACAGAAACAGTTGCTGTCTTAGAGTGTTAGGATTGTGTGTTCTTTGTTTTTTTTTTTTTTTTTTTTTTTCTTTTTTAATATGTCTTGAACACTAATTTTAGTGGAGCTAAATCTTTATGCTCTTTCAATCATTCCCAATAGGTAAGATAGCAAATTTGCAGTTATAGGTTTAGGGTACACAACTAAGGGTATAGGAAGGACAAGGAATCTCAGAACCACCTAGAATCTGATAATAGGAGTCTGGTTTGTCATTAGGGGAAGGGGTATGGTGGACTGAGGAAAGTTGAGATTTGGGGCAAGGAATTTCTGAAAGAAAGTTAAAGGAAAAACAAAACTGTCAACATGATAGAGAGCCCCTAAGTCAATTTTAGGGGTTCTCCATTAAAGTACATTTTAAGGGTTCTCTATAATTGACTCCTGCATAATTTTTAAATTGTCCTTTGCTTGTTTTCAGAAAATAACTCTGAATAAGTAGAAAAACTATGAAGAATATAACTTGTGCTTATTGTTCCTAAAATATCAAGTTAGGAAAATAAAAGTCATGAGGTTACTTATATTTGCTTATCATAGATCTAGATGTGTATGAATTAACCCTTTAAAATGCGAGGGTCTGAATGAAAATGTCTAATAAACTTCTGGCGGCTAGAGTTTATACTTTATTGTGATTCCTTGTTATCATGTGTTTGGTTTGGCTTGAGTTTTACTTTTAAGGTTTTTTTGGTAGGCAGTCTACATTCTGAATCGAGTTTCAATGCATTGGTGCACAATTCTCTGTAGCCTAATGAAAACAGTTTACCAAAGTGTCTTGTAGTGTTGAAATTTATCTCAGATAATATGGAGCACAAGAATGAACCACTATTGTAGTACCTGAAGCAAAGCAGGAAACCTGGGTGTTACAAAACCCTGTTAGGAAATGTAGGCTATAGTACCATAACTTCAGCAATGTTTTGAAATTGTCAAGTTGTATCATGAGGGCATGGGCAAGGAGTAGCACTGACAAGCCCAGAGTATTTGCTGTGACAATCACATACTAGCTTGTGTATCCTGATCCATCAGGCAGATTTGTAATTAATCCTACCTGTTTTATTATGTTTCTTAGGAAGAAACAACACAGTAGCGAGAAATCCCCAGCCTAACTGAATTAATGAGGTTCTTAACAGTCTTTCTTGAGATGTTTAGAGTAAATTTAACATTTGACTCACTAAATAAGTACAGAAGTTAGACTCTGCAAAAAGTTAACACTTTGGTGTCAGAAACAAAAATTCTCAAATACCACTTGTAAAGTGATGCATTATTTATTTAAATGTCAAGGTCCTTTGCATTGAAGTGTTCAATAGTATTTATAAATACTGTGACAGAGGAGTTTAGGAGGAAGTAGGGGCAACAGAAGGGTAATATATAAACCTCTAGAACATAAAAGCTGTGATAAATGGTTTTTTAATCAACTATAATAAAAATATTCAAAGAACCGTGCATTTTCAAAAAAAAGATTTTCTTGCAACTATTTTGGGGATTTTCTATTGAAAAAATAAACATCATATAACTGTTATTCATATATTAATAGTGGTTTAGCACCTTCATGAATATATTCAGAAATGTGTTGTGATTAAATAAACACTACTTTGAGTGTAATATTCTGGAGAAGAGGAACACAATTTATGGATTTTTCTGGACTCAATTTTACAGATTAAAAATTCTATACAGTTTATAAAACAATTAACTGGCAAAATTATAACAAAGTTCTGAGTAAATAGATGGACAGTGAATTTGCCAAAACTCTTTCCTCAGATAAATAGTATTGAAATCACTTCCCCATGCGCTGCTTTTGTGGATAGCCTACTTGAACCCAAGAGTATTGGCTAACCTACTGGTACATGCCTGCTGTTTCAGCTACTTGGGAGGCTGAAAAGGGAAGACTGCTTGAACCCAAGTGTTCTTTCAGGCCAGTCCAGGCAACATAGCAAGACCTTGTCTCTCTCTCAAAAAAAAAAAAAAAAAAAAAAAAAAAAAAAAAAAAAAAAACTAACTAAATTGTAGTCATGCATTGCTTAAATATTCCAAGAAATGCTTCCTTAGACAATTTCATTGTTGGAGGAACAACATAGAATGTACTTACACAGACCTAGATGGAATAGCCTGCTATACACCTAGGCTATATGGAATAGTCTATTGCTGTTAACCTTCAAATATGTGCAACATGATACTGCACTGAATACTGTAGGCAACTGGAACACAATGCTAAGTATTTTTGTATCTAAACATAAAAAAGTACAGTAAAATATAGTATAAGAGACCAAAAAGAAGGGTACACCTGTGTAAGGGACTTACCATGAATGAAGCTTACAGGACTAGAAGTTGCTCTGGGTGAGTCAGTGAATGAGAGGTGAATGAATGTGAAGGCTTAGGACATTACAGTACACTACCATAGACTTTATAAACACTGTACACTCAGGCTACAGTAAATTTATAGAAAACATTTTTTGTTTCTTCAATAATAAATTAACCTTAGCTTATCGTAAGTTTTTTTTTTACTTTATAAACTCTTTATTTTTTTAACTTTTTGATTCTTTTGTACTAGCACTTAGCTTAAAACATGAACACGTTGTACAACTGTATAACAGTATTTCTTTCTTTACAACCTAATTCTATAAGCTTTTTTCTTTCTTTCTTTCTTTCTTTTTTTTTTTTTTTTTTTTTTTTTTTTTTTTTTTTTTTTTTTTTTTGAGATGAAGTCTTGCTCTCTCACCCAGGCTGGAGTGCAGTGGCGAGATCTCTGCTCACGGCAAGCTCCGCCTCCCGGGTTCATGCCATTTTCCTGCCTCAGCCTACCTCCAGAGCAGCTGGGACAACAGGAGCCCGTCACTATGCCCGGCTAATTTTTTGTATTTTAGTAGAGACAGGGTTTCACCGTGTGAGACAGGGTTTCACCGTGTTAGCCAGGATGATCTCAATCTCCTGACCTCGTGATCTGTCCGTCTTGGCCTCCCAAAATGCCGGGATTACAGGCGTGAGCCACCGCTCCTGGCTTATAAGCATTTTTTTACATTTTAAAACTTTTTGGTAAAACTAAGACTCAAACAAATACACACATTAGCCTAGGCCTATACAGCTAGCCCAACATCTCCACATTCCCTACCCCTGTCCCCATAATCTCTGATAACTAACATTATACTCTCTGCTTTCATGAATTTAACTTTGTTAGATTTAACACATAAGTGAGATCATGCAGTCTTTGCCTTTCCGTTCGTGGCTTATTTCACTCAATATAATGTTCCACAGGTTTATCCATGTTGTCAAAAATAACAGCATTTTCTATTTTTTAAATGCTGAATAGTATTCCACTGTGTATATATACCACATTTTCTTTATCAGTTTATCCATTGGTGGACACTGAGGTTAATTCTGTACCTTGGCTATTGTGAATAATGCTGCAATGAATATGACAGTGCAGATATGTCTTCAAGATACTGATATCTCTTCAAGATACTAATTTCATTTCCTTTGGATATATGCCCAGAATTTGGATTGTTGGACCATACGGTAGTTCTATTTCAGATTTTAAGGAACTACCATACTTTTTTCCATGACCGTACTGATTTACATTCCCACCAACAGTGTACAAGGGTTGCCTTTTCTCTCTCCACATCTTCCACAACACTTAATATATTTCATCTTTTTGATAATGACCATTAAATAATATCTTAATGTAAGTTATTTATGGCTTATAAAAAGATAGAAAGTGTGTTTAAGGAATGGGAGTTTCACATTTTTCAAATCAGATAAGTTGGTTACTTTTGATTTATATTTTTAAAACTGTTAGCAAGACACAGAATGACATGAAGTCCTTCATTTGGGAATTAGAAACAAACCATGTTCCCATACTCCTCAGAAATTATCATCTCCCAAATTAAAGGAACCATTTCAGTCCTGCTTGTTTGCAAAATAAAACTTCTACAATAATGCTGCTATGATCACACCTTTGAATCAGGACAAATGTTTGAGTATGACTATTAGCTATGGCGTTCTGATAATACAAAAGTTATAAAGACAGAATTTTACAACCCTGGTCTTCAGATTTCTTTTGTAATCTTTGTACATTCTTACATTATTATTTCTAATCATTCTACTTCAGTTGTGCACTCCAGCATTCAAGACATTCAGTATTAGAGTGTATAGTCATCCGAAAATGTAAAGTAAAACTCAGAAATGGAGAAAATCTTAACAGAAACAGTGATGATTCAAATTCTAAAATATATGACGTTATCCATTTATCCAGGTTTGAAAAAAAGTATCGTTTTCATTATTAGGTTACAACAGATCAAGATTTGTGTTCATACTAATGTTGCCCTCATTTCCATTTATATTAAACTGGTATTTGTTTTTTAAAGGAGGCACATGAATGAACAGAGCCTTTCCCAATCTCTGTTTGTTCAGCTTGTAACATGCACGATAGCAAATTCAATCTTGTTAAGAGGCTTATTTCTCCATTGTAGAACTTACTTGCATTGCAAGAAAGTTTATATGGGTGGGTTTATATGTTTGTGTGGGAGAATGAATTGAAGCTTTTTAAGAATTTTTTTTCATTCTCAATAATAAATTCCTTGTGACTGCTTGATTTCAAATATATTTTGCCCATGTCATTACTCGAATGTGGAAAACAATCCTCATTTCAACAACAGAAAAGTGACGTTCATTTGAAAAAAATAACACCTGAAATGTCAATTAAATCACATTGCTTAAAACTCACAAGAACAATTTCACATTCATGCAAGTTTAAAACAAATAGTGTTTTTCTTTGACAATGCATAATTTTGTTTAAATACGGTAGGAAGAGAATAGATGCAGAATCATATCATTCCATTTGTTTGGACAAACATAAAGTTATTCTATCATAGATATTTTCCCCTAAAAATTCATTATAATTAAAGGATTGGAAGCTAGCTATTATCAGCCAACATATTAAAAGAATTTGAAGTAAATTTTATTCATATTGCAAGCATGCAGGTCACTTTGTTAACTTATAGTCAAATGTGGACTGTTGCATGATGATCTTTACTATGTTGAATTAGGTGATATGATAAGATACAACAGCTTTTATTGGTCATGTAGGTGAGAAACTTATGGAAAAAGCACATGCATACAGGCACACATACATACATAGATACACACAGACACAACAATAGAACAAAGGGATATATTTTCATAGAAAAATAACACCTGAAGATGGGTCAAATGATAATTTAACTTTGGCCCCAGCACTACTCAATTGTGATATTGGGCAAGTCATGTCACCTCTCTGCTGAGCTTAAGTTTCTGCCTTTACAAAAAATGAGAAAACTATCTCAAATAATTATTCCATATTAAAGGATACTAAAAAAGCATGCAATACAACTTAATGTTATTTATAATTTTGTATAGGGTCCTGGATATTAAGAGGACAAGGGCAACAACTGAATAAGGTTAGTGTTAATTTTTCAGACTTTTATAATTGCACCCTGGTTTGGTAAGACAATGTCTTTTTTATGAAGGTTGGAAGGAGTTACTACTGAAGCATTTAGTGTTAAAGACACATCATGTATTCAATTTACCCTGAAATGTCTAGAAAGAAGGAGAAGAGAGAGATTTGGTAACTAAGTATGGTAAAATACTCACGCTTGGAAAATCTGGGTGAATGTTATAATACAATACTTTTTCCTATTTAATAAATTTGTTGTTCTTTTTGAGTTATTTAAAGTGAAAACTGGAGTCGTCAATTTGAGACCTTTTTGCTACAAATTTCCCTCTGTCTTCCTTTAGTTGCATCCTATAAATTTATATATTTCACATTTTCATTTTTATTCAGTTAAAAATGATTTGTAATTATTTTACTATTTCTTCTCTGATCCATGGGTTATTTAGAAGTTTGTAATTAAATTTACAAACAACTGAAAAATCCTGGGAAAAACGTGCTCAATTAGCACATCTGTCAAACATTGAAAGAAGAAATCGTACCAATTTTACATATAATTTTCCTGAAGATTGAATAGGAGGAAACATTTCCCAATGTATTCTATGAAGTCAGTATTACTTTGATACCCAAATTGTACACATTATGTGAGAAATAGCACAAAACAATATTTCTCATGAATGTCAATACAACATTTAGCAACAAATTGTTAGCAAGTTATATCCATAAACACATAGAAGGAAGAATACATCATGATCACTTTGGGCTTATTGCAGAAATGCAAGATTAATTTAACATTTGTAAATCAATGCAACACATTTAAAAAAGAGATTTAAAAAGAAGAAAAAATGGTCATCTCAATAGATGCAGAAATATATATTTGACAAAAATTGTCACCCGCTCACGACAAAAATTCTCAGTGAAATAGGAGCAGATGGGAACTTCTTTGTTCTTACACAGTTGTTTGATGGAAAACCTACAGCTAACAGCACACTTAATTATAAAGTATTGAATGCTTTTCTCCTAAGATCACCTAACAAAGAATGTGCACTCTCACCAACTCAGTTCATATTGCACTGGAAGTTCTAGTCAGTGAAACAAGGCATAAAAAAGAAATAAATGCATGCATATTGAGAAGAAGTAAAACAGTCTATTTGTCACACATGTTTAACTACATATAAAATCCTAAAGAATCTACAAAAACACAAAATATCACAAGAGAGTTAAGCAAATTGCATGATAAAAGATCTACAAAAATTATTTCTATATATTAGCAATGAATAATCAGAAATTGAAAAAATACTAATATAATAGAATGAAAATATGAAATATTTGACAATATATTTGCAGGAACTGTACATAGAAAACTATATAACAGTATAAAGAGAAATATTTAGAAGACCTTAATACATTAAAAAATATAATCTTCATGGATTGGAAGACTCAATTATTGTTTAAAATATTAATCCCCCCAAATTGATCTATAGATTCAACACCATCCCAATCAAAATTCCAGAACATTTGTTTAAAAAAACATGATTATATTTCAATGCATAAATTCTGTGCAACCAAAAAACAAAATATTACAGTAAAATAAATGGGAAAATATGATATTTCATTTGTAATGCATGATGAAATGTTAACATCCTTAATGTTTTTAGAAATCAATAACAAAGGGGGAGCGCCCAAGATGGCCAAAAAGGAACAGCTCCAGCCTCTAGCTCCCAGCGTGAGCGACACAGAAGATGGGTGATTTCTGCATTTTCAACTGAGGTACCGGGTTCATCTTACTGAGGCGTGTGGGACAGTTGGTGCTGGTCCACGGGTGCAGCCCGACCAGCAAGAGCTGAAGCAGGGCAAGGCATCGCCTCAACTGGGAAGCCCAAGGGGGAAAGGAATTCCTTTTCCTAGTCAAAGGAAATTGAGACACACAACACCTGAAAAATCAGGTAACTCCCACTCTAATACTGCGCTTTACCAAGGGTCTTAGCAAACAGCACACCAGGAGATTGTATCCCACATCTGGCCCGGAGGGTCCCATGCCCACGGAGCCTCCCTGATTGCTAGCACAGCAGTCTGAGATCTAACTGCAAGGTGGCAGCGAGGCTGGGGGAGGGGCGCCCACCATTGCTGAGGCTTAACTAGGTAAACAAAGCCACTGGGAAGCTCGAATTGGGTGGAGCACACCACAGCTTAAGGAGGCCTGCCTGTCTCTGTAGATTCCACCTCTGGGGACAGGGCATAGCTAAACAAAAAGCAGCAGAAACCTTGGCAGAGGTAAATGTCCCTGACTGACAGCTTTGAAGAGAGCAGTGGATCTCCCAGCACAGGGGTTGAGATCTGAGAACGGACAGACTGCCTGCTCAAGTGGGTCCCTGAACCCTGAGTAGTCTAACTGGGAGACATCCCCCACTAGGCGCAGACCGACACCTCACACCTCACACAGCTGGGTACACCCCTGAGATGAAACTTCCAGAGCAAGAATCAGACAGTAACACTCGCTGTTCAGCAATATTCTATCTTCTGCAGTCTCCGTTGCTGATACCCAGGCAAACAGGGTGAGGAGTGGACTTCGGGCAAACTCCAACAGACCTGCAGCTGAGGGTCCTGACTGTTAGAAGGAAAACTAACAAACAGAAAGGACACCCACACCAAAACCCCACCAATACATCACCATCATCAAAGACCAAAGGCAGATAAAACCACAAAGATGGGGAAAAAGCAGGGCAGAAAAGCTGGAAATTCAAAAAATCAGAGCGCATCTCCCCCTCCAAAGGAATGCAGCTCATCGCCAGCAACAGAACAAAGCTGGGAGAAGAATGACTTTGACGAGTTGAGAGAAGAAGGTTTCAGTCAATCAAACTTCTCAGAGCTAAAGGAGGAACTATGTAACCAGCACAAAGAAACTAAAAACCTTGAAAAAAGATTTGATGAATGGCTAACTAGAATAACCAATGTAGAGAAGTCTTTAAAAGAACTGATAGAGATAAAAAGCATAACACGAGAACTACATGACAAATGCACAAGCTTCAGTAACCGACTCAAAGAAAGAATATCAGCGATTGAAGATCAAATGAATGAAAAGAAGCGAGAAGAGAAGTGTAGAGAAAAAAGAGTAAAAAGAAATGAACAAAGTCTCCAAGACATATGGGATTATGTGAAAAGACCAAATCTACGTCTGATTGGTGTGCCCGAAAGTGACGGAGAAAATGGAACCAAGTTGGAAAACACTCTTCAGGATATCATCCAGGAGAACTTCCCCAACCTAGTAAGGCAGGCCAACATTCAAATTCAGGAAATACGGAGAACACCACAGATACTCCTTGAGAAGGGCAACTCCAAGACACATCATTGTCAGATTCACCAAAGTTGAAATGAAGGAAAAAATGTTAAGGGCAGCCAGAGAAAAAGGTCGGGTCACCCACAAAGGGAAGCCCATCAGACTAACAGCAGATCTCTCCGCAGAAATTCTCCAAGCCAGAAGAGAGTGGGGGCCAATACTCAACATTATTAAAGAAAAGAATTTTAAACCCAGAATTTCATATCCAGCCAAACTAAGTTTCATAAGTGAAGGAGAAATAAATTCCTTTACACATAAGCAAATGCTTAGACATTTTGTCACCACCATGCCTGCCCTACAAGAGACCGTGAAGGAAGCACTAAACATGGAACAACCGGTACCAGCCATTGCAAAAACATGCCAAAATGCAAAGACCTTTGATGCTAGGAAGAAACTGCATCAACTAACGAGCAAAATAACCAGCTAATATCACAATGACAGGATCAAGTTCACATATAACAATATTAACCTTAAATGTAAATGGACTAAATGCTCCAATTAAAAGATACAGACTGGCAAATTGGATAAAGAGTCAAGACCCATCAGTTTGCTGTATTCAGGAGACCCATCTCAAGTGCAGGGACACACATAGGCTCAAAATAAAGGGATGGAGGAAGATCTACCAAGCAAATGGAGAACAAAAAAAGCAGGGGTTGCAATCCTAGTCTCTGATAAAACAGACTTTAAACCATCAAAGATCAAAAGAGACAAAGAAGGCCATTACATATGGTAAAGTGATCAATTCAACAGGAAGAGCTAACTATCCTAAATATATATACACCCAATACAGGAGCACCCAGATTCATAAAGCAGGTTCTTAGAGACCTAAGAAGAAACTTAGACTCCCATACAATAATAATGGGAGACTTTAACATCCCACTGTCAAAATTAGACAGATCAACGAGACAGAAAGTTAGCAAGGATATCCAGGAATTGAACTCAATTCTGCACCAAGTGGACCTAACAGACATCTACAGAACTCTCCACCCCAAATCAACAGAATATACATTCTTCTCAACACCACATCACACTTATTCCAAAATTGACCACATAGTTGGAAGTAAAGCACTCCTAAGCAAATGCAAAAGAACAGAAATTATAACAAACTGTCTCTCATACCACAGTGCAATCAAGCTAGAACTCAGAACTAAGAAACTCAGCCAAAACCACTCAACTACATGGGAACTGAACAACCTGCTCCTGAAAGACTACCGGGTACATAAAGAAATGAAGGCAGAAATAAAGATGTTATTTGAAACCAATGGGAACAAAGATACAACATACCAGAATCTCTGGGACACATTTTAAGCAGTGTGTAGAGGGAAATTTGTAGCACTAAATGCCCACAAGAGAAAGCTGGAAAGATCTAAAATTGACATGCTAACAGCACAATTTAAAGAACTAGGGAAGCAAGAGCAAACACATTCAAAAACTAGCAGACGGCAATAAATAAATAAGATCAGAGCAGAACTGAAGGAGATAGGGATACAAAAAACCCTCCAAAAAATCAATGAATCCAGGAGTTGGTTTTTTGAAAAGATCAACAAAATTGATAGACCTCTAGCAAGGCTAATAAAGAAGAAAAGAGAGAAGAATCAAATAGACGCAATAAAAAATGATAAAGGGGATACCACGATCGACCCCACAGAAACACAAACTACCATCAGAGAATACTATAAACACCTCTACGCAAGTCAACTAGAAAATCTAGAAGAAATGGATAATTTTCTGGACACTTACACTCTCCCAAGACTAAACCAGGAAGAAGTTGAATCCCTGAATAGACCAATAGCAGGCTCTGAAATTGAGGAAATAATTAATAGCATACCAACCATAAAAAGTCTAGGACCAGACGGATTCACAGCCAAATTCTACCAAAGGTAGAAGTAGGAGCTAGTATCATTCCTTCTGAAACTATTCCAATCAATAGAAAAAGAGAGAATCCTCCCTAACTTATTTTATGAGGCCAACATCATCCTGATAGCAAAGCCTGGCAGAGATACAACAAAAAAAGGGAATATTAGACCAATATCCCTGATGAACAATGATGCAAAAATCCTCAATAAAATACTAGCAAACCGAATCCAGCAGCACATCAAAAAGCTTATCCACCATGATCAAATGGGCTTCATCCCTGGGATGCAAGGCTGGTTCAACATTCGCAAATCAATCAACGTAATCCAGCATATAAACAGAACCAAAGACAAAAACCACATAATGATCTCAATAGATGCAGAAAAGGCCTTTGACAAAATTCAACAGCCCTTCATGCTAAAAACTCTCAATAAATTCGGTATTGATGGAACATATCTCAAAATAATAAGAGCTATTTATGACAAACCCACAGCCAATATCATACTGAATGGGCAAAAACTGGAAGCATTCCCTCTGAAAACTGGCACAAGACAGGGATGCCCTCTCTCACCACTCCTATTCAACATAGTGTTGGAAGTTCTGGCTAGGGCAATCAGGCAAGAGAATGAAATCAAGGGTATTCAGTTAGGAAAAGAAGAAGTCAAATTGTCCCTGATTGCAGAGGACATGATTGTATATTTAGAAAACCCCATTGTCTCAGCCCAAAATCTCCTTAAGCTGATAAGCAACTTCAGCAAAGTCTCAGGATATAAAATCAATGTGCAAAAATCACAAGCATTCTTATACACCAGTAACAGACAAACAGAGAGCCAAATCAGGAATGAACTATAGCCCATTCACGATAGCCTCAAAGAGAATAAAATACCTAGGAATCCAACTTACAAGGGATGTAAAGACCTCTTCAAGGAGAACTACAAACCACTGCTCAGTGAAAAAGAAGAGAACACAAACAAATGGAAGAACATACCATGCTCATGGATAGGAAGAATCAATATTGTGAAAATGGCCATACTGCCCAAGGTAATTTACAGATTCAATGCCATCCCCATTATGCTACCAACGACTTTCTTCACAGAACTAGAAAAAACTGCTTTAAAGTTCACATGGAACCAAAAAAGACCCCACATTGCCAAGACAATCCTAAGCCAAAAGAACAAAGCAGGAGGCATCACACTACCTGACTTCAAACTATACTACAAGGCTACAGTAACCAAAACAGCATGGTACTGGTACCAACACAGAGATATAGATCAATGGAACAGAACAGAGCCCTCAGAAATAATACCACACATCGACTGCCATCTGATCTTTGAGAAACCTGACAGAAACAAGAAATGGGGAAAGGATTCCCTATTTAATAAATGGTGCTGGGAAAATTGGCTAGCCATAAGTAGAAAACTGAAACTGAAACCTTTTCTTACTCCTTATATGAAAATTAATTCAAGATGGATTAGACACTTAAATGTTAGACCTAAAACCATCATAACCCTAGAAGAAAACCTAGGTAATACCATTCAGGACATAGGCATGGACAAGGACTTCATGTCTAAAACACCAAAAGCAATGGCAATAAAAACCAAAATTGACAAATGGGATCTAAGTAAACTAAAGAGCTTCTGCACAGCAAAAGAAACTACCATCAGAGTGAACAGGCAACCTACAGAATGGGAGAAAATTTTTGCAATCTACTCATCTGACAAAGGGCTAATATCCAGAACCCACAAAGAACTCAATCAAATTTACAAGAAAAAAACAAACAACTCCATCAAAAAGTGGGCAAAGGATATGAACAGACACTTCTCAAAAGAAGACATTCATACAGCCAGCAGACACCTGAAAAAAATACTCATCATCACTCGCCACCAGAGAAGTGCAAATCAAAACCACAATGAGATACCATCTCACACCAGTTAGAATGGCAATCATTAAAAAGTCAGGAAACAACAGGTGCTGGAGAGGATGTGGAGAAATAGGAACACTTTTACACTGTTGGTGAAACTGTCAACTAGTTCAACCATTGTGGAAAACAGTGTGGCAATTCCTCAAGGATCTAGAACTAGAAATACCATTTGACCCAGCCATCCCATTACTGGAGATATACCCAAAGGATTATATGTCATGCTGCCATAAAGACACATGCACACGTATGTTTATTGCGGCACTATTCACAATAGCAAATACTTGGAATCAACCTAAATGTCCATCAGTGACAGACTGGATTAAGAAAATGTGGCACATAGACACCATGGAATACTATGCAGTCATAAAAAAGGATGAGTTTATGTCCTTTGTAGGGACATGGATGCAGCTGGAAACCATCATTCTCAGCAAACTATCCCAAGATCAGAAAACCAAATACCGCATGTTCCCACTCATAGGTGGGAATTGAACAATGAGATCACTTGGACACAAGAAGGGGAACATCACACACCAGGTCCTATCGTGGGGAGGGGGTAGTGGGCAGGGATAGCATTAGGAGATATACCTAATGTAAATGACGAGTTAATGGGTGCAGCACACCAACATGGCACATGTATACATATATAACAAATCTGCCCGTTGTGCACATGTACCCTAGAACTTAAAGTATAATAATAATAATAAAAGAAATCAGTAACAAAAAGACTAATATTACAAGGGAAGTGAAAAAAGTAAAGGAACAGAGGGTAAATGAAGTAACTCAAATCCACAAATTGATTATAAACATGAAATTAGGAGTTAAAACTGTAAGATTTCTATAGACAAACATAGGAGAATATCTTAGTAATCTTGAATTTCTTAGTTATAACACAAAATTAATTATAAAAGAAAAAACTCAATAATTTTGACTTCACAATTAACCCTGATTACTCCTTAGAGGACTCTATTAAAAATAGAAAAACAAGCCACAGAATGTGAAAAAAAAAATATTTTTTATATATATGCATATTCAGATATATGGGTTATATATATAAACAAAGGACTTGCATCTAGAATATATAAAGAACTATGATGACTCAAAAAGAAAACAAATACCTCAATTAAAAGGGGGCAGCAAATATTTTGAACAGAATATTAACTGAAATGCATGTACAGATGGCAAATAAGTAGATAAAGTAGTCATCGGGGAAATGCAAAATAAAACTCCAGTTAACTCTACAGACTTATTAGAATGTCTAAATTTAGAAACACTCACTATATCAAGTATTGCTGAAGATGTAGAAGAATGGAAAGACTCCTGGCGGGGGTTTAAAATAGCACAGCCTCTGGAAAACAGTTTCACAGTTTCTAACGATTTTAAGCATACTTCCACTCCTAGGTATTTACACCAGAGAAATGAAAGCATATGTCCAGATAACAAATTGTGGATCATTTTTTTGTGGCTTTAATTGTAATGGGCCAAAACTACATGTAATCTAAACGTCTAGGAACAGTGAATTGATAAATTGTGGTACATACATACAATAGAATGCTACTGAACAATAAAAAGGGATGAGCTATACATACAAAAAAAAAGCAGAAATGAATTTCAAAATTATGCTGATTGAAAATAACTAGACCAAATTTTTTTCCATTTATATAAAATTCTAGAAAGGCAAATTAATGTATATTGATAGGAAGTAAAGTAGTAGTTTTCTGGGGACAGGAGTTGGAGGTTTGGCTGGAGGTAGAAATTACAAATAGTTAAGTGGAAGCTTTTGTGGGTGGTAGACAAGTTCATTATCTTGATTGTGATGATGGTTCCATGGGTGTATTTCTATGTCAAAATATATCAAAATGTTATATTGTAATTATGTACAGCTTATTTTTTGCCAATTATACATGAAGAATGATATCAAAAATGTCAAAACAGAACACATGATAATAGGACATGTATCACAAGATCTTTGAAAAAATGAGATCATGTAACCAAATGGAGTTGTCTGAAGCTCAAACATTTAGCGTACTACATGGGAAAAAGGTACAATTTTGTGCAATACAATTATGTAATGCAATTTTATATTTATTATATAAAAATAACTAATAATTACATAACTGATAATAATTACAATCAGAAATGAAAAATGCTAATAGGAATGCACATTGTTCATTGTTTCCTACATTCCACAGTGAAGTTGATGGAAAAGTTACTCCAAACATAAATCATCAAGAAAAATATCCAGCTAATCCTAGAAAAAAATAAATTGTTCTTAACATGCCCCAAATCCAAATCATCTCTCTCTTCATAACAGGGTTGAAATGACCATCGAACATTTTAAAAGACAGAATATAGTATAAAAATTATTTTCAAAATGTAAAGTATCATACACTTGTAAGATATTATTGTAGTGACAGTGTTGCATCATGCAATGTTTACTAAACTATGGTGAAAACACTCTTGTTGGAAATGTTATTAGAAGTGGCACAGAAAAAAAAAATTTCTGTAGTAGGTAAAATATGGAAAATGCTGTACTACATTCCCCTTCTTGAAGATTTACAAAACCTGTTAACATATTAAAGTCTTGGAGTAGTTCTACAGAAAAGAAAACATTTAATTATTTCACCCAGGTTTTTCACACCTACTGATGTTTAGTAGACTATAAGGGGAAATACTAGTGCTGGAGAAAGGACACTGGATTTGAGAATAGATGATATGTGTTCTAACTTTATGGACTTTGACATGCCACAAGACTTCTTTGAGAATTAGTTTCTTAGCATGAAAGTAAGGGTAAATGATACCTCCCTTAGTAAAAGACTACTCGGTAGTCTGACCATTGTAAAGTAGGAGTAAAGTACATATGTGCAATTACTTTATAAGTTATAAACCAAAATAAAAGGAGAGTGATTTTTATCATAATGAATTATATATGTATACATGTGTATATGTATGTGTGTGTACCCATATATGTAAGTATGTGTATATATATAATTATATATAGATACATGTATATATATAGATATCTTTTAATACATAATAAGTAATCTTTTGAAGAAGAAAGATAATGATGTATTAGAAAAAACAACTTGATTGTTTGGATATCAATTTCCCTGTTTTTTCTCAAATATTTCATTTTTTCATGTTGAAAAATGTGGACAGTCATAAAATTTCATGCACTGAATATCAAAATTTTGCATGTCATATAGAAACAAAAGAAAAAACAAATTAGTACTTTTGTATAAAAAGATTAAGAAAGAACAAAAGAAGTAGAAGAAGGAATCCAGGACAGACAGGTGGAAAGAAGGTAGGAGAGAGAAATTCCATTAGGCTTATTTACCAGGCAATTATAAATTTGCTATATTTAATTTAAATAGATAGTATTGAAAAATAAGAACTGGAAAATTTGACCTTTTCCTCAACTTAATTTTTAGAAAAAAATGAGGAATATATCCCCAAAAAGCCACCTGCAAAACAAACATATAAAATGATATCCCTTCACAGCAAAATGCCACTCTATAATTCCATGTGCTTAAGAGTTAATGTACATCATGGATTGTCTAACCTGCTTCCTATACTAGTAACTTACCCAAATGGTAGGATAAGTTGAATATGACGGAATAGTAATGTAATATAAATAAACTTCTCCATATAAATTAGAAATATTTTCCTTCTTTTTTTCTGTGTTTTAATAACACAGTCATGATTATCTTTCTCATCCTGAAGAGAACACACATTTCTTCAGTGTGAAATTTTAAAAATCAGAAAATAATTTCATCTTTAAGAGGGAAACTCTTATTTCTTTAGAAAATAAAATAATGATTAGATGTATTAATTCAAAAGAAACTGGAAGTGGCTCATGTCCAAATCTTAGTAATGACGTAGGGGCTTAACCAGAGACAGCTGTTGTAGTCAGAAATTCTAGCTTGTTAATTCAGTAGGACCCAGGATAACATTCAAAAATTTTGAGCTCATACAAATTTATAAAAACTCCAAGCTCACTGAGAGACAAATTGCCTTTCTTTGTAAAGTCGGAATTTTTATATCCACTCATACAGAAAGAAATACCGAATTAAATTTCCATTTGAGTAAAATAAGATATTATATTTTTTCACCCACCATATATGTCACTGAAGTTGGCAGAGCAGCAAAACTTTTAGATCTGACTACATGAAGACTCTTGAAATTGGAAAAAAAAATGTATTATCAATGCATACAAATTATGAGTATGAAAACTAGGCAAGAGTTTCTATTTCCTTACTTTCATACACAACCATATCATAAAGCAAATGCCTTATGTAGAATACATCGTTGAGCAAATCTTTAAAAACACTGTTAGCAGATATAGTTATGCTCAATATATTTCAGAGTGTAAGCCCCTTAAAGACAGAAGTTATATATTTCAGTAGTATTATCTCTTAACCTCAAAATATAAGATGGCAGATGTATTTCATAGCAATTCAGAAAGCATGCATTGAAAATAATTTAATTTGCCTCTAATCTCAAAGTATGGCTTGAAGACATGTTGAAAGTATGACTTAATGATATTAAGTATAAAGAGGACAATTTGTAAAGAGTACACATGAAAGACTAAAAAAGGAAAAAAAAAAATTTCCAACCAAAAGAAAGCAGGAAAAGTATTAATATTAGATGAAAAAGAATTTAAACCAACAAACCATTGAATGGGACAAAGAGATTTATTTTATATGGGGTAGACACACACAGAGCAGTAAATATGAGACATGAACTGACAAGACTAACTTTTATTGTTTATTGGGTGCCAGGCATTGTGGTAAATTCTTAGGGAATGTCTCATTTAATTTTTACAATCATTCTGTAAGATAGGTAACATTTTACACATTAGGCAACTGTGACTAAGATAGGCTAAGTAACTTCCCTAAGTAAAACAAAATCAAACAAACAAAAACAAAAACAAAATACAACAAAACAAAACAATGCCCCACAAAATATAGGCATCTAACTCCAGAGTTATATTGTCACCTTAGGCTACTAAATTTGAAAATCTCAACTAAACGAATGGTCATATTGGGAAAATATAAATTACCAGAATGCTTTCTCCTAGAAACCCAAAATTGATGTAATATTAAGAAATCTCCCAGTCGTGTTAATAGCTTAAATCTGGATAGGGCAATATTATAAGATAATGAAAGTGTTTGATGAATTCCATTTCACACATGATACCAAAGAAATAATACTTAATGTGACAAAGATTAACTCTTTAGTCAATGGACAACATCTCACTTTCTGTTAAACAATAAAGGTAACCCCAATTAAATTAGAAGCAAGTTAATATTACGTAGAAAATTCTGGCCAATGTGATAAGAATTTAATTAAATAGAGTGTTAGTGTAACTATCAAACATATGTAAGTCAAAGTTTTCATATTTATTGATAATTTGAGTATTTACCTAAAAGTTCTCTGAGAATGAAAGTAATGATTGCTAATGCTTAAATATGCATTCTAAAACTTCACATAAAATAATTTAACCTCCCAACAAAACTATGAAGGAAATACAATTATTATCATCCCTATATTACAAATAAGGAAACAGGGGCACTAATGATGGTAGTGACTAGTTTAATGCCACACAGCTAGTAGATAATGGGACTAGGATTTAAATCCAGAAAATATGGCCCTAGAATCTATTTTCTGAACCCCTATACTATAGCATTTATTAGCATAATAAGAGAACACAGTAATGAGGCCCCATGTAATAAAATATATCAATACTTTCCCTCTACTGAGAAATAACCAATTAAAATCAACAATTAGCAATTACCAAATGAAAACTAAAATGAAAAATAATAATTTAGAAGCAAAAATTATGAAATATATGCTTAATAAGAAATTTTATTTCCTTCCTTCCCTCCTTCCTTCCTTCCTTCCTTCCTTCCTTCCTTCCTTCCTTCCTTCCTTCCTTCCTTCCTTCCTCCCTCCCTCTCTCTCTTTCTTTCTTTCCTTCTTTCTTTCTTTCTTTCTTTGAGACAGGGTCCTACTCTGTCACCCAGACTGGAGTACAGTGGCATGATCATGGCTCACTGCAGCCTTGGCCTACGCAGGCTCAGACTATCTCAGCCTTCCAAGCAGCTGGGACTACTGGTGTGTGCCATCACGCCTGGCTATTTTTTTTTTTTTTTTTTTTTTTTTTTTTTTTTTTTGTAGAGCCAGGTTTTGCCATGTTACTCAGGCTAGTCTTGAACTACAGCTACTTATTTCCTTATGTGTGTGCCTTTATTTTTCCAGCCTTATTTTACTGGAAGGATCTCCAGTATAATTTAGACTAGATCTGTCAAAAGCAGGTATCATTTCTTCTTTCAGTTGTAGGGGAAATTATTCCGTCTTTCACAATAAGCTAAAATGCTGGCTATGAGTTTCAATAGTTACTCATTATTAGGTTGAGGAAATATTTTCTATTCCTAGCTATTTGAATGTTTTCATTAAGAAAGTGTGCTTAATTGTGTTACATAATGTTTTGTACCTATTGAGATACTAATGTGATTTTTCATTCTTTTTTCTACTAGTATAGTGTATTGCATGCATTCATTTTCAGATTTTAAATTAACTTTGTCTTTCTGGTAATTCTACTTGATTATATCATAGTGTGTATACTTTTTAAAAAATCCATTCCTGACTTGGGGTTGCTAAAATTTTCTTAAAGATTTTTGTATCTAGAAAATGAGTTATGGAGTGCTTCCTCCTCTTCTATTTCCTGAGTTTATGGAAAATTGATATTATTTTACCTTCACTGGTGAAAGAATTCACCAGTGAAGACATCTCAACTTGGACTTTAACTTTGGGAAAGATTTGTAATCACTAATTTAAGTTCTTTACATGTTATAAGTTTGTTCGTGTTTTCTACTTATTCTTGAGTCAGTTATTATCTTGTGTCTTTCTCGGAATTTGTTCATTTCATCTAATTAGTATAATTTACGAGAATAAAAGTTTTCATAATTCTTTCTTCTATCCTCCGGGGACTCATATTTGATACAGTTGACGCGTACCACAGGTCTCAGAGGCTCTATGTTTTTGGAATAATTTTTCTCTGTTTTTAAGATTGGATAATTTCTATTGATCTATCCTCAGGTTCATTGAACTTTCTGTTATCTCTATTCTAATGTTGACATCTTCTAATTAATTTTGCATTTCAATTTTTATCCTTTTTGATTTTATAATACTCATTTTACTCTTTTTATATAATTTACTTAAGATAGATATAATTCTTATATTCTTAAATATAAGAATTTATATTTGTTGAATCATTGTTGTGATATTTTCCTTTAATTATTCAAGTATGCTGTTCAAAAATGTTGTAACATATTGATAATTGCTGCCTTGAAGTTTTTGTCTGGTAAATACAACATTCTAGTATGCTGAGAGATAGTTTTCTGCTGACATTTCTTCCCCTGTGTAGAGGACACAATATCTGTTTTCCTGCATGCCTTTCAATTCTTTGCTGAAAAATAATATTTTAGGTAATATAGCAAATTTGTTACTAATTTTGCTCCTAGAGGTTTTTGTTGTTGCTGTTTATTTGTTTAGCGACCCACCTAAGCTAATTCTGTGAAATTTGTCTTCCTTGCCAAAATTGGCTGCTGTTGTCTCAACTCAATTTTAAATGAATTAATTTATTTGTTTATTTACTTACTTATATTCTCATTTATATTTAAAACCCCACTTTCTAGGGGTTTCCTCTGTGTCTGAATCATTTAATGATCAGACAATACCTCTACAGAGCTTGTCTGTGACAACCTTGAGACAGTAACCGACAGTAATTCGTCTTCTGCAAACGAATCTGTACAAGGGTAGGGGAGCACATTCAAAGTTCAGATCATTTGCAAGCCTGCCTCATCTTTTATTTTCCATGGACCCTTTCTTGATATCTGATGTGCAGCCTCAGGTTTGTCCAGAATTATGTGGTGGCCCTCTCTGGCCTTCACTTCACATGCACATGGTTTCAGTCAGGAATATGTTGTATCCCACATACTATAGTAACCTTGGGACACTAGAGCCATTGGGCCTTCCCTCCTCCCTTGCCTTGGGAAACATTATTTCCACTTTGCCTATCACAGAAAAGAACATGCTGTTCCTTAGAAATTGCCCTGTCTTGGCAGAATTCTTATTTCAACTGGACTCAAGAGTGGACCGAAACAGCACAGATTTCTACTGTTCTTTCTCAAATTTCATTAGTTTTTCCAACATAAGTGCTTCTGACATTGTTGAATACTATTTTACAAAGATTTACAAAGCATTGAAATGGTTATTTCTGTCAATTTTTCCAGCTCTATAGTTGGTTCTGGTGAAGAGGATTTACTAGTCTTTTGCTAGAAGTAAGTACAAGTTCCACCTTTTTTTCAAAGTTCTATTAGTGGTGAGAGAAAAAAAGCTTCATTTATTTTGTGATAAAATCAGTTTTATCGCTATTTAAGAACTCTTGCCCTGTTTTCAGATTTCCTGCATGTGTTAATAATATGCTACGAGTTTTTAAAGTAGATATTTTATTCTCAGAATATCAGGTATCTTTACAGCAGCACCCCACTCTCTATGCTACCAATTTACTGTATTAGTTCCTTCTCACACTGCTATGGAGAAATACCTGAGACTGGGTAATTTATAAAGGAAAGAGTTTTAATTGACTCACAGTTCTGCATGGCCTGGAAGGCCTCAGGAAACTTACAATCATGGTGGAAGGGGAAGCAAACACATCCTTCTTCACAAGATGACAGGAGTGAGAAGTTCCAAGCAAAGGGAAAAATCCCCTTATAAAATCATCAGATCTTGTGAGAACTCACTCATTAACGGGAGAACAGCATAAGGGTAACTGCCCCCATGATTCAATTAAGTCCCACCTGGTCCCTCCCATGACCCGTGGGGGTTATGGGAACTACAATTCAAGATGAGATGTCGTTGGAACACAGGCAAAGCATATCACCATCCTAACAGGAATGAAGTGATATCTCATTGTGCTTTTTATTTGTATTTCTCTGATAGTGATGTTGAGTACCTTTTCATGTACTGGCTGGCCATTTGTATAACTTCTTTAGAAAAATGTCTATTCAGTTCATTTGTCCATTATTCAAAATAGGTTATTTGCTGTTGTTGCTGTTGTTTTACTATTGATTTGTATGAGTTTCTTATATATTCTGGATATTAACACCCTATCTGATATGTAGTTTGCAAATATTTTCTTCCATTTGGTAAGTTGTCTTTTTATTTTGTTGAGTTTTTTCTTTGCTGTGCAGAAAATTTTGATTGAATGTGGCACCAATTCTTTATTTTTGCTTTTGTTGTCTGTGCTTTTGCAGTCATATTCATCAAATCTTTGCGTGTGTGTGTGTGTGTGTGTGTGTGTGTGTGTGTGTGTGTGTGTATACTCAGCCAGCTCTAAATAAGAAGGAAAACCTCCCTTTTGGGACAACATGGATGAACCTGGAGGATATCATACTATGTGAAATAAGCCAGATACAGAAAGACAAATACTGAATAATCTCACTTATGTGTAGAATTTACAGAAGTCAAACTCATAGGAAAAGAAAGTAGAAATGTGATTGCTGGGTGTTATGAGGTAGGGAAAATGGAAAGATTTTGGTCAATGGGTCAAACACTTCCATTATAAAATAAATAATTTCTGAAGACCTAATGTGCAACATGATAACTATAGTTAATAGTAATGTATTGTATATTTGAAATTTGCTTAGAGTGTAGATTTTACATGTTTTTACCACAAAAATAGTAAGTATATGAGTTAATTGCTGTATTAATTACCTTAATCATGGTAATCGCTTCACTGTATACATATATCAAAACATTATGTTGTATACCTCAAATATATGCAATTGTATTTCTCATTTATACTTCAATGAAACTGGGGGAAAACATAACATATTCATACTATTTTACACGTTTCTTTTTTCATGTTTCCCCATGTACAGTGCAAGCTTCTCAAAGGTAATAATTATATCTCGATAAGTTATTTTATGCTTTAAAAATAAGGAAAAAAATACAATTGACTTTATATTAACCTTGCATACTGTAATCTTGCTGTAATCCCTAAGTAGTTCAAGGATGCTTTTGGTGATTATCTGGAATTTTCTACATAGATAATACTGTCAGTTCTGAACAAGGATAAATTTACTATTTCTTCTTGATCTATATACATTTGATTTACTTTTGTTGTCTTACTGTCTTAGTCAGACTTAACTAAAATGTTGAATAAAAGTAGTGAGAACAGACAACCTTTCTTTTTTCATGATCTTGGTGGGATGACATTATTTCTCATAATTAACTATGATGTTAGTTGCCAATTTTTTAATTGTTGTTTATCAAGTTGAGGAAGTTTCCCTAATTACTAGTTTGACTAAAATTATCATAAATGGATGTTGGATTTTGTAAAATACTTTTTAAAATCGATTGATATTATTGTATAATGTTTCTTCTTTAGACTGCTGATGTGATGTATTACATTATTTGAATGATGAACCAGACTGGCATACCTGAAATAAATCCCACATTGTTGCGGTATTTAATTCTTTTTATACATTGCTGGATTCTGGTTGCTACTATGAGTACTTTGTTCAGGATTTTTGCATCTATGCCCATGAAAGACATTGACCTATAAATTTCCCTTTCTGTAATATCTTTACTTTTGGTTTTAAAGTAATTTTGACTTCACAGAATAATATACAAAGTGTTCCCACTGCTTTTATTCGTGGTTTTTAATTTAAAACTTTGAGGGTACATAGTAGGTGTGTATATATATATGTGTGTATATATATGTATATATATATGTGTGTATATATGTGTATATATGTGTATATATGTGTGTGTCTGTATATATATTAAATATAAGATTTTTGATACAGGTATGGAATATGAAATAAGTACATCATGGAGAATGGGGATTCCATCCCTTCAAGCATTTATCCTTTTAGTTACAAACAATCCAATTATAACCTTTTAGTCATTTAGAATGAGCAATTAAGTTATTATTGACCATAATCACCTACTTGTGGTATCAAGTAGTAGTCATTGTTCATTAGTTCCATTTTTTTTTGCATCCCTTAACCATCTCCAAACACCCTCAGCATCGCACTATGCTTCCCAGCCTGTGATAACCATCCTTCTTCTCTCCATCTCCGTGAACTCAATTGTTATGATACTTAGATTCCACAAGTAAGTGAGAACATGTGATGTTTGTCTTTCTGTACCTGGCTTATTTTGGTTAACATAAGGATGTCCAGTTCCATTAATGTTGTTGCAAATGACTGCATCTAATTGTTTTTTCTTTTTTTATGGCTGAATAGTATTTCATTGTGCACATGTACCACATTTTCTTTATCCATTCATCTGTTGATGGACATTAGTTTGCTTCCATATCTTCGCTTCACAATAGCTATAACAAACATAGGAGTGCAGATGTCTCTTCTATATACTGATTTCCTTTCTTTGGAGTATATTCTCAGCAGTGGGATTGCTGGATCATATGGTAGCTCAGTTTTTAGTTTTTGGGGGAGTTTCCAAACTGTTCTCCATAGTAGTTGTACTAATTTACATTCCCACCAACAATATACAAGGGTTCTCTTTTCTCCACATCCTCGCCAGCATTTGGAATTGCCTGTCTTTTGGCTGTAAGCCATTTTAACTGGAGCGAGATGATATCTCCAGTGATATCAGTGGTGACATGAATAACAGTAGTGACAATGCATATTCTTGTCATGTTCCAGATCTCAAAGGAAAGGCTTTCAGTTTTTCCCAATTTAGTATGAGACTAGCTGTAGGACTGTCATATGTGCTTTTATTGTGGTGAGGTATGTTCCTTCTGTACCCAGATTTTTTAGGGTTTTTATAATGAAGGGATGTTGAATATTTTCAAATCTTTTTCAGAATCTATTAAAATGATCATATATTTTTATCCTTATTTTATTAATATGATGCATCACATTGATTTGCATATGTTAAACAATCCTTGCATCCCAGGAATAAATGCCTCTTGATCATGATGAATGATCTTTCCAATGTATTGTTGAATTCTGTGTGCTAGTATTTCTTGAGGATTTTTGCATCAATAATCATCAGAGACTGGGCTTGGTGGCTCACACCTACAATCCCAGGTCTTTGGGAGGCTGAAGCAGGTGGATCACTTGTGGCCAAGAGTTTGAGACCAGCCTGGCCATCATGGTGAAAACCCATCTCTACAAAAAAATACAAAAATTAGCTGGACTTGGTGGTGTGCACCTGTAGTTCCAGCTACTCAGGAGGCTGAGACATAATAATTGTTTAAACCCGGCAGGTAGAGGTTGTAGTGAGCTGAAATTGTGCCACTGCACCCCAGCCTCGGCAGGAGAGCAAAACTCTGTCTCAGAAAAAAAAAAAAAAAAAAAAAAAAAAAATCATTAGCGATACTGGCTTGTAATTTTCTTATTTTGATGTTTCCTTGACTGCTTTTAATTTCAGGGTAATACTGGCATTGTAGAAAGAGTTTAGAACTATTCCCTCCTCCTCTACTTTTCAGAATACTTTGAGTAGGATTGGTATGAGTTATTCATTATATGTTTTGAAGAAATAAGCAGTGAAATCATCAGGTTAAGGGCTTTTCTTTACTGGAAGATTTTTTAAAATTTTTATTTTACAGCTTCCATTTCATTACTTGTTATTGGTCTGCTCAGATTTTGGATTTCTTCATGGATCAATCTCGGTAGGTTATATGTGACTAGGTATTTGTTAATTTATTCTATATTATCCAATTTATTGGCATATAGTTGCTCATAGTAGTCACTAACAATCCTTTGAATTTCTGCAGTTTATGCTGTAATGTCTCCTTTTTCACTTCTGATTTTATTTATTTGTATCTTGTCTTTTATTCTCAGTTAGTCTGGCTGTAGGTTTGTCTATTTCGTTTAACTTTTCAAAAACCAACTTTTGTTTAATTAATCTTCTGTTTTGTTTTTCTAATTTCAATTTTATTTATTCCTATTCTGATCTTTATTATTTATTTTCTTCTACTAATTTTAGATTTAGTTTGCTGTTGCTTTTCTCATTCTTCAAGATGCATTGTTAGGTTGTTTAAAGTTTGTCCTCTTTTTTTGATGTAGGCACTTGCAGCTAAGAACTTTCCTCTTAGTACTGCTTTTGCTGTATCCAATAGGTTTTGGGATGTTGTTATTTCATCCTCATTTTTTTCAAGAAATTTTTAAATTTCCTTCTTAACTTCTTCACTGACCCACTGGTCATTCAGAAGCATAGTGTTTAATTTATATGTATTTGTGTAATTTCCAAAATTCCTCTTATTAATTTCTAGTGTTTTTCCATTGTGATCAGAAAAAAAATGCCGATATTATTTCAATTTTTTTGTATGTTTTAAGACTTGTTTTGTGACCTAACTTATGTCTGTCCTTGAGAATGATCCACATATGAGGAATAGAATGTGTATTCTGCAGCCGTTGGGTGAAGTGTTCCATAAACATCTATTCTATCCATTTGTTCTACAGTGCAGATTAAGTTTTAGGTTTCTTTGTTGATTTTCTGTCTGGAAGATCTGTTCAGTGTTGAAAGTTGGGTGTTGAAGTCTCCAGCTATTACTATATTGACACTTATCTTTCTCTTTGATTCTAATAATATTTTCTTTATATACCTGGGTGCTTCAGTGTTGGGTGCATATATATTTACAATTTTTATATCCTCTTGCTAAATTGACCCCTTTATCATTTTATGGTGAGTTTCTTTGACTCTTGTAGCTTTTGTCTTGAAATCTGTTTGGTTGGATATTAGTATAGCTACTCCTACTTTTGGGGAGTTTCCATTGGCATGGGATATACGTTTTCATTCCTTTATTTTCAGCTTACATGTGTCTTTATAGGTGAAGTGTGTTTCTTGTAGGTAATAGATCAGTGGGCATTGTTTTTTCATTCAGCCACCCTATGTATTTGGATTGGAGAGCTCAGTTCATTTATATTCAATGTTATAATTGATAAGTAAGGACTTACTCCTGTCATTTTCCTGTTTGCTTTCTGGTTGTTTTATTGTCTTCTATTCCTTCTTTCTTTCCTTTCTGTCTTCCATTAGTGAAGGTAATTTTCTCTGGTGATATGATTTAGTTTTTTACTTTTTATTTTTTGTGTATCCATGTATTTTTTTTTTTTTTTTTTTGGTTTAAGGTTACCATGAAACTTGCAAATACCATCATATAACCCATTATTTTGATATAATAACAAATTAACACTGTTTGCATAAGCAAACAAGCAAAAATTGAACTAAGAAAAGCTCTATGCATGAACTTTATCCCCCTGCTTTTTTATCTTTTTGCTGTTTATATTTATATCTTATTGTACTATGTCTTGAAAAGCTGTTTAACTTATTATTGTTATTAGTTCATTGTTTATTCTTTCTAGTAAAGATAACAGTAATTGACACACCACAGTTACAGCATTATAGTAATCTGGGTTTCTCTGTGTAGCTACCATTACCAGTGAGTTTTGTGCCTTCAGGTGATTATTGCTCATTAATATCCTTTTATTTTTCTAAATAAAGTATTTTATTAACATTTCTTGTATGATAGCTCTGGTATTGATAAAATCCCTCAACATTTGTATTTGTCTTGGAAAGTCTTCATTTCTTCTTCATGTTGGAAATACCACCACCAGAAATGTCAGGCTACCATCAGGTGATGGTCATGTGGTTTTAAACTGACTTTTTAAAATAATGATTGGTTGCAGCCAGTTCCAGGGAAAGGCAGTCTCTCAAGAGATAGAAAGCACCTAAATCTGGTGGTAAGCAGCTTGCTGATCAGATCTAAGGGTTTGGGCAAGTGGGCTCACACATGCACACTAAGAGGTAAAATCGCAGAGTTTAACTGGTATATAATCATCCTCCAAGAACACTTGACTGGTAAGGGAAAAACACCTCAAATGAGCACGCACTAAACTTCAGTAAACACACTGTGAACATGGCCCTTCCTGAGCACTGACAGGACACGGTGCATGTGGATAGCCCACCCTAAAGGAAGAATCAGGGAAAAATAAAGGCAAATCCCATAATGATGTCAATGTATAAAACCCCAAAGCAAGGGTTAGGCAGCACACTTGGACTTTTCAAGTTACCTGCTTGGCCCTCTTCCAACTATACTTTACTTCCTTTTGTTCCTACTTTAAAACTTTTTAATACACTTTCATTCCTGCTCTAAAACCTGCCTCAGTCTCTGCCTCTGACTTATGCCCCTCAATCGAATTCTTTCTTCCAAGGAGGCAAGAATCAAGTTGCTGCAGACTGGTATGAATTCACCACTACTAACATATTGACAACCAATGCCCCTGTCAAATAACACTATACTACTTCATGGATATTGCATATACCTTATAACAGTTTATTCCAAACTATTGTCTCCCATCATGTCTTATATTATTCACTTTCATTTTACTTATCCAGAAACCATAATCTTCAAATACATTTTTACTCTCATTATTTTGAACAAGTGTTCTATGTTAGATCAATTAAGAATTAGGAAAATAAAATATTTTATTTTGTCTTCATTTATTACTTCTCTATCTTTATGTAAATCCAAGTTTCTGATTTATTTTCTTTCTGAAGAATTTCTTTTAACTTTTCTCACAAGGCAAGTGTACTGGTTACAAATTACCTCAATTTTTGTTTGACTGAGAATGTACTTCTCTTTAAATTTTGAGAGATAATTTAATTGGATACAGAGTTCTTGATTGGTGTTTTTTTTTTTTTTTCTTTCTTTCAGCACTTAAATTTTTCACTCCATTCTCCATGCTGGTGTGGCTTTTGAAAAGATGTATGATATAACTTGTACAGTTGCTCCCCTATAGGCAAGTTATCTATTTGTCAATTTGGCTGGTTCCTGGTGCCCAGATATTCTGTCAAGCATTATTCTGGATGTTTCTGTAAGGGTGTTTCTGAATAAGAGGTACAAATAAATTGATGGACTTTGATTAAAGAAGATTGCCTTCCATATTTTGTGCAGGTCTCATCCAATCACTTGAAGGCTTAAATAGAACAAAAGACTAACCTCCTTTGAGCAAGGGGCAATTCTGCCAGTAACAGGCCTTCAGATTTCACCTGCAACATTTTCTCTTCTGGCCTTCACCCTGACTGCCTTTGGACTGGAACTGCAACTCTTTCTGGAGTTGACAGCCTAATGGCTTCCCAAGTAAGATTTTGGACTCACCAAATCTGCATAGTCACATGAGACAATTATTTAAAACAAATATCACCATGTGTATGTATTCTATTGGTTCTGTTTCTCTAGTAAACCTCAACTAGTACATAAGGTGTTTCCATCAACCCATTCCTCCACCCCAGTGAGAGAGAAAGAAGAAAGAAGTCAACTATGCAGATAGTTAGGGCAAAGTCCTTGGCATAACTTTTCTTCTAACAATTAACCTTTGAAATTGTCCCACAGTTCTCAGATATTCCTTTCTGTTTTTTTTTTTTTTTCATTAATTTTTCTCTTTGATTTTCCATTTTGTATGTTTCTATTGACCTTTTGTCAAGGACACTCATTCATGCATTATTGCTCTGTCCCTTCAAGCTGTGTGTGTGTGTGTGTGTGTGTGTGTATGTGTGTCGGTGTGTTATCTTTTAGTATTCCTTGTAATTATAATATTTTGTTGAAAGATAGATATTGTGTACTAGGTAAAATAAATTGAAATAAATAGGCCTTTAGTGTGAGATTTTATGTTAAACTGGCTAAGGGTTAGGCTGAATTTACTATTTGATGTAGCTAAAAGAGACAGAGACTAAAACACTCTTCTGGTGTTTTGGTTTTCTTCTCCCCTGCTGTGTTTTAGTCTCTTTAGAGACATCTTAAATAGGATCTGAGATGTGCAATTCATTCTATTGCCTTTCGCTATAATTAATAGGAGCCCTATTAATATGTTGGTTAGATTTTTATGAGAGGAAGCATATTATAGTTGTATGATTAGGTCTCAGTCATTTAGTTCAGCAGTCCCCAAACTTCTGGGCATGAGGGATCAGTTTCATGGAATGCTTTTCCCTTTCTTTTATCATACACTAGTAATGGTGCTCTGTTATCACAAAGTTAACACTAGTTTGTAATTTAGCATCTATACAAATCACTGTGAGTTTCCATAATTTTTATATAGACTGACTTCTTTTCCTTTGACTACACTTAAAATCAAATATATTCCTTATATGTTCATACAAGTGTTAAATAAAGTTTATCCTAAAGTTGTCTCCTTATATATTTCAAGTTTGGCCTAAAGGTTTCTCTGTACATCATGAACTATAACCTAAATGGAGTTGTATACAGACTGTAGCCTCCTCTTGTGACAAACACCAAGTTTTGGCCAATTAAAGGTGGCAAACTTTTCAAACCATTTTTAAATAAGCCTCTTCCATTTTCTGTACATCACTTTCCTTTTTCTGTCCATAAATTTTCTTCCACTACGTGGCTGCACTGGAGTCTCTGAACCTACTCTAGCTTAGGAGGCTGCACAATTCTCAAATCATTCTTTGCTCAATTAAACTCTTTTAAATATAACTCAACTAAAGTTTTCCTTTTAATACAAGTATCTCACTCCTCCATTAAACCTTCTATGTAGTCAAGTCTGGGCATTTACATGCCTATTATATTTTCAAAAATGTTATATTATGAATTCCTTTTAAGGATAGTAAAAGGGTTGCTATAAAAATGATAGTTATAGGATTTGTTGGCTCTGATAGGATTGAGAATCACTGACATGATGAATTCAATGGCACATTTCTTTTTGTAGCTTAATTATCCTAACTTCTTTTGAGACAGTAAAAATATTAGATGAATAAATCAACTGCTTTCTTAAAGGTAGTGCTATTAAAGAATAAATCTTGCACAGTGAAACCCCGTCTCTACTAAAAAAAATACAAAAAAAAAAAAAAACTAGCCGGGCAAGGTGGCGGGTGCCTGTAGTCCCAGCTACTTGGGAGGCTGAGGCACGAGAATGGCGTAAACCTGGGAGGCGGAGCTTGCAGTGAGCTGAAATCTGGCCACTGCACTTCAGCCTGGGAGTCAGAGCGAGACTCTGTCTCAAAAAAAAAAAAAAGAATAAATCTTGTTGTTTTTAATACTTGTCTCTTATTTTTTCTTATTGCTAACAGATTGTTTTGACCAAATTGTATTATTTACATGGATGAAAGACAGAGATTATTAATTACCTAGCCTATAGCCATTTTCTACTTTCCTTTTTGCTAACCAGAACCCAAATTTGAGTTCTAATGACTATTGCCTTCAGTGAAGCTGACTCTTGCTCTCAGCAAGACCCATGGAGGATGATGAATATATTAATGTAAATTTTTATTGAAGTATAATGTATATGCAGCAGAGTGCAAATCCTAAATGTATAGTTATTTAGATTTTCACAAAGTTAACACATTTTTATAAGTACCATCTCAACCAAGAAACATATTTTTCCAGAACCTGATAAACCCTCTCTTGTCCTCTTCCAGCCAACCCATATATTCAGAGGGAGCATGAATCTTGATTTGTTTAAATTACTCCATGACCTATGTCAACTATTAATTTAGAAATAATACTGTGTCACAACGATGGCCAATTAGATATGGGTGAAATCCGGTAGGGAATTTTGGACATGTTTTCTTCACTCTTAAAAACATTATACAAGAAGAGATGTGCCATCTTCCTCCTGGCTTTTGGACGTTGTCTCAGTGTGGGACAATGTGATGCTTAGTTCTATCACAAATATATTGTAGCTATGAGGGAACAGAACCTAAGGACAAAAGTCAACAGTGTGAGGATGTTAGAACATGATTATGGAAAGAAGTTGGGTGCATGATAATGTCTTTATTTTTCCGGAAATGTTCTATTTCAGATCTTCTTGTTACATATTATAATACATTTATGACACTTTTGGTTTGGTTTCTTGCTGCTTATGTCCAAGGATATTTTAATGCCTTGTAAATTTTTAGTAAAATATTCACTTTCCATTAATTCCCTCCCACTAAATTCTGGGTGCTACTCCCACTATCCCATTGAAACTGCTCTCAACAATATCACTAATGATTTCTTATTTGCTAAATGTCATAGACATTTTTAAATTCTTAAACTTCTTGACCTTTCCTATAACTTTCTTATCTCTTGACTTTCACTCCTCTTCTTTTCCAAATGCCATTGACTACTTTATAAAATACTTCAATTATTTCTTATCATCTCTATCTCTTTAAATAAAAAATAAATAACTAAGGTAAGTTGATATTTTCCTAAGCCACTATCATTTTTTAACCTCTCACTATGTAATCATTCCCACTTCCATGGTTTTAACTGTAGCTGATAATATGACACCCAAGTCTTATATCTCTGCATCTAACTTCTCCAGTGACCTCCAAATCCTTATAGTCTATGGTCTATTTCCTACATTCACTTGAATATTCAAATGCACTTTAAAGTCAATTATCTGCAGTGGAACTGATTATTTTCTCAAGCTTATCTTTCCTTATGTATATCATTCCTCAGTCACTGGCCCCACCAATTACCCCTATCATTCAGGAGAAAGAATCAAAGTAATCCTTAAAACAAATCTAGCTTTTACTTCTCAATGCATCTAATAAATTAAAACTTTTTATTGATTTCCCTCTAGATATTTCTCAAATCTCTCCTCTCCTTCCCATTCTCACTATAATACAATTCATTCACAATTTAATCATTTCTTTCATGCTGTAAAAATTCTCCTAATCAATCTTCTTCCATCTAATTTCAACTCTTTGCAATTTCTCCTCCACATTATGACCAGAGCATTCTTTAGACATTCAAAATCTGTAGGTCTAGAAATACTTATTTTATGAACCTGGGTGCTCCAATGTTGGGTGCATATTTATTTATAATAATTAAGTCTTCTTCTCAAATTAAACTCTTTATTAGTATGTAATTCTTTTCTTTGTCCCTTTTCACTGTTTTCTGTTTAATGTCTATTTATTTAAGAATAGTCACCCCTGCTCTTTTTTGTTTTCCATTTGCATTTATCTAACCCTTTACTTTGAGCCAAAGAGTGTTGTCACATGTGACATGGGTCTCTTCAAGACAGCTGAAAGATGGGTCTTTTTTTATCCAACTTGCCACGCTGTGCCTTTTACATGGAGCATTTAGACCAGTTAACATTCAAAATTACTATTGATGTGGGAGGTTTGATCTTATCATGAGGTTGTTAGCTGATTGTTTTGTAGCTTCTATTGTATTTTTGCTTTATATAGTCAGTGGGCTATGTACTTCAGTGTGTTTTTGTGGTAATCTGTATTGTTCTTTTTTTCCATGTTAGAACTCCTTGAGGAGCTCTTGTAAGGCTGGTCTACTGATAACAAATACCCTTAGTGATTGCTTGTTTGGAAAATGTTTTATTTATAAAATGAAATTAGAAAAAAACTATTCTAAAATTCATATGGATCCAAAAGAGAGCCTGGATATCCAGTGCAATCCTACACAAAAAGAATAAAGCTGGAGGCATTTAGCCAACCTAAAACTATATTATACCAACTTACCCAACTTAAAACTGTACTATAAGGCTATAGTAACCAAAATAGCATGATACTGGTACAAAAAGAGACACATAAACCAATAGAACAGAATGGAGAATCCAGAAATAAAGCTACACATGTACAACCATCTGATCTTTAACAAAGTCAACAAAAACTAGCAATGGGAAAAGATCTCCCTATTCAGTAAGTGATGATAGGATAACTGGCTAGCCATATGTCGAAGAATGAAACTGGACAGATATCATTCACCATAGACAAAAATCAACACAAGATGGATTAAAGATTTAAAGGTAAGCCCTCAAACTATAAAAATCCTAGAAGCAAACCTCGGAAATATCATTCTGAACATGGGCATTGGGAAAGAATTTATGGCTACGTCCTCAAAAGCAGTTGCAAAGAAATAAAAATTGACAAGTGGTATCTAAATAAACTAAAGAGCTTCTGCACAGGAAAACAAACCATCAACAAAGTGAACAGATAACCTACATAATGGGAGACAATATTCACAAACTGTGCATCTGACAAATATCTAATATCCAGATTCTATGAGGAACTTAACCAATTCAATAAGGAATAATGAAATAACCACATTACAAAGCAGGCAAAGGACATGAAAAGACACTTCTCAAAAGAAGTCATACAACCAACAAAAATATTAACAAATGCTCAACATCAATGATCATACACAAAATGCAAATCAAAACCACATTGAGATACTATCTCACACCAATCAGAATATCTATTGTCAAAAAGTCAAAAGCAACAGACGCTGACAAGGCCTTGGAGAAAGGGGAATGCTTATACACTGTTGGTGGGAATGTAAATTAGTTCAGCCACTGTGGAAAACAATTTGGAAATTTCTCAGAAAACTTAGAACTACCATTTGGACCAGCAATCACATTACTGGGTACATACCCAAAGGACAATAAATCATTCTACCAAAAAGACACATGCATTTGTGTGTTCATTTCAGCACTATTCACAATAGCAAAGACATGGAATCAACCTAGGTGACCACCAACAATAAACTGGATAAAGAAAATGTGGTACATATTACACAGTGGAATACTAGGCAGGTATATAAAAAGAACAAAATTATGTCCTTTGCAGCAGGCAGCAGTACAATTGCAGCTGGAGGACATTATCCTGAGCAAATCAATTCAGGAACAAAAAACCAAATACCATATGTTCTCACTTCTAAGTGGGAGCAAAACATTGGGCACACGTGGACATAAAGATGGGAAAAATAGACACTGGGGACTACTGGGGAGGAGAAATGGAAGGGGAGGCAAAGGCTGGAAAACTATTGAGTATTTGGCTCACTACCTGGGTAATGGGATCATTCATACCCCAAACTCAGCATCACATGATATACCCATGTAACAAACCTGCACATGTACTCCCTGAATCTAAAATAAAAGTTAAAGTTTTAAATAAAGAAAATTCAACAAATCCATTTACTCCTTTTAACAGTTTTAGTGGTCTTAATTCCTCAAACTTCTCACTGAATAAGTAGTAAAAGCATATTAAGTGGTGCAAAATATCAACAACTATGAAATAGTGACCAAAGTTCTAGCAGACGATAGGAGTAGTTTCTGTTACAGAAAGTTAAAACAATGCCCTGAAATAATGGTGGATATTTAAGTGATCTTAAGAAAATAAACCACTTTCTACTTCTCAGTCTTTCTAGGGAGGTCAGAGATATTTTATTGAACAACAACCATTCTCCATTATTATTTGTCCTGAACTCTAATTCTCAGATATGCTATGTGATCTTAGTAAAGGAGATAGGAAGTGGAGCTTGGTAACTTAGAATGTTAAATAAGCATAGGTGAATACTAAGCATAAAAGAGCTATGTGAATACTGTATCTTGAGTGTTATAGTTACTAAATTCTTTCTAACAAGTTGACACCTATAGACTGATCCAGAGTATTCATGTGTGACCAAACACTTTTTGAAGTTAAAACAGTTTTTATTTTTCTAATTACCACCCCTACCCAATTCAGTCCTATATTTATGGTTTCACTGCTTCAGTGAACAAGAGATAATTAATTTATTCAATAAATAAATGTGTGTGTATCATGCAGTGTTCTAGGTCCTGGAAATACAGCTATTAAAAAGAAGAAAAATTGGGAAAGAAGATAAATACATTAATAGATAATAGAAATTCAGGCAATAAGTGCTATGGAAAAATAATAAAATGAGGTAAGGAGATGGAGAATGATAGTTATAACTCTAAGTAGATGTGTTAGAGAAGATCTCCCTGAGGAAGTGATATTTAAGTGAAGATATGAATGAAGTGAGGGAGTGAATATGCAATTATCTGGGGAACCAGTTTTCTAGAAGAATGAATAGCAAGTTTACTATGATTAGTAAACTGTGACCTTTACACATTTGGTTCACTGTGACCTTTACACATTTGGTTCAAAGGTTCAGTTATGGTCATCCAGAGGTGTTCCTTTCCTAATTCAACATCAGTCAGCCTCCCATCCAATGACTTGGAAAAACTTAGCAGACGTGGCTTAAAATCCCCCTCCATAAGTTGGGACAATGAAATAGATTATTCCATATCTCATAATAAGAACACCAAGCAACAAATTTGGGAGATTCTTCCTCACTAAATTTACTCCTGTTTTGTACTTCGGGCTTGTTGCTTCTGTTTTCTGAAATTCTATAAAGCATGGAACACATATAAGAATAAATAAAACTGAGTTAGTCTGAAGTGAAAATGGAGCTGTTTAAGAGAAAGAAGTAACTTTTAAATACTGGGTGAAATAAACAATCGGGAAAATGGTAAAGAAAGTTTTAAGATATTTCTGAAGGCAACAGAAAACTTACATATAAAACAATTAGCATATAAATAACATCAATAAATCATATATCATTTATGGCATTAATTATTAAGTAATGATAGATTCAGGTATATTTAACCATGATTAATGTTTATATTATGAATACAAATAAAAACAAAAATGCATATTTTCCAGAAGACAAAGGAAACAAATATAAATAAACATTTTCTACTAAAAAGTAAAATAGATATGAAAGAAATCATAAAACATGACGATAAAATAAGAACAAACTTACTATTTCCAGAAATGATTTTAAAGTTAGTTACTCTCTGTTAAAAAAGAAAAGGCTCTGTGATTGGATTTAGAGAGAAATTTATCTATAGGATATTACAAGATATACTTCTAAAGTTAATGAAATGTGAAGGTTAAAATCACATATTAGGAACAGATAGCTAGATATGTTCACAAGAAAGGAAATTCAGACTATTAATATTTTATAAAATAAATTCAAGGTAAAAAGATGAATTGGGACAACTTTTCAACTTTTGGACAAATAATACAATACACAATGCAGCTATAATTATCATCATAACCATAAGTGTTCATTCTTTAAATAACATACTATAAAATATAAAAATAAAATGTTATTTGAAATACAACTTAGCTGAAACTGCTTCAAAGGGGTAGTGAAGTAAGACAACAACATTCAAATCTTTAGGCATATCCTAATGCTTCAGGGAAAGAACTGGTAAACAGGATGTGTTCTTCCATTCTTTTTCACAAGTTACACACAACCTAGAAAACTCTAAAGCTAAGGAAAAACAAGGTTTCAAGGAATAAATGACAGAGGACATATTCATCATTTCTTAGCCCATGAGAATACAGGTTTGGAAGCATCAAAAGGAGCATTCATCTGAAAAGTCCTGAAGGAGATTTTCCACTGAGAGAAACATCTGGAAGTGGAGAAAGACTCATGTAGAAGATAGAATAAATAAACCTAAGCAATCTCATAACAAAAAGTAGAAGCACTAGCTAATGTGACATGGGACTAAAAATGCCCTGACAGGCTAATGAAGATGGAAAAATAGAGAGAAAAGAAGACATGATTTTTTTTTTTTTAATGGGGAAAGCAAGGCAAGACTCTTTAGAATATTACAATGTTCCTTACTTCACAAAATGGTGATATGCTTTTTTGGATTATATATAACTATTAGTAACAAAAACCTAGAAAATAATGGTTTAACAAATAAGGAGTAATTTTCTCACATAAGAATTCCTGCATTGGGTAATCCAAAGGTGATAAGGTGGTTCCACAAAGCCATTAGGACCCCAAGCTCCTTTTGCCCTTCTCCTCTGACTTCCTTAGCATATAATCTCTATCCTTATAGTCATTGCAAGGTCATAAGATGGCTGCTTTACCTCCAGCTTCATGTCCAGATATGGAAAAAAGGAGGAATCAATAAGGAAGAAGGAGTGGCATTTATATCAGGAATGCAAAACCCTTCCAGAAATCCTAACAGAATCCCCCTCATGTCTCATCGCCCAAAACTACATCTTATGGTTATTTCTAGGTACAAGGGAGACCGGAAAATGTAGTAAATGTAATATTTTAGTTGGGTATGTTGCTTCATGAACAAAATTGAGGTTCTATAAATTAGTAAGGAGGAATATGGATATCGCTTAGGCCAATAGCAATTATCTGCCTTAGATAGTGATGTTAATTGTTACATTTTCATGCATTTATTTGTGGAGTTTTATTACATCTTTACCTGGTGAAATAAAAAGTTGGAAGCACACATTACTCTATGGCACTATTTTTTTTTTTTAATTTTGCTGGTTCTTGAAACCTAAAAGTCTTAGAATCACTAGGTTACCTTTCTCAAGGTTGTTTACACTACATTATCCGAGTCAAGATTTTAACCCACATCTTTCTAACTCCAAAGCCCAAGCTCTTTCCAAGAAATGAACTGCCTCTCATAGATTACTGAAAGTTAACTCAACTACTCTTCTTCCTGGAAAATTTTAATGCCCCTCCAAGCAGGTTGTGTACTCATCTGCCAATATACATCCCAAATTTGTTTGCTTGTTTGTTTGTTTGTTTGTTTATCCACTGCACTGCTCAAATGAAATAACATAGCACATCACAAGTTCCACATTCAGGAAAGCAAATTATTTGAAAAGCTCAGTAAGATAAATAGTCTCTTCTCTAGCTGTTTAAATAAAATGGCATCTGATAATAAGTTACTGTTTTGACCTTTATTATATGTGTACATACAGATCTGTGAAATGCATTTGAAAAATCAGAAGGCTTAACTTTGATGGTTTTAGCATAGGCAGACACAGAATTTCTCTTCATGTTTGACACAAAGATATGTTTAATTTTTTTATTCTCCTTAAAAATAGATTCACTTTTTCACTTTGAAACTGGCTAATAAATGGAATTGAGCTCAGGGAATCATTTCACTTTCTCTTTCGGTCACCAACCTGCTGTGCTAGCTGCCAGTACCTTTTCAATCTCTGTGTAAGTAAATTGTTTCCACTTGTAAAACAGGGAGAATTATAGTTAGGAAACAAAGAGAAGAACAGTGAAGCGTAGCATGAAAATTTCCGAGTTTCAAATTAAAAAGCCAAAAAGGATTAATATAACATATCTTCTCAAGGCAATTAAATAACTTTGAATTAAACATTTCTTAAACATAACAAACTGCCTTAGGATATAAGCAGCATATATTTATTATACCCAAGCTGATATGCCACGGAAAATGTAACAGCTAAGTTGATTTGAATTGGAAGTCATCATTTGGTTCAGGAAAGAAAGAGTGAGAATAGAATTTCCATTGTCTAAATCTCTGCTCTCTTACCCACTCTTTCACCCAATGCAATCAGTAAAGGGTTAAATACACCACCTGGAATTAAGGTGTCCAAATTCACATGATGTTGGATTTCTAGGGTACTTAACCACGACTACTCATGTGATAAACAAAAACATAACAACGACATACTACTTGAACGGTTATCAGGCAAATGAACATATTAGTCACATTAGAGAGCAATATCATATCCTCAAAACCTGCACGGTGTTCAGTTATCAATATATCAAAATACAGTTATGATTGGGGAGTAATCTTTCATGAGCTCATAGTTTACCATTAGATACCCATTTTCTAATAGAGAAAACAAAAGCCAAAAAAGAAACTCACCAAAGTGTTCTCTGGAATTGAGGGTTGTGTTTACTCATTTTCTGATCTTCCACAAACACCGCAATCTGTCTTGCTATGGCTCTTTTGCTTCAGCCACCAAACTTGAGCTCAGTCCAAAATGCAATATCAACCAATTTATTTGGCTTTCTGTAAATATCTATAGACTTAACTTCCTCCTCTTCTTTTTCTTTCTCCACCTGAATCAGTTTAATCTACAAAAATTAGTAGCAAAATTCATAAAAGGATTCTCAAATGTTCATGAAACCTGAAGCTGTATTCTACAGTTCACTTTTCTGCAGTTTTCCATAATAACACTTTTCTGCAGTTTTCCATAATAATGCCCACCATATTGTTGCATATTAACAGATCTTTTTCCATCATTTCTGCTGGGTCGTCAAAAAAAGTAATAAACATTCCCTTGTAGCTATCTGCACTGCCAAAGACTTATTCTAAAGCAACAAAACAAGTCACCAAAAGTACAGTCGTTCTCTCTCATCAATGGCTTTGCTTTCCATGGTTTCAGCTAGCTACTGTCAACAGCAGTAAAACAATATATTAAATAGAAAACTACAGAAATAAATAATGTATAAATTTTAAATTGTGCTTTTTTCTGAGTAGTGTGATGAAATCCCTGGCTATTTCATTCTGTCCTGCACAGGACATGAATTATTTCTTTGTCCAGAGTACTCACCACTGTCTATGCTAACTGCTTTATTGGTCATCAAAATAGTCATGGCTTGGTGATCCAGGATTACCTGAAGCAGATAATCCTCCTCATGTATTGTCAGTTCAATAATAGCCTAATGCTACGTCACAATACCTTCATCATTCACCTCACTTCCTCTCATCACCTAGACATTTTATCATGTTACATCATCACAAGAAGGGTGAGTAAAACACAGTAAGATATTGAGAGAGGGAAAGAGAGAGACTACCTAACTTTTATTACAGCATATTTCTATAATTGTTCTAATTTATTACTCATTATTGTTTATCTCTTACTGTGCCTAATTTACAAATTAAACTTTATCATAGACATGTATGTGTAGGAAAAAAACTTAGTATGCATATGGTTCGGTATGATATATACTAAGAGATCCAAGGTTTCAGGTACCCACTGGTAGCCTTTGAATGTATTTCTTGTGGGTAAAGGGAAACTACTGTGTTAAGTTTAGAACTTTTAAATCTTTTACATGAATACATCATAGAAGGCATAATGTTTCAAGCACTCAGTGACCCTTCTTCTTTTCCCAAATTGTGAAGAATTCCATTCCCGGCATACTTCTTTAATATAATCAAACCATAGTTGAAATTCCTGTGGCAATAGTTTCCACCTTCCATATCTAGTGATTTTGTTTTATTGTCTTTTCCCGCTGTCTATCCAACACCATCAGTTCAAGATCCAGAGGCAGCCACCAGCCTCTCAGTGCTTGCTCATATCGTGTAAATTTGTTTTTAGTTTCTTAATTGATAAATAATATTTGCACATATTTATGGTATACAAGCATACAGTGTGTGATGACCACATCAGGGTATTTAGGCTGCACATCACCTCAAATATTTATAGTTTTTTGTGTTTGGAACATTTTATATCTTCTCTTCTAGCCATTTGAATTTCTTAAAACAAAAAACAAATGAAAAATGATTGCTAAAAGAGTAGATTTTAAATGTTATTATTACAAAAAAAGATAAGTATGCGAGGTGGTAGATATGTCAATTAGCTCAATACAGTCATTCCATGATGTATACATATATCAAAATGTCTCACTCTACCCCACAACTATATACAATTATTATTTGCCAATTAAAGATAAAAACTAAAACAAGCAACCCAAAACTCCTTGTCAGAATATGAAAAACTACAAATGTCTATGGTCCATCCCCCCCAGGAAAAAAAAAAATTGGGAAAAGTATGTGACACTGTAAAATCCCAGACTTCTACATAGAATATTTATTCCCAGATGGCACAACACAGTTCCCCAGTTGAACTGCCAACGTGAGGGTTCCCTTTACCACATTCCTCTTGCTATGACAGATTAATATAAGCACTATATTGTTTTGGCTGGGCCCATTTTATCTTCTGTCATCTTTCTGAAAACTGTTTAGTGACTAGGGTGGGGGACACTCCTAGCTCTGTTTTGGAATGTAGTTTGAAGCAGATTTAGCCAGATAATGTGCCAAAGATCACAGAAAGCACAAGAACTACCACAAATTTAAACCAGTGTGATAGGCACTTCTCTTTTATCACCGAAGGTGTCTCCATCTAGCCTTTAAAGGTGGGAGGGTGCCTGTTCTCTAATCAAGATATTGTCTAGGGGCAGATACACTTATCACTCTCCAGTTTACCATGATGCTCTTTCTGATATTATCCGATGACTATGCCAAAAAGGGATCAAGGTATAGGTTGGGACAGTAGGCTAGTTTGCTCATTTTTCTAAATGCACACAAACTTGATTTAAGAAAAAAGTAAGGTTATATTCAAACATACAGAGAAAGGGTGGTGAAAATGTGAGAATCATACGTTTGGTCTAGCTTACACTTCCCATTTTACCATGCAAAAATGCTTGCGATCTTATTGCTTGTATATTCAGGGTACCACTCATGGCCACTCCCTCCTTCCTTATGTTATCCTTTCCTCTTTCTTCCTGCAGTTCCTGCTTTGATAAATGTCTTTCCTGAAGAAGTCCTTTCTCCTGCCTTTTTCCATTAAGATATGCTACTTCGTCTTCAAGAAACAAATTCAAACTATCCTCATATGCTTTATAAAAAGCACACATTCAGGTACTACCGTGAGTCAGAAGTGTTGTCTCCTCAACACATTTTCTGTCACTAGCTACAAGAAAGGGGTGAACCTTGGTAGAAATATCAGACCTCATATTTCAAATTGCGGTTTGCATTTCCTCAAATATCTAAAAACTTAGACACATTTCACATTGTGAAGATTAGTTTTCTGCCAAAATCCTTCAATAGATCCACATAAGAGGCATAATCTCTGATTAGCTTAACTTCAATCTTATAATGTCAGAGAAACATTTTGCTCTTTCATGACTGGGGGTTGCATTACAAAGCCATCTTCCATTATCTTGGTCTTGAAAGACACTGAGTCCATCTGAGTAAGCAAGTTGCTAGGAGAGTGCCGAAGTTTCATCATGTGGAAATGTTGGATGGGGTGGGTAGGTCAATAAGGGCGTGATTAATTATTTTTATGATCGGATTAGATTTACGTGTTGGGGTCATTAGTGTTTTTGTAGTTGAAATACAACGATGGTTTTTCATATCATTAGTCATGGTTAGAGTCCATGTGGAAACGATGGCATATATTTTATTTTTATTAAGTGTGTTATTGGTTACGGGGTTTGTAGGTTTTTCTTCTAAGCCCTCTCCAATTTATGGGGGTTTAGCATTAATTATTAGTGGTGTGGTTGGTTGTGTAATTATTTTAAATTATGGGGGTACTTATATAGGTTTAATAATGTTTTTAATTTATTTGGGAGGGATAATGGTTGTTTTTGGTTATACTACTGCAATAGCTATCGAAGAGTATCCTGAAGCATGGGGTTCAGGACTTGAGGATTTTGGAAGTCTTTTGGTAGGGTTAGTGATGGAGGTGGGGTTGGTTTTATGGGTCTTAAAGTATGATGAGTTAGTGGTACTGATTAATTTAAATAGCATAGGGAATTGGGTAATCTTTGAGGGGGAGGGGTCAGGGTTAATTCGTGAAGATTCTATCAGTGCGGGTGCTTTATATGATTATGGGCGTTGATTAGTAGTGGTTACTGGTTGAACATTGTTTGTTGGTGTTTATATCGTTATTGAAATTACTCGTGGTAATAGACTATGTTATTAGGAGTGGAATTAGGATAAGAGGAATAAGGAAAGAGAGGGAATAAAGTTTAATTATACCTTTTTGGGTAGTTGTGGTAATGGAAGTAATAATGTGGGTATGCATAATTGTTTTGGGTATTGATTTTTCCAGTCAGATTGAGTCTAGTAAAAGGAGGGCTATGTTTTGGCTTATAATTAGATTTTGGTAGGGGATTATTCGGTGTATTGTAGTGGGGAAATATCCTAGTATGTTGGAAAACTTGAATATGTGTGATGGAATATTTATTTTGAGGTTGTTGGTTATAAGAGTTAGGTCTAGGGCTATTAGGAAGCTTCCCTAATTTCTGGATGTTTTTTCCCCACTGGAGATTATGAATGTGTCCTAGCATTAACAGAAAGCCACAAACTCCTTGTCAAGTATGATTCTCTTTAACCCAGCAAAGCCTTCCATGATCGTCCACCACTCCTCTTTATATTCCTTGCATTCCAAAAAACTTGATAGCTTTCATTATCCCAAATGCTACCTTTGCCTTTTAGCTTTTCTTACTTTGCTCATGTCATGCTCTCTGCTATTCTTTGTATTTCTTTCTCTGTCCAAAAATCTTACCTACTCTTCAAGTTCCGCCTTTCAAACTATTTTTTCATGAAGACTTCCCTGATCAGCACAATTACCAATCATCTTTATCTACTAAGCTTCAGTAGCACTTTATAATCATCTTTTATCATCTTTATTGTAGCAATTTCTTGAGAAATAAATCCAAACTGTATTTATCTCAGGATTTAGCAGAGTAAGTGCTTAGAGACATAGTAGGCCCATTATAAATGTTTTCTGGTTGAATAAATAAATACACAAATGTTTTACAACAGAATAGTAAATGGAAAGAAGCTTGAAATTCCTCAGGTCTTATCTGAAGGTTTAACGTTTATTTATTTGAAGGTAAATGAAGCGGAGTCAACATATACACAGGCACAAATGGACACGTGTGTATGTGCACACACACATGCACATGCACACACACACAGAACCCAGTAATTTACCAACTTGTGTCTAGCCCTTTTTACACAACACTCGACTGGGTTTATATCTTTTGATATAAAAATATTGTTTAGTACAACAAACCTGGATTTTAGATTAAGAACAAATTAGAATTGGATTCTAACTCGTATTTTCTAGCTATGTGAAATTGGCCAAGACATTTCACTTCTATTATCCTTAGCTTTCACATTTGTAAAATTTGGGGAAATAGGGTTATTATGAAACTTACGTAAGATTGTATGCAAAAGACATTTAGCGCATTGGCTGTCACACAGTAGATATTCAATAAATATAATTTCTCTTCCCATTTTGAAATTCTGTTTGGAATATTTTGTTATATATTAAAATACTTGAGTTTGTTGTTTAGTGATTTCCTATATACTCACTTTCTCCCTCCCAATTAGATTGTGATCTCAAGGTTAAAAAACATTTATTTCATTTTTCTCTGCATTGAATCTAATATTGTATTACATACACAATAGACACTTAAGAAATGCTTATTAATGGTTTGCATTCCAGAACTCATCTGGTACATATATTCAAAACCATCGAATGTGTCCTTCAAATGGGTGAAATGTATGGTGTGTAAATTATACCTCAAATCTCTTTAAAAATTAAAAGAACTCATTCTATACTACTATATGATCCAGCAATGAGAAAAGATCTTGAGATTAATAACATTTTTGGGGTAGACATTTATATTATTTACCAACATTTAGTTATCTAGTTCTCCTCTACTTCTAGGTGTGTGATGTTAAAGAAAAATAATATTAGAAATACTTGCTAAAATGGTTAGACCGAGTTTATTCGGGGGAATTACTGCAGTGGGGCTTTATAGTAGGAGAGAGGGATTGGACTCAACTCCAAATACAACAAAGAAAAGTTAGGGATTTATGGTCAAGGAGCACAGGAGTTTGGGTGGTGGTGGATGGAAAATTACATACTAAGAGTGTAGGGTAATTCTTCGTTAAACTGAACTAACAAGATTCTTGCTGAAGGCAGGCCACAGGGATCAGATATCACCTGGGGTTGGTGCAGGATAAGAAACTCAATCAGATATCAAAGTTCATAAGATATTAAAGTTGAGGAATTCTGAGTAAACCAATTTCACCATATTCTTGCTAAAATCTGGTGATGCAAAGATGAGCATGAAGATCTGAATGTTGAGGTCTATTCTGGAAGATAATTCAGAAGAACCTGATTAGAATTTGGCTAAGGATAGACTATCAGTAAGAAGATTTTATTTTCCTGTTTTCTTAAAGTAAGGCATAAATGTTTGACTGTTCTTGGCTAATGAAATATGATTGGAACTGGTATATCACTTCAGTCTGGAAATACTTAACTCCTTGTTATTATCTCTTTAGTGCTTCTTTCCCCACCAAGGCAGTTGAGGAAGAAGTCTCATGTAAATATAATGGTAGAAAAGATTAAAGTAGCCAGAATTACTAAGTAGGAAGGATAGCTGCCCTGAAGAGTCACACATACCGGCAACAGATTTTTATTAAGTCAGAAATCAGTATTTGTCACAATAAGCTTCATTTAGCAGAATTCTAAACTGGCTCCTAATAGCCTAGCTCCCTAGTGTACATCATCTGTCTAATCGTATACTGGAGTGTGAGAGAACCCATGACTATGATAAGATAGTCACTCCCATGGTTAGTTACCCTATATGGCAAAGGTGATGGGATAGTTACATTTTTTACATTAGACAGACTAATCTGTAGCAGACTAAGTGAGACTTTCCTGCTGGCATTGAAGAAATAAGCTGCCATATTGTAAGACAGCCACATGCTCTGACCTGAGGGCAACATGTAGGAGTTCAGAGTGACTAACTGGCAGCCAGCAAGAAAACTGAGACCTCAGCCCACAACTTCTAGGAACTGAATTCTTTCAATAATTTGAAAGAGTTTGGAAAGGAACCTCAAGCCTAAGATAAGATCAGAGACCCAGTTGCAGTTGACAATTGGATTTCAACCTAGTGCTACCCTGAGTAAACGAACTAGGTACACTGTGCCAGGACCTATGACTCATACAAACTTACTTATAGAAACTGTCAGATAATAAATGAGAATAGTTTAAGTTGCCAAGATTTTTTGTTATGCAACAATAGAAAACTAATATATAAGCCAGTTAGATCCTTGTGTTACTTGTTTTGCACAGCCTAACCTATGTTGACTGATGTAGCATCCTAAGTACATACTTTTATGAGCAATCTCTTAAGAAGGGAATAAAAAAAGACCCTTTCTTACTGGCTAGCCTTACATTTGTAAATAAAGGTACACTGCTGAATTATAAAAACTATGTGTATTTCCATCCTAATTATTTGCTTTGCATTTTACTGCACTGTAGCAATGGAACAATCACAAAAATAATCTGTAAAGAATATGCTAAGTGTAATGATTTTTCATCAGTAAAGCAAAAGAGCATTCTTAAAGTACGAAGGATATTGAGTATTTTTGCATTTACGCATTGAAACAAAATGGTATCATCATGTTTTCTCTTTAAGTTAGCAGGGCTAGTACTATTGCATTTTGACTCCTGGGCTTGATCTTAATTTTATGCAACATAAATTTTGTAATAAAGTTCTTTTCTAATAAGTAAACACATAATCTTTCATTCAATGACAGAATGAATGAAAGAGTCATGACTTCAGAGTCATGAAGCACCAACAATGTGAAATATTGAGATGAAAAAATTACTGAATTTATAATTTCTACAAATAAAGTACACTACAATATCATTACAGGATAACTTAATTATTATAAAAAATTATATAAGTTAGAGGACAAATTGATCAAAATAGTGAAAACTGTATCACAGCACTATATAAGAGGTAAAATCTGCACTATAAAGTATTATTCCATTACATGGCTAGGCTTACTCATTGGAGAATGGTGAACTGCTTCATGGTAAGGTTAATAGTCTCCCAGAAGTCTTCTCACTCCAATGATGCACCTTGCTCACCTATCCCAGATACCTGTATCTACTATTAGAGATGAATTTACTTAGATACATATTCCTTGTCCTTTGCTATTTAGCAACTATCTCTAGGAGTGATATCACTTTAATTTTCATTATACATTTATATTTTGAGTATAAATGCTCTATCATGCCCTTTCAAGAAAACATTATTTTGAGAGGAAAATGAGTAGAGATTCTCAATTCCTGAAGGAAAGGGCCAAGATGTTGAAGAGATGGGTTGAGAGAAACATCAGAAGGAAACAGCTGGGCTTGGTGGCTCGTGCCTGTAATCCTAGCACTTTGGGAGGCCGAGGCTGGTAGATCACTTGAGGTCAGGAGTTCAAAACCAGCCTGACCAACATGATGAAACCCCCATCTCTACTAAAAGTACAAACAAATTAGACAGGTGTAGAGACAGGCGCCTGTAATCTCAGTTACTCAGGAGGCTGAGGCAGGAGAATTACTTGAACCCAGGAGGCAGAGGTTGCAGTGAGCCGAAATTGTGCCACTGCACTATAGCCTGGGCAACAGAGCATGAGAGTCTGTCAAAAAAAAAAAAAAAAAAAAAAAAAAAAAAAAAAAAAGAAGGAAACAAATAGTCAGAAAAGAGAAGCCATGGTTTCCAGGAAAACTGCACTAATTTTAATTTTTTTTTATGTTTGGCACAATTCCACTGCATTGCAAAATTTACTTTTTAAGGTTAGGTTAGTTATGAAAAATAGAAGTAAGTAGTGGAAGTATGTTTCAAAATTGCACAAACAGAATGAACCAACCCTTCTGAAACTTGACTATGGATCTCCCGCCTCCAGAATTGTAAAACAACAAATTTCTACTGTTAAAACCATATGGTTTGTGGTACTTTGTTAAGGCAACCCTACAAGATTAATATATCACACAGAAACTTTTCTTCTTACATCACACAAGCTAGATAATATTCAATTCCTTGGACAACTCTAACTTCAAGAAGGCCAAGAACATAAGTCTTTTTTCTGAACAGCCATCTGTCCTGCTAATGTTTGCCACAAAATGAAAAGTGTCTCAAGTTCCTCTTTCTCATGTATAAGCACAGTATATTATTTCTTTTGTAGACTTCCAGATACTTTATTTATTTACTTTTTTTTTTTTTTTTTGCACATAGTTTGGAAGTGTTCCAAGTGATTCAACATGCACTCACTACTCCTGCTATCAACACTATTGATCAAAACCAACTTCATATTATACAGTGGAGTTAAAACCTATGCACCTTCTGGGGCTAGTAGAGTTCAACGATCATTTAGCATATAAGGTATTTAGTACAACTTCTGGCATGCAATATGTGTTAAATATAAGTTAGTAGCTTCTATAAAACAGGCAGCTTTACATTCCTATACTTTTTTATCATCCGATTTAAATTGCATTTACTCTCTAAAGTGTACATGTCCTCTTCTAGACCAAATTAATCACTTTTGTTTCTTCACTGAACTTATACACAACTCTATCAATAACACTAAAATGGACTAATACTTGAGGACTGTTGATATGGTTCGGCTCTGTGCCCTCACCCAAATCTCATCTTGAATTGTACTCCCATCATTCCTATGTGTTGTGGGAGAAATCTGGTGGGAGATAATTTGAATCACGGTGGTGGTTTCCCCCATACTGTTCTCATGGTAGTGATTAAGTCTCATGAGATCTGATGGCTTTATCGGGGTTTCCGCTTTTGCATCTTCCTCGTTTTCTCTTGCTGCTGCCATGTAAGAAATGCCTTTCATCTCCTGCTTTGATTCTGAGGCCTCCCCAGCCACGTGGAACTGTAAGTCCAATTAAACCTCTTTTTCTTCCCAGTCTCGGGTATTTCTCTATCTGCAGCATGAAAACAGACTAATATAACTATTTAAGTTTATAAAGACTTTATACATTATCTCAGCTAAGGCTTATATCCTCAACTCCTAGGTACAGATGAGAGAAACTAACACTTAGATCACTGGTAAGCATGATGAAGCTGCGATTTGAATCCAACCCTTTTAATGAAAATTCTATGCCAATTTACTAAATATTATTGATTGTAATTCTCACAGTGGTAGGCAGAATTTTGGCCACCATGACCTCTACTCCCTGGTGTTACTCTCCTGGATGTGTTAAGTTACATGCCAAAAGAGATTTTGCAGATATAATTATTTTTACTAATGAGCTGACCTTCGAATAGGTAGATTATCCTGGATTATCAGGGTGGGTCCACTATAATGACATTAGCTCTTAAAAACAGAAGAGAAAGGCAGACATGGAGGTCAAAGAGATCCCAAACATGAGAAGGGCTCAACACATCATTGTTGGTTTAAAGATAGAAAGGGCCACATGAGTAGGAATACAGGCATGTTCTAGTAGCAGTGAGTAGCTCCCAGGCAGCCAGCCAGCAAAGAAACAGCTACCTCATTTCTACAGCCTCAAGGAAATGAATTCTGCCAACAACTTGAAGAAGCTTGAAAGCAGATCTTTCTCACAGCTTCCAGCTAAAAGCTTCACCAGGCATGCCACCTTGACTTTGGCCTTGTGAGACCCTAAGCAAAAATCTCAGCTGAGCCCTATTGTGCATGGACTTCTGACTCATGGAAACTATGAGAAAATCGATGCATGTTGTTTTAAGTTGCCAAATTTGTGGCAATTTGTTACGGCAGCAATAAATAAATAATTCATCAATTTACTTGTCTGTAGCCTGAACTAAATTATGGGTTGCTAAAGAGCTGCTATTCATTTTAACTACCCCGCCCCAACCAAACCACCGCATGCAGCCTATATTCATAATTGTCAGTAGTAGTCAATAAATTACTGACTAGTGTTTATTGAGTATTTTTGTGTCAGATATTAAGTTTATCACATGTAAGAATAAATTTAATTTGCACATTATGAAGTAGGTGGACTGCCAATCCCATTTTATAGAGGAGGAAATGGGTTTAAGTATCACCGACAAAGTCAAACAGCTAGTAAATAGCAGTGTCAGATTTTGAATCCAGGTGGTCTGGTTCCAGAGTCTGTTCAACACTAAGAACCACTATGCTATATGGTTCATTGAATAAACACTCATTGAATGTATATTAAATTGTTCGTGGAACTTCATGAGAAGTACTTCCTCTTTTAGAAGGAAAACCATGTATTTAAAATAAAGGTCTGTTTTGGCCATTGTTTTAGCAATGTTTCTCAAATTTGCTCCAGTCTCTTTACCTAGATATTTGCATTCAGTAGGTTTGGTATGTGCCCAGGAAATCTGCATTTTTCAAGGCCCTGGGTGATTTTTATGATAGAGTCAGGCTGGGAAACACTGGCATATATCATCCAAGCGTTGATTTAGTAAATAATTGAAGACGTTGGTTTTAATAATATTCTAAACAAGTTAACAAAGTAAATAAGTCACATAGTAAAGTTCAAGACATTATTTCTCCTTTTAGGTTCCTCCAAAATAAGATAAAATGCTATGGAAGCTCTGATTTTTAAAGGATGGCTGTTTGTGAGAAGGGCCACCACAGTCCAATTAATTTAAATATCATATTCAGGAATACATTGGGACTTGAAAACATTTCATATTTATAAATGCAAGCTTTTCTGGTCTTTTGAATTAAAAAATAGATCAGGATAAAAGTATAAGTATTTAAACTCAGTTCTCTCTATATTTATTTTAATCGGTATTGGCAATTTACGTGACTTGTTATTAAAGTAAAGGGGCCTTTTAAAAAGTGCTAAGGTATATTTATGTATGTTTTACACTGAATATTTTATCACAAGCTTTGAATGAATTGTTTTATTGTACTGAATTTATCATAACAAGTTATTTATTACATGTTCTCTTATTCGTGTTGTTATCCTGCTCAGTGAAAAATAATTTATATTTTCATGACATTTACTTGTTGATAGCAGTTTTTATAACCTTGAATTTTGGTTCTACTGTTCATTTTTATCCACGAGGATTTGTGATTTAAAGATTTTACAACAGTCTCCTGAGTTTTATGCATAGTGAATCATGATACTGGAAAACTTTATCCTGTGTATGAGATCAATAGTAGAATGAAACTATGTTATTATTATATTTTACAATTAAGTATAAGTGAGAAAAAGTTTAGCCAAACTTTAATTTAGTAAGGAATACTGTATACCTAACTATTTGCATAGAAATTATATTTTCATTGTTTATATTTATAGCAAAGACAGATACCCAGTATTCATATGAAAAGTTATGATGGATTATTCTTGATAATCCATTTTGTTCCTATTTATTTGTTATTTAATTTTGCTCCTATTTATTTGGTTATATATCATAAAACAAATGCAATTGTCTAAATAGAGAAAATCCAACTGGAATGCTCTAGTTACTGGGAGAACTTATATTCACAATTATAGACTGAAACACTGAAACATATATACCATACTGAAGTGTTTCTGTGATCATCATGGAATAGCGCAAAGTTTGTATTCAATCTATTTTATTTGTATTCAAATTCTATGAATAATGTTATATACATATTGTTTATAATAAATATCCACTAAATAGACTTTTAAATTCCTCAAAATACTTCATTTCTTTACATTGTTGGATAACAATTTGTCATACTACATCTTTAGACATTCTTTTACTTTTTTTAAATTAAGGCTCGTTATTAGTTGCAGCTGTCAGATGTTCATTCTGAAAGATGTAGCAGAGAAGTTGAGGAATCTTGAAGTGCCTTGACAAGCCCTGATGAGCCTCGTTATTTCTGCAAGGTGGGTGCAGAGAATAGAGAAAGTATGCCAATTCAGTCGGTAAGGGACTCTAGTTTCCCCTTCAGACTTTTCTCAAACTGAAAAATGCCATCAATTAATGCTCCATTTACGTTAAATGATCTATTGTTATAAAAGGCAGACAAACTTATGAGGTTTAAATTTTATGCTTTTTCTTTTTCATTCATTTGTGCTTAGCTGTTGTTACTGAGCTGCTGAGGAAAGTTTGCTATCACATGAGAACTTACAACATAGAATTCTATATTTGGCTACCTCTAGCTGCTCCCTTTTCACTGCTCAATCTATCAACTTTTGCTAATATACCTTCTCTTAGCCATATCTTCAAATACACTATAGTATAAGCTGTTATAAAGCAGCTAAAAAAAAATCACTACATGAGCACATGTACTTTTAAAAATGAAGCTTAGTCAGTTCGCTGACTCATTATGACTTCAGAGAGGTACTTTGGATCAAGCTTCTGAGCATTTTCACTGCTAAGTGGAATGTTTTATTTTGATTCCTGTGAAACTCATAGCTGAAATATGAAAAGTGATGAAAGGAAGTATTAACTATACTAATTATGTTTGGGTTATCAGGATAATAAGTTAACCACAAAACCTTAATATTGGAGATTTTATGCCATTTTGATTTTGCACAGATATAAAAATATATATTCCCTCACCACTTCCACCACTGACAATACAAAGCAAAATATAATAATAGGCTACTATTGTTTTCAGAGTAAAACAGTAAACAATGCTGAAGGTATAACCCATACATAAAACAGTATATTTGTATATTGCACAATAATAGTAATAACCTAAATCATGAATCAACATCGATATGTAGGTTTTTACTCTGTCTTCCTTGATTATGGGTTTTTTGATGATGTAAATGCTATCATGTTCAATTTTCCATCCTTTCATCCCAAGTCTTATGCAGTGCATTTTCTCTAATATACTAGGCACCAGTTAATATTTTCTGAATAAATGACAATCCAGATAATCCATAACGTTTTCAATAATATAGCTATGTTATCAGTAATAGAGCTATTTAGAAAATTTTACTCTCTTTGAAGACAGGGGCCTTGTCTAATTCATCTCTATATTTTTCTTACCTCCTCACATAGTTCATTGAACAAGAATGCATCAATAAAACAATTTTTAATTTAACTAAATAGAACTAAGTGAGTAGAGAAAGGGACTAATGTGACTAAGACCATACGGTGTGAATTCACACATAGTATATTCATAGGCTTCTTCTTTAAACATAATTTATGTCAACCCTCATAAAGGTGTGCTATTGATCTTAAAATGAATGTACCAGAAAAAATGTTCATAATTTAAAGTAGTGTTTGTCAATCTGCACTTGGAAAAACCTGGGGTTACACAGAGTGTCCTCAAGGAGAAAAATAAAAGTGGAAAGTGGGATTCCTTGACCCCTTCTGAAATGATTGGCTTTTTATAGCTAGATATGTTATACTTCTAAGTTTTCATTTCTATAAAGTGCTCCTGGGGTTTAAAAAATTGAAAACCACTCATCTAGAGCAACCTATCCTTATTATTGAATAAACAGCAGGAATTGAAGCCCTCCCAAGAATAACAGAATAAACTAGAGTTTGCCATTTAAGGGTAAGTGTCGAAACTCAAAGGGAGACTTCTCTTTGATTTTTTTGGTCCTTTAACTATGGTAAAAATATCATTTAGCTTTCACCAGACAAATATGGAAAGTAAAAATGTGGATTTCTTATGGATTTTTAAAACAGTCCTAAAAAGTACATCCTATTAAAGTATTGAAACTTTAGGAGCTAGAACTATCATGCCAAAAACATTTGGATCAATAAAAATTGAGGTCATAATTAGTGCTCTATCATATTATGTAAATGATATTAAAATTAAAGACTATTTGATTCCATCAAACAAATATGTTTTTCTGTTACATTGAGAATCTCAATGAGTAAGAAGATCAAAATTGCAAATTCTTCTCAAATATGAAAATGAACTTAAAGAAAAAAAGTAAACCTTTCTCATATATTTTCTTGCTATCTATTGGAGTTAATATATAATACTTGAAAGTGTTTATTTATTCCATGGATAGTAATACATCAGAAAGAAATGAGAATCTTTGGTAAAGTATCTTATTGCAAAAGGTATTAAATCGTGTTCTCTGGAGCTCTTGTGCTACTGTCTTAAGGTCATTAATGGTCACACGTGGATATTGAGCAATTGAAATATGGCTTGTCCAAACTGACACATGCTAGAATTCAAAATATACATTACATTTTGAAGATTTAGCACCAAAATATAAGCATATACTGACTCAATTTTATAGTTATTAAATATTGAAATGACAATATTTTAGATAATCAGGTTAATTAAATCACTAATATTAACTGCACTTATTTTTTCTTAATTTTTAATGTGGCTACTAGAAAATTTACAATCACATACACAACTAATTCTTTTGGCTCACATTACTTTTTTTCTTTTTCTTTTTCTTTTTTCTTTTTTTTTTTTTTTTTTTTGAGACAGGGTCTCTCTCTGTAGCCCAGGCTGGAGTGCAATGGCATGATCTTGGCTCACTGCAGTCTCAAACTTCTGGGCTCCAGCCATCCTCCCGTCTCAGCCTCCCGAGTAGCTGGGACCATCAGCTACTGGGAGTGGGTGTTGGTGCCATCATGCCCAGCTAATTTTTATTTTATTTTCTTGCAGAGATAAGGTCTTCCTATGTTGCCCAGGCTGGTCTCCAATTCCTAGGATCAAACCATCCTCCTGCCTCAGCCTCCCAAAATGGTGGGATTATAGGCATGAGCCACCATGCCCAACCTCTCATTACATTTTCATGGGAGAATGAGTGTTGCTCTAAAGGTTCCTTCAAAGTAGGGGATAAGTTGTTAAGGGAAGATCAAAAGGCAGGTGTTTGAGTTGTATTCTCATGTTTCAACCAGGGCAGCTCTGATTTAATTTGTTCCTTATAATTGGCTTCTGCTTAAGAATTAAAAAAAAAAAAAAAACAAGATTGTTAAGAAAATAAAGCCTTAATATTAATTGCTTCAAAATTTGTGTATTTATGAACAAGATAAACTGAATAAACCTTTCTTATAAATCACTTATGGTCCTCTCCC